>NC_133653.1:158244746-158844746 GCF_009905375.1 Apium graveolens
ATTTCAAGCAGATCCAAGAGAACCTCACTTAACAGCCTGTGAAAAGAATTTTCAAGTACCTTAAGGGTACAGCTGATCTGGGATTGTGGTATCCTAGAGAATCAGACTTTAAGCTAATAGGTTACTCAGATGCAGATTTTGCAGGATGCAAAATTGACAGGAAAAGCACAAGTGGAAGCTGCCAATTTCTTGGAGGCAGATTAGTTTCTTGGTTTAGCAAGAAACAGAAGTCAATTTCCACATAAACTGCGGAAGTAGAACATTGCTGCAGGAAGCTGTTGTGCACAGATTCTTTGGATAAAGAATCAGTTACTGGATTATAGGTTAGAATTTTCTAAAATTCCTATTTACTGTGATAATCAAAGTGCTATTGCTATGACAGGTAATCCAGTTCAACACTCAATGACAAAGCACATCAGCATTAGGTACCACTTCATAAGGGAACATGTGGATGAAGGTACAGTGGAATTGCATTTTGTTCCAACAGACCAACAACTAGCAGAAACCACTGTGTGAAGCTACTTTTACAAGATTGGTAAATGAACTTGGAATGGTTTCAGGTTCTTTCTCTAAATCTGCTTAGTTTATGTTCTGATACATCAAATTTTATGATCAGTATTTACATATATTACTACCTTTGTGTATTATATGCTTATATTGAAATTTGCTTAAGTGCTAATTATTGTTTGATATGAATCTCTAAACTCTGATAGTGATATGCATGTCTCTGTGACTATTCAATCCAATGAGGATAATTGTGCTAGATGCTGAACTAATAGTCTTTAATATACTAAAAATCCCATGTTTGAAGTAATTGTTTATGTGGAAACCTTTTAACACAAGCAAATTCTGATATTGAGCTTAGTTAAGTTTACTTTTTGTATCTTATTACTAAGTCAAAAACTAGAATAGTGCTTATTATCTGTTAAGTTCTGATGTTAATAAATCTGGTGGATGTACTAAGTGCTGATAAGCCTCACTTATCAAAAGAAAAAGAAAAGAAAAGAAAAGCAATAAAAATCAGGTACTCCTTTGAGATCTAGAGTAAAAATGTGGAAGGGAAGACCCAAGTGCATTGCTGGTATTAAGTTATATGCATTAGAAAAGCAAAATAAATATTTTCTTGGTGACTTTTCACACTCTATGATTACTGGAGAAATACTCTGATAATAGCATAAATTCTTATAAGCAGTCGTGACTCACTTACACTGAGAAGCCACTGATGGAATTTCAAAAGATGCATAAAATGAGCATAAAACAGTTCAGGTGGACTCATGCAAGAACTCATTCTATAGTAGACTTCAGAATAATGACAGATTTTGAGAAAAGTTCTTAGTTATGCCTTATTTCTAAGATGTACTATAGTGAATCAAACTTTAATCTTTATCTGATATTTAGCTTACTGCACACACATACACTCCATATGAATGATGAAAATTACTGTGGTGATAAATGTTATTTTAGATGAACAGGTTAAGTATTAGTTGCATAAATTCTGAGGACAAGTTATGATGGAAATTCTGATGATTAAGTTCTGAAGAAACGAAATCAGTATTTGTGTAAAGAATTACAGAAATAGACATTCAATTTTTGAGTTAAGGAGCCATGTTCTGATGACTGTTAAGTTCTGATATAAGTCTAAATTCTGATATTAAATCCTCGGTCTAGGGAGACAAGGCTTTACTTCTTTTTGTTTCACATTCCATGCATCCCTTGGTCTTCCCTTGTCTATATAACTGACCAATAATCCTTCAGTAAAAAATCAATTCTTTCTTCTCTCAAACAATGACTCAGTTTGGTTGGTTTTACTGCTATGGCTCAGACAAGGTGACCATCTGGAACAATGGAGTTCCAACTTGTTATTCCATAAACAACATTCCTTCTAATCTCTAGATTCAATTTCCAGAAATCATTAAAAATGACTTGTTGACTATCCAAAGAAATCTACATCTCCGTTCTCTTCGTCAGCAGGAGAGAATCATTCGACTTGCTAATCTTTTTATTGAAGATAGGAAGAAGAAGAATTAATTGCAATCCTCTTGTTTCTCTTCACTGTCAGCTTTGTCAATCTTTTAGACTAGGACTAAGGCTGTTGATGTTAGAGATTTTAGACTAGGGCAATCTTGTAATTTTATTCATGTAATTTAAGTTTCATGAAATGTATTCATTTGATATATTAATGAAATTTTACTTTATTGCAAGATTTTCTCTCTGAGTCGTTTCATATTCTGATGACCTTTTCAATTCTGATAATAATCAAGTTCTGATGACCTGTTAAATTCTGATAATAATCAAGTTCTGATAATAATCAAATTCTGATGCTAACGTGGCAGTATTTCTTTACTTGGTTTATTTTTGGTCATTACTTAAATGGTCATATTTTTCAGAATATTGGTTTATGAGAGATAAAGCAATAATATTCATTTATTTAATGGGATTACTTGGTTAGTGGGACGGTTTTTCTCCTTGAAAAACTGCATGTGATAAGTAATAATTTCTTATTTACCGATCCCATTAACTTTTTCCTTAACTACTGCATGTCTGACAGGTGTAAAGGTCTGTTCCATTACTTATTAATTGCTGTCACGTGGGGTGTCTAAGTAAAGAGATAAAAGACTTTTAAATCTTTTATTTTCATTCTTATTCTACTCTTTCTCTTTTCTTATTCTCTCTCACAATTTCTGACGGTTTCTTTACAGACATTTTATCAAACACCTTACACGCAATTTTATTTCTCACTTATTTCTCATGGCACCCAAGGATTTAATTGTTGATGGAGCCAAGTTTGTACCAAACAACTATGCTGCAATCTTGAACAAGGCTGAAGCTCCATCAGATTTGCACTTTGTGCAAGATTTCTTAGCAAATAGTGAGATTGGGTATGCTTTGACCCAACCTCAAGCCATTTCCAGCCAACAAGTACTGACGTTTTGGCGAACTGGGATTTTTGATGATGGTAGTTCTATTAGTACTCCAAGCATCGTATTTGAAGTCAATGATGTTAAACATCTGGTCACTCCTGGAGCCGTTCGTAAAGCTCTTCACTTACCAGAAGGCTGTATATTCTCAATAGTGGAGGACCCTGTTCTTCAGCAGCTCATGGCCAGTTTGGGCTATGAGAGCAGTTTGGGAACGCTTGGACAATTGAAAAGAACAAATATCAAGAAGGAATGGAGCTTTTTCTTCGATTGTATCACTAAGGCATTCGCCAATAAGTGCTCCAACTTTGATGCCATTCCAATCATGAGTCAACAAATCGGGTATGCTCTTATTCATCAAACTCACTTTGATTTTACAAGTGCTGTGTTAGGTTTCATAGGGGATAGGATGACAGAGGATATGAATGCAGTATACTTTGCTAGATTCTGTTAGCTTATATATTCTTTTTGTTGTGCTGATGAGCCCCAACCTACCACTGATTTAATTCCACCCTTTAAGCTTCCAAAAAGGGCTTTTAATGACTTGCTAAATACTGACATAAAGAAACAAGTTGTTAGACCATTACAGATACCTCGTTTAGTGAAACAGATACTGGTAAATGCTGATCCTCATACCTACATATATGTTTACCCTGATGTTCAACCCACCAACACATCCCAGCCACCACAACACCCATCCGAACATACCACATCTACACAAACACCTCAAACTTCTCAACCTCAACCTGTTTAACCCTCCATCAGGACATATTTCAAACCATCACAGTCATCTCAACCTTCAGCACATCCAGTGCAGTCTTCTTCTGCTAAAGCAACAGCATCAAGATCTAAGAAAGTTTCACAGCAGAAAAGAAGGAGGATCATCTTGAGAGATGAATCAGATGATGAGGCACAGGTTCAACCTGTAGAACCTGTTGTTTCTGCAGCTGAGAAAGTCTCTTCTCAGAAAGATACAGAGACTGGGAGTTATAAGTCTCTCAAAAGGTCTAGAACAATTAATTCTGATGATGCAGCTCCAACAGTCTCCTCAAAAGCTAAAAGATTTAAAACATTAGCAAAAAGGCCTGCATATCCTGGTAAAGGAATGGAAGCAACAGCTAAGGAAGGGGGTCAGGAATCTCTGATCTCATAAGACCCTGTTGAAGCTCACAATTCTCCAAGTGCTGATCCAGACCATCATACAACTCATCACTCTCCACTTCATGAGCCAGAAACAACTCATATTCCCACACCTCCAACATCTCCAGTATATGCTGATAATCAGGGGCCAAGTGATGACATTGACATTCATAACTTGGAAGTACCTCAGGTTTTGTATCTAGAAGCTCCACCAACTCAAATCACTCCACCAACAACACCAATTCTAGATGCTGATTTTAATGACGATATTCCTTCTACACCAATTCTGAATCTAGATGATGAAAATCAGAATTTAGGTGGGCATCAAGGTTTGGCTGTTGATCAAAACTTAGATGGAGATCAGCACTTAGAGGATGATGTTGAAGTCTCAATAGCCTCTCATACTATTCTTTTATCAGAGGACGGTGATGATGCTGATTCTATAAGTTCTGATGCTGCTAATATTGAACTTACTGGTGAAGCTGCTGTCAATGTAGATGCTGATGCAGCTGGTCCATCAAGACATGCACCTCCACAAGCTCCTTCAAAAGCTAATCTTGTTAAAATGTTTGTTAGAGGAGATGCACCAGTACCTTGGAGTGAAACTCCTAGAGGAAGGGAGTGGACTAAGGAATGGAACAAAGTTACTTTTGTTCCTTCTTCAACTATACTTGCTGAGCACTTGGCAAAAGCTGATGAGATGCTAGTCAATGATGATTTCAAGACACAGCTAAGAGTTACTGTACTCAGTACAAGACACCTTCAAGGTCAACAATCTGTAACTCAGGAAAGGTGGACAAAATTTAATAATCTATCAATCAGCAAGATATGGTTGCCAAGCTGGACAAGAACAGGTTTTTCAAACCTACTTTCGACAGAATTGAGTACATTGAGAAAACCCAAGAGAAGCAACAATCTCAGATTGATGAAATTTTGAAAAATCAAGCTTCTCATCAAAATCAACTCAATGAGATCCAATCCTCAGTGGAATTGCTTCTCTCTCTTCTTTTACCTGCTGATGCCAAAAAGGGGGAGAAAGTAATTAAGTCCAAATGCAAAACTGTTAAGACACTAAGGGAAAGGATGATGAAAAAGATGACCAGGGAAACTCTGGAATGGGTGGAGGTCATTGTCAAGGTAAAGGTTTCTCATCAAGAAAAGCTGGAACTACAAGTCAAAGAACAAGTTCTAATACTGGGAGAAGAATAAGTTCTGATACTGGTAAAAGGATAAGTTCTGATGAACATCTGGAACTTGATGAGGAAATTTCAAGACAGTTATTTCTGAAAGAAAATCCAGGAATGGACTTTGAGAGTCTAAAGGAAGAAGAAGCTAGACGTAAGTTAGAAAAAGTCAACTCCAAATCTAAAGCTTTTGTTGGTGAAAAGAAACTTCCTAAGGCTTAAGGCATTGTGATAAAAGAAAGGACAAATCCTGAGGCAATCAAGGCCAAATCACAAATGGAGATAGATCCAAGGTCCAAGGGCAAGGAAAAAGTTGATGAACCTGTAAAGGTTTATGTGCAATTTATGGATGAAGAAATATCTGATGAAGATGCTAGTCTTACTCTGATACAAAGGAAGATTTCTCAAACAACCTCTGACATGGCTCAAGTTGTTCAGAGTCAAGATATAGTAAGTTCTGATATAACAATGAAGCAAGCAACCTCTGACATAGCTCAAGTTGGCTTGATATCAGAAGATAAGGAAAAGAAAACCTCTGACATTGCTCATGTTAAACCTTCAAAGTTACTCCTACCAGGATTCACCAAAGCTAAACAGACTCAACCTTTGAAGACTGCAACAAGTGGTTTTGATGCAAGAGTGGTTACAGGAAAAGAAGCAAGAGATAAATCTGGATTGGGTAGTGTTGATGAAAGAAGAATACAGAACACAACCAATGATCCAACTTCTTTAAGTGAAGCAGGTGTTGGAGCAACTCCTGAAAGATTGAATCAGCTTGAATCTGTACAGATGGTTTACCATACCTTCTTGAAAGAACACATCTTGTTATATTTTATGACAGATGGAAGGGTATACCATATTAGGCAGAATGTTATACCACTGAAGTATTATGAGGAACTAGAACATGTTCTATTCTTACTTCAAGTGAAGAACAGATTAACAGATGGTGCTGCAAATTATTTGAAGACTCAAATTCAGAGACATAAGAAGCTTTATTCTGTAAAGTCTGACAGCACATACTTTCCCAAGTGCAGAGATCACAAGGGTGATATTGTCGAGATGAAGCCTAACTCTGCTAAGATTATAACTACATTTCTGGGTTATAAAGCTGTGGAATTCAATCTTGAGTCTGACAAGGCATATTTGATCAGACTAGATCAGGACATAAGAAAATCTAGAATAAATGATCTGGAGGCTGCTATCTTTCAAATTGGTGAAGATACCATTGAATTGAAGAATGCTAAAAGGAGAATGGTTAATGAACTTGAATATGCTGAGAGATGTTTGTTAAAGAACTATCTCAGAACAACTCCTGATATCAAAGAGATCAGTAATTGAAGCCAAGTCAAAGATCTACAACTGATTAATTCTGATGTGTATACAGACTGAAGCTGTTATCAGATGTTAAAAATGGTAAAGCTACAAGGACTGTAAGTTGTAGTTATCTAGTCAAATTCTCATGCATTTGTACTTAATGTTTTTGACATCATCAAATATCTGTTAAACTTGTATATTATACTAATTTACAAGTTGAGGGAGATTGTTAGATATATTTGATAATGTCATGACTAATATGATTTGTGTTTAGTTTTCAGATTTTACTTAACAGGACAAATCAGTACTTACTGAAATCAGCACTTACTGGAAGTTAGAACTTAATGATATCAGTACTTAAATTATCAGGAGATAATTATCAAAAGATGGATATCAAAACTTAAGTGCGGAAGGATGAACAGTTATGGAAAGGCTGATTGAAAGGAAAGAAGATCAAAACTAAATGAAGAAGAGATATGCATGGAGAAGACTTCTATGGAAAATAGAAGACTTGGACAAGAAGATATCTATTTGATAGATTTTAAGACATAAAATCATATTCAATATCAATTAGCGATTATCTTGTAATTGTGTAGTACGTATATAAACACAGACATAGGGTTTACACTATATGTGTTATCATAATCGAAGTTATTATTTATATAACCCTAGCAGCTCTCATGATAAGTTGTTCATCACTGAGAGAGAACAGTTCTTTGTAACAGAGTTTATTGTGTTTAATAAAATCTGTGTTTTGTTACTTGAGTTCTTATATTCGATTTGATTGTAGTAAACACTGTATTTAACCCCCTTCTACAGTGTGTGTGACCTAACAAGACCATACTGGATGATGGAGTTTAGGGATGAAATATTTACTAGAAGATTCTTCATACTTGAAGACCAGCTAAAACTATCAAGCCATGATACTCTCAAGGAAATGCATGAGATGCTGGATCTCAATAATGAAGATGAATCTGAGTTCTACAAACAACTTCAAAATCAGATAGAACTGAACAATGAGAAACTGGGGAAGAAAACTAGACAGTCAAGGAAAAAAATTAATCTGCTCAGTCTAGAGGAGCACCTTGAAAATGGCTTGTGAGATTTCTATAACTTTCGTGGTACAAATTTTCAATAATATGCAGCACTTAGGATTTTTATCTACAGTTATCTGTTCAATTTGAATATGGTGTTTTGTTATCATCAAGTACCTCTAAATTTATGCCTATAATTCTATTAGACATAAATTGGGGGAGATTGTTAGGAATATGTTGTAGGCTTGATGAAAATACACCAAAACATCTTAGTAGATTTAATTAAGTATTTTTGTAACTATCAACGGATAACCACACTTGTTCATCCATTGATAGAGTAGCTTATATTTCAATAAGTTTTTGTAGCACATTTCTATATACTGTAATTACTTAGAGGTTTAGAAGTTGATTGGAAATTCCAAGTCATATTGACTACTAGCAAGATATGCAAAATAGGTTGGCTAATTGTAAATAGAAGATGCCTTATAATTTTGCATAAGTGAAAGAGTATCAGCTGCTAAGGAAACACTTTCAATGAATAAACTACAAAGCCTCGATGGATGACTCAAGACACTTTCAACAGATAATCCAATAGAGACTCAACGGATAACTCAAATTAATTATCGACGGATGAAGTCTCGATGGATAACAAATTCCAATAGCAGTTGAAAGCGACTTGATAATTATATGGGTTGATTGTATCAAAAGGAATGTGGCAACCTCTTTACAGGTTTTAGAGAACAAAGAAGCATTTCCATTTCCATGCTTAACTGAAGATATTTAAAGATGTTGAATACAGAAATGAAGTAATATGTTAATAGACTTAGATTCCTTTCTTTACTGTTTGTCTTATTCATATTTGACTTGGTAATATATAAACCAACAGTAGCAAGTGTTTAAAAAAAGGAGTGTAAAAAATAAGAGTTAAATAGAGAAATAGAAAAAGCTACATCTGTTAGGAATTCTCTTTGTTCATCTTTGAAAAATACTTGTAAGCAGCTGTGTGCATTCTTACATCACATAGTTATCTAATCTTTATATATATCTCTGGTGGAAAGTTCAGTCCACCAGAAAGTTTTTAAACTATCTTGTTTATTTACTTTGTGTTTGAACACTCGAATTCTTTTAATCCACACTACTACATATTCATTCATAATTATATATATTCAAAAGGGTCTTTTAAATTTCCAAAAGAACCAAAATTCCATTCAACCCCCTTCTGTAGTTCTGTTAGATTGTTAGGGAATAACAAGGCCAGATATAATGTTTGCTATTTGTCTTTGTGCTAGATTTCAGGCTGATCCTAGAGAATCTCATTTAATAGCTATTAAGAGAATTTTCAGATATCTCAAAGGCACACCAAAACTTGGCATGTGCTACCTTAGAGATTCTGAATTTGATCTAATTGGTTATTCAGATGCAGATTATGCAGGGTGTAAAATAAACAGAAAAAGCACAACTAACAAATATCAATTTCTAGGAAACAAGTGTGTGTCCTAGTTTAGTAAGAAACAAAATTCAGTTTCTACTTCCATAGGTGAGGCTGAATATATTGATGCTGGTAGTTGTTGTGCATAGATTTTATGGATGAGAAATCAACTAATGGATTATGGTCTATATGTGGACAAGATTCCAATCTTCTGTGACAAATAAGTGCCATTGCCATCACTGAAAATCCTGTGCAGCATTCAAGGACAAAGCACATTGACATCAAATACCACTTCATAAAAGAGCATGTTATGAATGGTACTATGGAACTTCATTTTGTTCCATGTGAGCAGCAACTTGCAGTTATCTTTACCAAGCCACTTGATGAATCAACTTTTACTAGGTTAGTAAGTGAATTTGGTATGCTAAACTATTCTTAAATTTCAACTATTGATGTATATGCAATTTGTAATACAGCCATAAATCAACTTGCTTTTCTTGAAAGAGTTAAATTTTGGATAAGTCAAAATTATTCTTTCAACAGATAATCTTTATCTGTTGAAAGTCTAAATATATTTCTGGACACATTATCCTTTAACGGATAATGATGTATTGAATATCCGTTGAATAATCATAACCTTTGAATTTAAATCTTTATCCATCAAAATATACTTAGAGGTCTATAAGTATATGTTGATAGATTACTTTTAGAATTTCTACAGTTCACTTTATTTCTAAATGGTTATTTTTGGCTATTATCATTGGGTATTTACTTTTATTTTTAATCATTTTTTTGTCTTTTTCTGGGAAAGGTAAAAAGCCTATTTCAATTATAGATCTCACTTTTATTTTTCTCTGAATTCACAAGGAAAATTTACTATCTTCGTCTCCAAAACCCCTTTTCTCTCTGTAATTTCAAAAGCTAGCAAAAATGGCACTTGTTGTGAAAATCATGTGTCAGACTGGGTACATTTATGAGAAAAATAACTTTATAGCACTGGTGGACAAGAGTGTTGCACATGAGGACTACCACAAGATGATAGAGTTCATTAGCAGCTGCAAACTCAAGTATTCTTTGCTCGAATCACCAGTCATATACTGTGAAGTGGTGGAAGAAGTATGGAAAACTGATGTGTTTGACTCCAAGAATATGACTATTACCTTTACTCTCAATGGTATAAATTACTATGTTAATTGTGATGCTATTCAGTCATGCTTTAAATTTCCTGAAAATAACACAAATGCTCCACTCACTGACAGTGATGTGGTTAATATGCCCAATTCCATGGGTTACTCTCTAGATACTGCTAGTTTAGGTAGTATTAAAAGGAAATGACTGAGGAAAGAGTGGAGTTATCTTTGCGATACTTTAATTAAGGTATTTTTTTGCAAAATCAACAATTTTGATGCCATTACTTCTATTTTCTATAACATGCTCTATATGCTCTTATCTGATAAATATTTCAATTTTAGCAACTATGTCATGCTAGAAACATGGTATAAGCTAGAAGATATTCAGAAAAGACCTAGGAATGTGTATTATGCTAGATTTTTAATGATGATAGCTAAACATGTTTTTGAGGATCTTGTAATTGAGAACCCAAATAACAAGCTTGATTTTTTGGTTCAAGAAAAAGAGAGTTCTTTAAGATTTGATTAGGAACAACCTAAACAGTGAGGTGCCCTTCAACCATCTTCCAATCATTGAGGCACTTCAAGTAAGTGAGGTAAATATTTCTATCCCTATCTCTTCCCAACCTCAAGTTTCTTTGCCTTCTAGAGTGGCTATGGAATCTATGATTGTGACCAAACAGATTTCTACCAAAGTCACCAAACCAAAAATCTCAAAACCAAAATCAAAGAAACCAACCTCTAGTGTACAGGGTAGTGAGCATGGTGACGAAGGGGTGAAAATCAAAGAAGCCCCAAGGATAAGGTGTGTGAGGCAAGTGCTAAAAACCAGCTACACTGCAGTCTCCCAAAAGATTGTAGTTGTCCAATAGGAAATTACCTCATTTCTATCTACATCCTTTCAAAAAGATGTAACTCTTGAAACAAGCTCACATTTACGAGCACATAACAGGAGGGGTGGAGACACTGACCATACACAAACTTATATAAGAAAGAAGAAGGCTAAACATATAGGAGGGTCATAGGGTGCACAAACAGTGCCAACTACAGTCAAAGACTCAGTTACTGCACCTTCTCAAATTCAGCTAGATGTGGCTCCAATAAACATGGAGTCACAACTAAATTTTCTCATAATCGAAACATCACACACATAAAATTCTCCAACAAATTCTATGGATGTGGATATGATCAACACATCAATTCCTGATTCTTCATCTCTCAAACTCATGGAGGAACCAACTCCTCATGCAAGTGATCATCATCTAATTGATGATTTGGTGGATCACTTGCCAATTCTTTCTCAAACTATTGACGAGTCTGTGCAACAAAATCTAAAATCAATATCCACAGACTCAACAATAGTTTCAACTTCTATTCCTTTTATTTCTACTTCTTTAACGAATATTCATCATCCGTTAATAAGTGAAACACTACTAGAATTCTGTCAATAGACATCAGTACTTAGATATCGGTTGCTCAAATGACCGATGTTAAAAATAGTTTAAACATGAGATAAAATTTAAGTGATGCTAATTCTTTTATTAGACAGCGGTTAGCAAATTAACCGTTGTCTATAGTTATTTTTAAAAAATGAGAAGTTTTAGTTAGACATCGGTTTTTGATATAACCGATATCGTTTTTTTAGACATCAGTTTCAGTTTACAACTGTTGTCGATGGTTAACTAAAAAAATTAAAAAAACGTGGAAAGTCCCCCCCTTTATTTCCCAATTATTCCACCTAAAAAAATAAACTTGTTTCCCCCCTTTAGGACAAAATTCTTTTTGTCTCTCTCACTCTTACTCTCACTCTGCTCTCTCTCTCTCTCTCTCAGCTCACTCTCGTCTCTCTTACTTTCACTCTACTCTCTCTCAGCTCACTCTCGTCTCTCTCTATCTCTCTCTCTCTCTCTCCATCTCTCTGGTTCTCTCTATCTCTTCCATCTCTCCGCTTCCCTCTCTCTCACATACACACATACCATATCAGCTGATTGCAAGTACAAATGGTTTCAATTAAACCCCAAATTGATTAATTGGAGGTGTTCTTCATTTAATCAAACTCCATCTATGAGAAACCCTAACTTCTAAAAAGGTTTGTTTTTCAATTAAGTTTGTTTGTTCAACTAGGTTTAATTTGTTCAATTAGGTTTTTTCATAATTTTTAATGGGTTTTTTCTTCTTTTTTTTGAACAGGTTTTGAGATTCAGAAAGCTTCAATTAGGTTTGTGTTCTTTTGTACACATTATTGGTATTTTGTTTGATATTAAGAAGTGGTTGCTTCCTCTATTTCACATGTAACCGAAAAATAATGTTTATCATAAGAAACTAGAAGAATTATGCTTATGTAATCTAAAAGATTCCGAGATATTATATTGCTTAACCAAAACCAAACAATTACGATTATATATAGGCTCCAGGCCAGGGATGGTTAGAGCTAAGCCATGTTTATGTATTTGATTTATGTGATTCCGAAGTTGGTATAACTTATAAGCAGGTATTATGGACCTCAAAACAATAATCCTAAAATTAGTCTCTAAATGCCATATGATAGCTTTAAATTTTTCATGTTATTCTCATTACAGAGGGGTATCTACATGTATAAGAGCTACGATAATCATAACTTGTCAATTAGTCATTTGGGAACCAATTTGGTATCTTTTTGTGTTGAATTTTCCGGTTTTCAAACTATTACCAAATTGTTTTCTTTTCTGAATGTACTGATAAGCTCCAGAGAAATTAGTACTGTTATATTAAAACTCATTTTGTATTGGAAATTCTTTGTCAAAAGAAGGTACCAACATTTAACATTACTATTGACAGAGAATATATGAGCAATTTGCTGAAGGTTTAGAAAAAGCTGGATCAGCTTGTATAGAAGAAGACAATCATGCCAGACTTGTCCAGACTCACCCCCTCCTTTGTGGAGGTAAATGTATTATAATGTACAATGTATAAATAAGTAGCATCAATATAACTAGTTTCAATAATTTTAGTTTCAGTTTATTGGAATTTATTTTATATTCTTAACATATAGTAGTTAAAATAATTATTTACTTCCTTTTGCAGATAATGCGTGATAATGACTTTAACAACACTACAGATGGAAAAGTAGAGATGCCTCTTGTTGCCTATGTTTCTCGAGAGAAAATGATTGATTATCCACATTATTTCAAAGTAGGAGCCTTAAATGTTCTGGTTTGTTTATATATATAAAGAAAGATCTGTTTACCATTTCTGCATCTCTATCTCTTTACACAGGTATCTTGTTTTTGTGTTGTTTTATCTTGGACTTGATCTATATTGCTATTTGGTATGCAGGTACCTATTGATATTTTTAAAGGAATCACAGATGAAGATGCTGCCAAAGTTGTATATGGCTTGGCTCCCAAAGTTTCTGACAAAAAGGAATCAATGGAGCAAGTGAAAAAGTTATATCAACTCTTTTATGATTGTGACTGCACAATGTGAAAAGTATGCATTTTGTTCGCAGTACTCATGATTGATATGAAATTTTTTTTATTGAATTATGTTACTAAGCCAATAATATATGGATATATTAATGCCCTTACCGAGACTTCAGATAACAAGTTAGTAGCTGTTGATTTCAAACTGAACTTTGATTACAATGCTTACTTCCGACAGAAGGAGATTTTTGCTCTTCGTGATCCATCTCAGGAAGATTTCCATGAGGTATAGTGTTAACATTCCCTTAAATATATGTATCTTATGTGCCTAATACATGATTGTATTAGAAATAAGTGGACAAGTTATATTTTATGTTCATTTATTTGTTGTAGATTATGCTTGTACAAGATTGTAAAATCAACATCTCTGTTCCCCTTCTTAATAGCATTGGAAATGTTATTTTATAGTTTGTATTGACTTTCATGAAACTGAAAATGCTTTTGTTTCTTCTGGGAAGGTTGCTGCTGCAAAAGCAGATTTAAACTACATTGGTTTAGATGGACAAATTGGCTGCATGGTGAATGGTGCTAGTCTTGCTATGGCAACTATGGATTTAATTAAGTTACATAGTGGAACCCCTGCCAATTTTCTTGATGTATGAGGGAATGCTTTCGAAAACCAGGTAATTGGTATTTTTTACTTCGTATGTGATTAAGCCATGTACGCACTGTATGATGGAAGATTTTGAGGTATTTGAAGCTACATTGGACTCTGATCAGACATACTCTTCTAATCTGACTCGAAGCCTTTCCCTTGCACTGGAGGAATTTTATAAAAATTTACGAACTGTTGGATTCTCCGCAGTGAAAGGTGATGGGGTGGATGCATTTTTTAAGGCAGTTGAGTGTTGAGGAATACATGGAAACTTACAAGTATGTCAAAAGCTAAATTGGTTACAAACTGTTAATTTCATATGGTATTATAGGCATCTAGCTGGAAATGAAATGCTTTTTATCTTTTGCTTTGTTATGACAAGTTCCGGTAGAATGCTCATTCAAGGTGAATTTTGTGCTTTACGTGTGAAGGGATCACCTTGACAAGAGGCGCGAAGAGAAGAAAACGTTTGAGGAAGATCACAAAAAAGAAACTATGGACAAGCTGAGGAAAGATATGGAGAAATATGGCGGAGAAACTGTCATTTTGAGCACAGGTTTGAAGAACATGGATATTAGTAGTGGCAGGTACACTACCATGATGGTGGATAAAGAAGAGGGAGAGGAAGAAGAGAAGGACGAATAGAAAAGGTTTGATGAGGACGAGGATGTTATAGATGATGATGATGAGGACAAAGACGACGAAGTGGCTAGTTTCGCTTTGTAGATTGGAATGGGAAACCAAGTTACTTGCCTCTTTTCTATATGAAGAGAACACACAATGGGGTCAACAAGCAAGATAACTACTATGTTATGAAATTATAGTATTAATTATTTAATTTCTATGTTCTCTCTTTTAAGCATATATCAGATTTAGTAGTGTCTTAATGATCTGATAAAGTATAATAGAGTAGTCTGATAACAACTATGTAGTAGCTCTTGTATTATTCGTCTAAACAAATGTAATTCATATAAACTTTTTGAGATTTACTTTAGTAAACGTAATTACGGCTAGAGATATTCGTGTACATGCATTGTAAAACTTATTGTAAGAGGGATTCTTGTATCTATATGTAAAAGATTACGACAAAATTGTTAAAAATCATAAATACACATTTGTTTAAACATATAAAAGCAATTTCTTAAAATCACAAAGACATCAGTCAAAATAAAATATTCGATATTAATAAAGGGATATTAGAACTTGTAAATAGGGCAATTTCATCGATTCAAAAATAAACACCCGAGGTCTATTTATCATATTAACATCGGTTATTTAGAAACAACTGATGTCTAATAGGTATGACACATCGGTTTTTTATACTTAATCAATGTTAATTCATAAATATTGCTTATGTGCTATAGTTTTAAATAGGCCTAACATCCTAATATTGCATTTCTGAACTTGACATTACATAATTAGATAACAAGAATGTGAATTAGACATCAGAAATTTTCCAGAAATGTTGTGTAAGGTTATTTAGACATCGGTTTTTAACCGATGTCTATGAGAAAATATCTTTAATATCAGTCGCGAAGACAACATACATTTTTTACATAGACATCGGTTTTTAACTGATGTCTAAGGTGTTTTTTCTAGTAGTGATTGTCTTTCAACGGATATGCTCCACATCATTCATCCATTGAAAATCACAACTACTCTTTCAACGGATATTACACATCCGTTGAATGTTACTGCATAACTTGACATCTCAAAATCTATTACAAGTGCAGATGGCTTAGTAGTTGTCCAATCACTCCTAGGATTGTGGGAAGAGAGTGAATTGAGTGAGAGGCTGGGTTGCTCCCAGGAAAAGGGAGAGGAAAAGAGTGAAAATATGCATGCCATTTCTTCCAGCATGGCAAAAGAGAGTGAGAGGAGTCCCACCTTAGATGATGAAGGTGAGGGTGTGAGGGTGGTGAGCCAAGGGGAGCCCTTGATGTAAGAGCAGAGAGATAATGAGAGAAAAACATGTACTGGTGATATAAAGATGGCAGCCATTGCTAGTGAGTCAATGACTTTGGTGATGAAGCAAACATAAACTTAGGGGGAGATGCAGTCCTTAGCTCCACAATAGAAACACTTGATTGGATGCTCAGTAAGGATTGCATGCGACGCCCTTCAAACTCGGGTCAGAAGTTTGGGGTTCACAACTCACATACAATATAAACCAGTATATAAAATATTATAAGCAAAGACCCTTCTTTACACACCACGGATCACAACAGGTTAAAGTATGATATTAAGCCACAACCTTAACTTTTATTACAGTGTACCAAATCCCAAATAGTTTAACTTACAACTGATAGTGAAAATATTCTTACAATCTTGCATAACTCAACTACAATATAAAGCTCCTGCTAGCTCGATCCAACTCAACCTGGAATCCTAGCTCGCACACTGGACTAGTATTTTCCTTACTACCAACAACTTCCTTTTTAACTGTAAAATCATATAAAAGATTCGCAAGTGTGAGCTAACTAGCTCAGCAAGTCATAATAGCAATAACTGAGGTTAAACAATGATCAATTGAAATGATTCATAGGAATCAAGTTTCTTATTAAACAATCATCAGAATTGGATATTCATTTAAAATTTGAAAACCAAGGTTAGGCTGCTGATCAGCCACACACTAACCCCGAGCAAGGCACACGACTCTGCTCTATAAACTGGATCCAAGGCACACATTGGCCTAATTCGGCCACGAATTTGGCCTAACCACGAATCTGGTCGACCCAAAGAAAACTATCCAATTCTAAAACAATTCAGTATGATAAACATTGTAATTCAATAAAACAAAATCATGATTAACATTGATAAAACATTTATCTCAGAGTATTAAACAATTCATGAGTATCACTAGGGTTTATCAAGGTATATATATGAAGAACGGCTTCAAGGAAGTTGAAGAATCAGGTATAAGATGAACAATAGTTCAATGATTATACAAGGTATGGATCTTTGATGTCATAAGGTATTATAGGGTATATAAATTTTTGTATGTTCCAGTAATTCTTTTTCAGTGTTTGGTATATGGAGTATATGTATTTGTGGGGTGGGATCGTATTTGTATGGTTTAATCTCTGGGAAATTAATAATCGATGGCTTACAAAGAACAAGTCTTACAACTCAAAGATCAAATTATGTGATCAGGGTTCAGAGTTGAATATTTTAAAGCACTTTTTATATAAAACAGAATTATTTTGTATACTAGCATCATGTTACGAGAAAGTTCAGAAATACTTGAAATATATCTCGAGAAATGTTCAGAAGTACTTGCCTTATCACCGATTATTTCCAACTTCATTTGTATTCATCTAACGTTTCCACTCAACAACCAGTTGTCTTCTTTTTCTATGCCTCTCTTCTTCTCACAGATCGCCTGCTTTCTTTTTCTATGCATCGGTTCTATTTATTGATCATTTGATTTCTGTAATAACCCCAAATTTTGGAATTTTTGAGACACTGATGAATAGTAACTTTTGCTGATTATGCTGATTAAGGAAATTTTTCTTGCCACACTATGTAGGAGTTTTTTTATTGATATTCTGAGATCTTATTAGTACTCCATAAAGTATATGAGTGTATGTAAAGATCGTCAGAATCCAAATACGAACACTTTGATTTTTCCCGAAAATCCACCAGATACCGAAAGGATTGAGTATAAGGTAACATGATTAAAAGGATTTTAATTCAAGGATTTTAAGCAAGGATCATTAAAGGACTATAAAATATGAAGAGAGGGTTATGGAAGCCCAAGTAATAAGATCACGGATATGATCCCTCAAACGATCACCGAGAATGAGAGTTAAGCGAACCATAAAATAAATAAGCAACCAAGGATCAAGATTATACAAGTAACCAAAGGATTAACCAAATAATTAAGCACTAATCAAAGAGATTAGAGGAGGATGACATCATCAAACCATAAGGGAAGGACATGTTGTAAAGGAATGATGCAAGCAATGACATGAGCAAGTGATGTCATCACTTTATCAAGATATTTGTTCAAAAATCTCCTCCACCAAGCATTTATTTCTCATTTCCCAAGGAAAACTAAGCAAGAAAAAGCTCTCCCCCATTTTCTTCTTCTTCCATTCGGCCTTTTCATAAAAATGGTGAAATAGATTTTCACAACTCAAGCTCTAGGCCATGGAAAATTGCAAGGTTTGTTTATTTGGATCCTATATTTCATAACTTAGTTATGCTATAAGTTTGGATCCAGGAATCCAAGGTTTACCTAGTTAAACAATTCCTAAAAGTTTAGGGTGAATAGTAACTTTCAAGAACAAATTTTTGATTCCTGATTTTATTTGTAAGGTCAAGGTAGCTTAAGCATAGATCAAGGCTTCCATGGGAATTCCAAGGATCTTTCATGGAGTAAAAGCTTCAAGGAAGATATAACTCTTCATGATCTTAGTCTTAAGTTTTGTTTGTTTGGATTTCCTAATGTTTAGATGATGTGTTAGTGTAATGGGTGTCTAATCATGTTTAGAGCTTTGTTTAGTAAGTGGTTTTGTTGATTTTGGAGTTAGGAGTGATACTTGTTGGATTTGAAGTTCTTGGTCACATTTTGACTTGGTTTAGATGAATAAGTTGAGATCTTAAGTTATGGTTGAATGATCTTGTATTGTGATTGAATGATGGTGGAATGGTGTTGATTGGTGGTGGTTTGATATTGAATTGATTTGGTAAAATTTGGGAATCGCTAAGTTATAGCCGTCGTAATGCCTAATTTTCCTTAGACTGTTTTGTGCATGACTTTTGCACCCGAACACTCATTGCCATGAACTTACCATCACCATTCTTAGAAATTTTATGATTCAAGCTTCGTTTTGATATATCGTTCGCTTAGATCCGATTTACGGTTTAAGATAAACGACCATTTTAAGTAATGGCATTTCGCGAGCGAACCCCGAAACCTCGAGTAACCTTGAGACCATAATTGAGACCCGTAAATGATTAATCGAAACACGAAACAATTATGTAAGGTGGATTAGGCAGTTGGTAAAGTACTCGCGAAAGAGTCGCCTTAAAATTCATAACGGTTAATTTATTAAAATTGGTGGAGCCGAGGGTACGCAAATGATTAATGCAAATCGTTAAGCGTATAAGCGACCGTGGTCTAATTCCGGATTATGTTAATGTTCATAGGTTATCGGACCCACTCTAAGCTTAAGTCTATCCTGGAACACTCAGGTAAGTTTTCTACCCGTTATACTGTTGTTGTGATGTAAAATATTGATGCATTATCTTGAGATAAGTGCATGGTTATTATTAGCAAAGTCTTGCGATATATTGGACCATGTTGATATGATATATATATGCATGCCTATTTCGTAATATTGATATTTCATTGTCGATTCAATTGTTATAAACTGCATAATACCTATGCTAGAGATAGGCATTATTTGCGTATACCCTTAGTATAGCGGACCCAGAGTTGAACATTTTCCTAAAACCGGGAGGCGAGGTTCCCGAGTATATATTATATAGTTTTCTATAACTATTAATCGAATAAGGTATATTCGATGGTTTTGAATAATAATCAAACTTATTTTCGATTATTCAAATAAAGATCGTACTTTCGTATAAATATATCTTTTGCTATTTATTATTCGTTTCAAGTATGAGTTTTAAAACTTCTACTTCAATTATTTTTATAAAGATTATCCTTTATGGGAATATTATTTAAATAATAATATTCAGATATTTTCTAACATTCAGGAATGATTTATTTTATTAAATCATCAGTACTCTAAACATTCTTTAAAATGTTTTCGAGTCTTCAAAATGATTTTTAAAGTTAGAGCGGATCCCAAAACTCGTTTTCAAATTTAAGATCTTCCTTTCGAGGGGGATTTAAATACTTGCTCAAAAATTAAGGGATCCGGCTCTTGGTGTATTTTATATTCACAACGAGGTTGCTGATTTGATAAAGAGCTTTTGATTACTTGCCCAACATTCGGGAAGTAAGTCCTTCTAAATAAGTCGGCATAAGCGACAGGCCGGGGTACGGTATATCAAAGTGTAAGTGGCTGGGTGGCAGTCCATCAACGCGTAAGAGGCTGGGTGGGGGTCCAGCACAAGGTCCTAATGTGGCCAGGGTGATGACCGGTGGGGGATTCATCCATCTACTAGTAGAAAAGGTTACTTATTGGAATCTTTTCGTGATCAGTAAGATATCAGGTTTATGCCAAAATCCTCTCATTTCCAAATTCATTGGATATTGCAACTCTATTTATAATTTTCATAACTGAGGTTTTCAAGGAGTGTATGAAATGTATATATATAGGTGTATATATATATCGGGACTTAATGAAGTATCTCGTAACTTCATTCTTTATAATGATATTTCAAAGATTCACTACTAGAAAATCAGCATTAGACATCGCACATTAGACATCAGTCAAAAAGGTCACTAATGTTAAAAGTGTTTTTTACATCACATAAAAAATAAGTGATGTCTTTTTGGTATGTTTACATCATCTTTTCAGTATAGCGATGTCTAAGTTGTTCTTTTAAAAACTACGTTACATCAGTTAACATATAAACCGATGTTCAATTCACTTTTAACATCGGTTGACATATAAACCGATGTCTAAGCTCAATTTTAAAAAATTAGAGCCCGCTACTTCTCCCTTTTGCTCCCCGCCCTTAGCCAAATATTTTCCTTCCCCCCCCCTTAGTATATTTCCCCCTCCCACCTATCACTCATTCACTTTAGTAAGATTATAACATAAAATTAAAAATAAATCAAAATCAAAACAAAAACAAAAAGTTACAAAACAAAATGGATTTTGCATTTTCAGACAAAACACTCACCTCATTCCCCCTTTCTCTCGACTGCTCATAGCTAAACCTAGAACTATCAAATGTATTCAATTTCCGATTAGACCTTCAATCTCCAATTAAAGCTCTCAATTTCTTCAACTCATCTCTTACTTTCTTACTGTCTTTCTTTCAAATGTTCTTTTTTCTCATTTGTTTCAATTTTTGTGCAAGATTCGAAGATTAAGGAGTGAAGTGTGTTCATTGAAGTTTAAGGTGAGGAGTTGAGTTTGTGGGAGCTTAAATCTTGGAGCTAAGGGTTTGTTAAAGCTTAAAGCTCGGAGCTTGGAGTTAAGTTGGATTTTGGGCTTCAGAGTTAGTTTTTTGGGATTTTGGAGCTTGCTTTGTTTATATTCTTCTTTACATATCTATTTATATTTGTTTGGGCTGCATGTATATATTTGTGTAGTTGTATGTATGCATGTGAAATTGAAATGTGTAGTTGTTGCATGTGTAGTTGTATGTGTAGTTATTTGTCTAAAACTGTTTGCAAATTGTCCTCTTAGAAATTTTTGTATTTTTTTATGTTTTATAGACCCCTGTGAAGTTAAAATACGGATTTACATGTAATAACAAGTGCTTGTATATATTTGTGTTTGTGTAGTTTGTAAATATATAGAGGTATTATGTGTTTCATATTGTTTGTTTTAGGTCTAAATTAGAGATTACAAAAGCCACTGAACGCCATCGAAGGAGGTGTTTGGGACTTTTCGTTGTAAGTAGCATGGTTTATGAGCGAATACTAGATGAAATCTTAAGACTGAGCTATTGTTTCTAAATTTTTTTTCCTAATTAGAGTGAATTTAGGAATTTTATATTGATTATACTAGGTAGTAAATGTACTATAGTATATAGTAAATTAAAGTAAATATAAACGCATTCAGTAGTACTTGCTTGTAATTAGAGTACTATTATGTAAAAAATATAAATGAATTATGACTTGTAAATATGGTCTACCAAGAAATAGAAAACTACAACTGTGATCAATTTTGCCCTTATTTGTTCATTCATTACTTATTTATTTTTAGGCAAATAAGTCCTACATGGCCTTGAAGATTTTTCACGAAATGAAAAGTCAGAAGTGTACACCTGATATCTGCACATACACTGCTCTAGTGAATGCATTTGCTAGGGATGGACTTTGTGAAAAAACAGAGGAAATATTCGAGCAGCTACAGGAAGCTAGGTACGAACCCGATGTTTATGCTTATAATGCCCTCATGGAAGCTTACAGGTTATTATCAATATCAGATATGACTTCTCTTGCTTGATCAAGTTCTTCAGTCAAGCAGAATTTCCCTCAGCACAACTTAATGTTTACTTTCAACAGTCGCGCGGGCTTTCCTTATGGCGCAGCAGAAGTATTCTCTCTAATGCAGCGCATGGGGTGTGAACCAGACCGCGCTTCATACAATATCATGATGGATGCATATGGAAGAGCTGGTCTTCATGAAGGTAAGAACTAAGAACTAAAGTAAAACCCCTCTCTTTTTCATTTTCATTTTGTTATTGAATACTTGATGTTCAGTAAAAAATATTTGTATCAAGTTGTCCAAAAATCAATAATTTCATACTATGGGCCAGAAAGTGAAATTATGAAAACCAACTTTGGTTTTGCGAATGCAAACATCAATTAAATCTCTAGTTGCAGAGTGGTAAAATGATTTCAAAAAATCAGTGAACAAAAATCCCTTTTGCGGTCTTTCCACATTTTCATCTGTGGTGCTCTATCAGAGAGCATCAGGCTAATGTTATGCTAGAGAGCTTCTGTAGTTTAATGTTCAAAAATTAAGATTTACATAGTTGAATGCCCCCAGAAGATAAATTTTGGGAACAGACCGAGTTGAAATAGAAAAAGACAGCATTTAGCATCATTGTTGCAGCTTTTTCCGACCAATTTCCATACATTGGCCTATTTTATTCTTCTCCCTAGTAATTTTTTTCTTTGTGTTTTAGATGCAAAATCTGTTTTTGATCAAATGAAGAGGCTAGGAATGACACTGACAATGAAGTCCCACATGCTTTTGTTATCAGCCTACTCGAAAGTTGGCAACGTACCCAAATGCGAAGACATTGTGAACTAGATGCATAAATCTGGTGTGGAGCCAGATACATTTATTCTCAATAGTATGCTAAACCTGTACGGCCGTGCAGGCCAGTTTGAAAAGATGGAAGAAGTCTTGAACGTCATGGAAAACAGACCATATGCAACAGATTTCAGCACATACAACATTCTGATCAACAGATATCAGAGTTTTTTCGGTTAGATAGGGGCATTAATTTACTTATTAATTGGTCTGAGTTTTTTTTATTAAATAGGGATGCCCCAAACAGCCCGGTGGAACTGAATGCGGCTATATTGTTATGTGGTATATGAAAGAAATTGCCATGGATAACGAAATGACATTTGTCAAAAAGGTATATTTTTTTGCTTAATTCATTCTTGATATAATTGGTGTACATATAATTTGTGGTAGAATTCGTTGTTACTAATTCCTGTGTGTTACACTTTTCAGTGGTCGACGAAGAATCGAAAGGTGACTGTTCCCAAGGCTGAGCTGGACGAGGTTCGATGTGAGACTCTTAGCCTTATCAAGTCTTTCTTATAAAAAGGCCTAATCTGCAGCTCCTTTATGTGGACTGAATTTGTAAGAGCTACTAGTGGTTTTTGTTGATAAATGGGGGAACTTTAGTTGGTAAATTTCTGTTTGGGATGAACTATGTAAATGATCGATGGTAGAAATGTCTAGTGCTTGGTTTTGCAGTTATGTAGTTTGTTTGGATTATGTAGTTTGGTTTGTGGTGGATATATGTACGTACTTGGTATAATCTATGGTAAATGAATGAATGTATGTTTGGTTTTGCGTTTATTTTTGCGTTTGTTTTGGTTTGGTTAGTTTTGGAATGGTAATATGGCAGTTGGTATGTTTTTGGATGACTCTTGTTTGAGTTTTGGGCATTTGATTGAAACAGGGGATTCATGAATAAAAAAAAATAAACAAACATCACTTCATGAACAAAATAACTGATGTAAAATGTAGTCAAATAAGACATTTCATACAATAAATTGATGTCATAAGCAGGCACATATATCAGCTAACAAGAAATGACTGATGTAAAACAATATAATAGATATCACATTTTGAAAGAACTGATGTTAAACACACACAAAGACATCGGTTTCATTAAAAAAAGAAAGGTACGACATCGCTTCTGATAAAAGACTGATGTAAAATGTTAAGTTACACATCAGTTTAACAAGTTTTTCGATGTTAATGTATCATATTGCTTTATATGTGATAAGTTTAAAATGATATACATGACATACGAATGAATAACTGAAACCATAGTGAAGGTATACATTGAAGAAAAATACATCACATTGTTAAGGAAAAGGATGTCTAAACTGTGTATAGACATCGGCTAATAAGCGATGTGTAATGCACCTACCTTTCTCATCGTATGCAAAGACATCGCTCGGATTTTAAATAGACATCGGCTAATAAACAATGTCTATTGACAAATTTCTAGTAGTGATTGAATCTATTCAAGTCTTATCTTGTAGTCTCATCTATGTGATGAACTTTTGAAACTGATTATACCTTGAACAGTGGTAGTTCAAGTAGTATTCGGAAAAGATATAAGTATATTGGAGTATCTTGTAACTTTATCTTTTCAACTTATATCTGGTTAATGATTATCTTATGCAAGACAAAGATTTTCAGAAAAATGTTGAGACAAGGTTAGATATATGAGATCACCCTGCAACGATAATTTTTTACAGTTATAAACTGGAACTCTGTGTATATTATGCATGAAAGAGGACTTCCAAGATTTTGAAAAGTATATATACATATATACTGAATATTTTGCGACTTGGTCGCGTTAAGATATCAAACTTGGTTCATTTTTACTTGACCAAGACTTTCATGACTACTATGAGAATACTCATATATTGTAAATTATTATTCATATTATTTCATGGGCTTGTTGCTCACCCTTGCTTTCTTCTTTCATCACACAACAACAGATAGACAAGATGATCAAGACCAAGCTCCCAATTCGTGAGCGGATAGGAAACGTTCCGCAGTTTCCAGTAGACGTCGATGCCGGTGTAGCTGAGGTAGGAACTACCAATAGGCTAGGCTTTCAACTTTTGATGTACTAGACTTATGTATATTTATGAATTGTAATAATGGCAAAGAATATGTAAATTTATTCAGAAACCCTTTTGAGGTGTAATGACTTATAATTGTAAAATAAAATGACTTGTGTTATTTTTGGATATTCATCTCTGAGACTATAACTTGTGGTGTGTGTGTATATTGCAGTAGATGGTTAATTATTAAGATTAAGTATTATTAAGGGAAATGGAACTCGTGACAACCCGGAGCCCCGACCCCAGATTTGGGGGTGTTACAGAAATGGTATCAGAGCTAAGCGTTATAAACCTCAGAGATGATGTAACGTTAAGATAAGAAGTTCACTAAGATAATAAGAACTCTTGCCAAGTTCATAGTCAGACTACCTAACGTAGCACTGGCGTTAAAACCCTTATGGGAACCCTTATAAATATCATGATAGAAGCGTAATTCGTTATAGTATATGGTAGTGGGACTCCGAACCCTGAAGTTCAAGAGCAATAATATGATGATGTTTTACTACATATTGGGGATCAGATTGTGGATCCAATGGAGCACCCTAATGAGGGACCAAATGATGTTCATATTAAGGATGTAGCGGTTGAGGATGTTATCTCAGAAGGGATTGTTGCTGAAGAGGATTCTGTAGAGGATCCTGACAAGAACGAAGAAAGGACCGATAAGGAATGGATGACCTTGGTCAGGACGACTACCAGAGGTAGGATTGGCCGATAACTATCGTAGGTTCATTCAAGTTTGTAAGGATAGTAGCCCCTTTAACGCGGCTTACCCGTAAGACTGAGAAGTTCGAATGGACAAAGAAATGCGAGAACAACTTTTAAGAACTGAAGCAAAGGTTGGTGACGGCCCCTATGTAGGCGTTGCCGGATGGAAAAGGAGATTTTGTGATTTATAGTGACGCTTCACATAGGGAATTAGGGTGCTTCTTAAACAACACAACAAGGTAATCGCGTACGCGTCAGGACAATTAAGGGAATATAAAATTCGATATCCCCACCCATGAGCTTGGGCTCGTGGCAATAGTTTTGCCCTAAAGATTGGAGGCACTACTTGTATGGAGAGAAGTTCGAGATTTAAACAAGCCATAAGTGCTCTAGTGTATTTTCACGTAGAAAGAGCTCAACATGCGCCAGAGAAGATGGTTAGAGCTAATCAAGGATTATAATTATGAGATTCTTTATCATCCAAGAAAAGCCAATATAGTGGCTGACGCCCTTAGTAGAAAGGAGAGACTCAAGATGATAATGTCTTCGGAAGAATCAGTAAGAGATTACGAGAAAATGGAAATAGAAGTGAAGGTAACCGGAGCCGGTACCGAAAAGCTGTTTGAGATTGTAATGCAACCCGAATTATTGAAAAAGATCATATTGTGCCAAGAAAAATTGATGAATAAAGGCAGAGAGCCAATGACTGGAGAAGAGATTAATATCAAGAAAGATGATAAGGGAATAATGAGGTGTTCCTACAGAATTTGGGTTCCAAATGTTCAAGAGCTTAAAGATGAGATCTTAGATTAAAGCCCTTGTTTGAGGAATAAGATTTAGAGCAAACCCTGAACGTGATAGTCAGGGAGGTCGCCATCAAGATAGAAGGAACCCATAACATAATGAAGTGGAAAATAAGGATTTAAAACATGTAGGATGACCCCGATTATGTGGAGGAGGAGGGAACGTTCAGACTAAGGAAAGAGAAGTCGAGTAAGGAAAGGAAACCCGAGATGGTACTCCTATACGACAATTCATGGACCTTTCTAAACAGAACTTAGACTATTATCCCTAACCACCACCCTGAGGAAATAATGCAGTGAGAAATTTTTCAGGACCTTTAAGTCGCTAAGCTCTCAGAGTTCCAAGGAACAAGCTGACGCAGTCGAGGCAAGAGTTTGGCTAAAGGAAATATAGGAATCATTTGAGATTCTAAATGATTGACCAATCACAAAAGACTGTTTTTGTTACTTACCCTCCTAAGAGAGAGGCCACCCGCCGGTGAAAGGCCAAGAAAGACACGGGGCCAGAGGTTATAATAAACCGATTAAAGTTCAGTCAATTGTTTTCGGGAAAGTACTTCCCGAGGTTATAGAAATAGTGTAAAGCTTTAGAGACAAAACAAAAGAAGACGAGTATGATGAATTATGAATCTAAGTTGTAAAAGTTGTCAAGATTCGTTCTGAGGACAAGAATCCCAGAACGACGTGATGTTTGAAGTCAATGATTAGTGGGTTCATGAAATGATTGTAAGAGAAAGGAAAATAAAAAGAAACTGAAGTGGATGAAGGAAGTGACCTTCAAGAATGTGAAGTGTAAGTAACGCATGTGAATTGATACACAAAAAGGGGGACACCAGGTATAAAAGATATCCCAACATTAAGATGACTGTTGAGATAAATAAAGAGATAAATGAGTAGTTAGAACTAAAAATTTCACGTTGAACACGACCAATATCTTCTAGAACATCCCTGTTATCATTACTAAATCAGGAAATAAAAGCGGATAACCGTTGTTATCTTTTGGAGGCCATATTGATTGACCTCATTTTGAATAAGGATGTTATTGTGAAATTTGGTATAGACTATCGAGATGGGAATGATTAAATAAGATAATCTATCAAGGATATATGACTTGATTTATCCATGGAAGGATGCATGTACCTTTTTAAAGGTGGAATTATGGATAGAACCTCAGTAACTTAAGATGAATCCTAGGGGAATGCATAAAGGTTGGCATTTCACCCTTAATAGGGACAGTATGAGTTTTGACAGTATGAATTGTAAAGGATTAAGGTAACAACAACCTTTAAGGATCAGTGGAGAAATTTTTCAGAAGTATATAGACAATGATTCTGGTATTAGTAAATGGTATCTTGATATGCCCTGTGCCTAGAGTGTACCTGATGAAGGATTTATGGATAACCTTAGAGGTTTTACAAGGAAAAAGGTAATATTCAAAATTCTCAAGAATAGAAATTTTGATAAAGGAAATATGACGTAACTATAATAATGCCAGGTGGGGCACGTGTTGAACCATAAGAAAGTAAAGATCGACCCAATGAGGGTCAAGATTGGTGAAAACAAGAAGGACCCATGATAAGAGACGTCCTAAGTATGATCGAGAGTCAGCCGTGACAATGTTCACAACTAAAGACCAAGGCAATGACTTATGGAAAAATGGTGATTTTTTTTCTCACCGGGACTTAAGAAAAGCATTTTCACATAAGCAGTGATTGAAATGAGGTAGAAAAATTAGTTGGAGGTGGTTAAAATGACATTGATTGTAAGGAAATTTTACTATCAGGAAAGGCCAAAGAGATGGCCGACACTTTAAGTGTAAGAGGACAATTATAGGCGCTCGTGCCAGAGGAATACAGTGATGATGGTTAAAGTCGTGAAAGTTGTATTATGGTTTGGAAGATTGACATTCCTTCTGATGACTGTGCAATACCCAACCGTAATAGTAGTTTGGTAAATGTTTAATTCATGTAATCGCCATCAGCGGGCTATCTATCTTAGAAGGTACTATCTTGAGATAAGCCAGAACCATGTTATGAAATGACTAAATGAACCTTTGAGATACATGTCTCCCAATAAAGACATATGGTTAATAATGGTATTAACCTGCTATCGTTACTTTTATTGAAACTCTTCTGCAATTTTATTTGCTTCATGTCATATGTATGTCAAGTTCGGGAATGTTCTTCATGAATCATGAATGGTGATTATGTTACCTCCTTAGAAGAATTCGATAAGACAATTATGGACTCCATATGGTTAGCTATTAAGATTCCAAGGAAAACGAATAACTACAGTAGGTCAACGGTGGACCATAGTAATGCAGCGGTGATTCTACGAGTAATGAGTCGATTACAACCGTAAAAGTTGGATTGGAATGGATGTTGAGATTCAGTACCACTAATCAGGTCGTGGTAATGTATAAGTTATTATTGATAGACCAATTGAGCCGAACATTTACCTATGATATAATTATTCCTTCTTATTGATAAAGAGTAGTATTACTATACGAGGAAGGTTGCATGCAAGCATAGAATTTTAGGAACGATGATGTCTAGAATGAAATCCCAGATTCGATTTTCGAGGTCGAGGTAGTTTCAAAGGTGATTGTTTATAAGCTCGCGCAAGAGCATGGGTCCATGGAATGATGGACGGAATATTAAATATTCAGGCACGTGAATTGCGATGTTATAATACTTGATGTTGATACATATATATATATATGTTTTGTTCTACTGTGATAAAACCTCTATAGTTCAGAGGTAGATTCCAAGCCAGATATTTTGTGGCAGTATTTTTTTTATATATACAATTTTCTTTAATTCGTTCTTTTCTCTCCTTTTCATTTCCTGTAAGCTGAGAAGAACAACCCTTCCAGAAGGGGAGGTATTGTCGAATGACTATCTATCTATGTGATAGAAGCCTAGTAGGATACCACATGTTGTTTAAATTGCTTGTCAAGTACTAATGGATGGCCACCTTCTGTACTAACTATGCAATAGAACAAGTGTTCATGATCATAGTGATCTCTCAATAAATTCCTTTACTTCTATATGATTGATAAAACTTTGGAAAATAGAAGTAGCTGAAAAAGGAGTAGTAAAAGTATGGTGGTATTCGGAATGAAAACACATTCGTGATACTAAGGTTGACGCATTTATTAAAAGGTTATACAACGCTAACGAGCAAAAGTGTAACCAGTATAATATTAGGTACGGAAGATAGTATCAATTACGAACTAGAAGAGAGTGGGTATTGAGAAGCAAAAGCTATAACGCTAGAAGCTATGATGAGAGTCTGTGCAATAGACTTGAAAGAATTTGGAATGATCACTTAACACGGATTGAGTTTTCTTACGACAATGGATCGTATGCTGTGGCGCCCTCCAAACCCGGGTCAGAAGTTTGGGGTCCACCCACACCTTATTTAAAACCTGCTTATAACAATATTAAAGATAATAATAATATACAATGACCCTATTTACTAACTACCACGGATCGCAACAGGTTAAAGTATGCACACAAGCCAAGCACACTAATATATTACAAACCGTTCAAATCCCAACTATTCCAAACTCAGACTGAGTATTAAACATTATTACAACCTTTTACAGACTTAAATTATTCCAAAAGAAGCCTACTAGCTCAGCTTCCTCAACCTGAACCCCTAGCTCTCGCGCTGGACTGGGGATCCTCTTTACCAACTGGTTCCTTTTTAACTGGAAAGAATATAAACAACATTGCACAAATGAGCTAACTAGCTCAGCAAGTCATAATGACAAACCTGAGAATAATGATCATCAGGTGAACATGATTATGATATCAAGTGAACAATAGATTATAATTTAGAATTGGATATTATACTTTTAATTTAAAAACCAAGGTTAGGCTGCTGATCAGTCACGCACTAACCCCGATCAAGGCACACAGCATTGCTCTAACTACTGGATCCAAGGCACACATTAGCCTAACTTGACCATTGTATGGTCTAACCACGAATCTGGTCCATAATTTTATAAAAACAATCCAATTCCAACATAACAACAGAATATACAATAATAAACAATAACCAGAATCAATAACAACAATAAGTGTTTAACAATGAAAGGGTTTTAATCCTTGTGAGGATCAATAGGCAATTTAAAAGCTTCGATGCTGGGTAATGAAAGAATTAGATAACAAAGGAATCAACATTTCAGGGTTTCAAAGATTTGGGCTTTCAAAGCATAGGATGTAATGGTTGAGTATACAAGTAATTTAGTTCAGTGTTTGGGATTCTGTTTGCATGTATTTGTAGAGTAGTATTGTATACTTGAGGTTCGTGTCTGGGTATACAACAATCAATGGTCTAGAAAGAATAAGGTTCATGGCTCAAGAATAATAACTGAAATCAGGGTTTGGGTTTCAGTGCTTCAAAGCACTTGTAATATCAACCAGACTATCAAGTACTACAATATCTCGAGAAAGTTCAGAACACTTGCCTGGTATTAGCTTACTACACTATACTTGCTTCCAATCACAACCGTCTTACTCCTCAACTATCTATTTCCCTTTCCTACGTCTTGCCTCTTCTGCTCACATATCATAAGCATCTATCAATAATTGACTCATAGAATTCTATTCAACACATACTTCTATCTACCCTTCGTTTTACCCAAATCCGATTAACGGATTGAAAGTTATGCAATAATCAAGTAAATACTAAATATATAGACCGATAGTCAATTAACAAGTCACATATAGCACATAATACATCACGTAATCAATGATATATCATTTATAAAGAAGTCTCGGGTCATAAATAGGCTTTTCGGTATTTAAAATGATTTATAAAACATTTTTCGGAATTAAAACGGATCGTTGAATCAATTTCGGGTTAATAAACAGGGTTCGGTTGGCCAATTCTGGCTCCGCAACAATTTTAGAATAATTATCGAGCCTTGAAAATAATTTAGAATACTATTTTAAAGCTCGAAACTATTTTTCAGAATTTTTAAATCATTTTTGAATAATTTAATCTAATTAAATAATTAATTAAAATCAATTAATCAATTAATTTTCGAATTAATTGACCAATTAATCAATTAAAATTAACTGAAATTAATTAACTAAATAATTTAGATTTATTTTTGAATTAAAAATAATTTTCGGAATTAAAATAATAATTTTTAGAATTTTCAGAAAATAAAAATGAATTTTTATAATAAAAATAAATAGGAAATATGTTTTTTTAACATTTTTAAAACAGGAATCCTAAATTTGCAAAGTCTGGAAACTTCAGGGACCTAACTGTATCGTCCCCAAAAGTCCAGGGACCAAACTGCAAATTTTACACCCCGTCGTCGGAAAACACAGAGGTGGCCGGAGAACACGTTCCCGGCGTCCTTACCCCACCAACACCTCCAGATCACATCTATATTTCACCAGGAACTCAACCATACCAACAAATCATTCTAATCATCCCTGAGTTGGCCGGAATTTGGCCGTGAAGTTTTGCAGTTTCCGGCGAACTTCAGAAAATTTCAAAAGACAACTCCCTTCTCTACAGACCTCGGTGATTCATGAAACTTATACGACTAGATTGCAAATTTCACAGAGAACACAATCCACTATATCACAACATCAATCTATTCCAGAATAAGAAACCCCAAAATTTCAATTAAGAACATTCATACGGGTTATAAACCCTAATTTTGAAATTCGAAAATCAAACTCAAATTTGAACATGTTATTGAACTCCAAATCAGACGTATAATATACCACAATCATCAGGAAAACAAGCTCTACAACATGCAATCATCAAATCATACAAACAATCATCCGAACAAAAATTCATATTTTTCATAAAAATAATTCGAAAATAATTAAATTTTTAGAAATTAAACCTTTGATTCTGCAGGTGTATGGATTACAGATTCTGATAGAGCTTCTCAAGACCTTCAAATCCAGTACTCGAGCTTTTCAAACAAAGATCAATAACACCTTCAAAAGTTTGTTTGATTCTTGAAACAATTTATGAATATAGGATTTTTCTCTGTAAAATTATATATTTATCTGTCTGTAAATGATTTTGATATGAAATCAAATACGGAAAAAGACTATTTATATTTACGGAAATTTAGTATCCCGTTGGATCATTCCGGATATAAAACGGTACGTTTATATGTAAAAACTGATCCAAACGGTATCGGTTTTCGGGATAATTATCCAAATCAGTACAATTTGTACTGCGGTCTTGGTCTCAGCGCCTAGTTACACGTACTACGAAGTGATAATTGGGATAGTTTAATAAAAAGCTCCCGTTTATCGAAAATACGGGTTTTATTGATTTACCTAAACGAATATTGTATCGAAAATGTTGCGCCGGGACCCGCGCAGAACAAACTGTACGCCGGATCGAAAAAGTCGAAACATGGAATACGCTCGGAATATTACAATTAGGTTAGAAAGGAGTTCTCGAAAGAGTTTTGGGTTCCAAAAACGTAACAACGGGTGACGTCGGTTGGTTCCCGTTTTTATAAAATAGATTTTAAATACTCGGAAAAAGATTTTATAAATTTCATATGATCCTTATAAATCCGTAAATCAACATAAAAATAATTAGGAAGATATGACAATCATCTATATTTTATTTTGGACATATAAAAATTAAAATACTCAATTAATATTACTTTTAAATATCCAAGTACAGATAACGCTTAACAATTAACTCACAGAATAGATACTAAACACACATAATAATTATTTAATAGCAAAAATAATTACACGATATATCCCGGATATTACATATGCCAGTATCGAGATGTCAACTTATGAGACCCTTGAGGGAAGACAATGTCGATCTCCCTTATGTTAGGATGAAGTTGTAGAGCGCAAGATGCCCGGACCAGCAGTGGTCAAAAGGACCAAGAATATAATAGATCTAATCAGAGGACGGCTGGTAGTAGCCCAAGATGGACATAAGAAGTAAGCTGACTTGACAACGAAAGGACAAAGAGTATGAAGTAGGGAACCTATTATTGTTAAAGGTATTCCTTTGGAGAGGATTGATGAGGTTCGGAAAGGAAGGAAAGCTAAGTCCACGATTTGTTGGACCCTTGGCTATATTAAGATGTATTGGGAAGCTGTCAAATGAACTGGACCTACCCCGAAACCTGCAGCAAGTCCATAACATGTTCCACATATCAATATTAAGGAAGGATAATCCGAATGTCAGACATATAAGGGAATACGAGCAAACTTGACCTATATGGAGCAACCATTTAAGGTTATGGATTGAAAGGAGCAAGTGCTTAGCAACAGGGTTATCAAACTAGTTAGGGTTTTTTGGTAAAACCACAATATGGGAAGAATTGACTTGAGCTAGAAAGTGCAATGCTAGAAAAGTATCCCTATTCATTTTCTATCTGATTCCGGGACGGAATCCTTTTAAGGAGGGGAGACTGTAATAACCCCAAATTTTAGAATTTTTGAGACACTGATGAATAGTAACTTTTGCTGATTATGCTGATTAAGGAAATTTTTCATGCCACACTATGTAGGAGTTTTTTATTGATATTCTGAGATCTTATTAGTACTCCATAAAGTATATGAGTGTATGTAAAGATCCTCAGAATCCAAATACGAACACTTTGATTTTTCCCGAAAATCCAACAGATACCGAAAGGATTGAGTATAAGGTAACATGATTAAAAGGATTTTAATTCAAGGATTTTAAGCAAGGATCATTAAAGGACTATAAAATATGAAGAGAGGGTTATGGAAGCCCAAGTAATAAGATCACGGATATGATCCCTCAAACGATCACCGAGAACGAGAGTTAAGCGAACCGTAAAACAAATAAGCGACGAAGGATCAAGTTTATACAAATAACCAAAGGATTAACCAAATAATTAAGCACTAATAAAAGAGATTAGAGGAGGATGACATCATCAAACCATAAGGGAAGGACATGTGGCAAAGGAATGATGCAAGCAATGACATGAGCAAGTGATGTCATCACTTTATCAAGATATTTGTTCAAAAATCTCCTCCACCAAGCATTTATTTCTCATTTCCCAAGGAAAACCAAGCAAGAAAAAGCTCTCCCCCATTTTCTTCTTCCATTCGGCCTTTTCATAAATATGGTGAAATAGATTTTCACAACTCAAGCTCTAGGCCATGGAAAATTGCAAGGTTTGTTTCTTTGGATCCTATATTTCATAACTTAGTTATGCTATAACTTTGGATCCAAGAATCCAAGGTTTACCTAGTTAAACAATTCCTAAAAGTTTAGGGCGAATAGTAACTTTCAAGAACAAATTTTTGATTCTTGATTTTATTTGTAAGGTCAAGGTAGCTTAGGCATAGATCAAGGCTTCCATGGGCATTCCAAGGATCTTTCATGGATTAAAAGCTTCAAGGAAGATATAACTCTTCATGATCTTAGTCTTAAGTTTTGTTTGTTTGGATTTCCTAATTTTTAGATGATGGGTTAGTGTAATGGGTGTCTAATCATGTTTAGAGCTTTGTTTAGTAAGTGGTTTTGTTGATTTTGGAGTTAGGAGTGATACTTGTTGGATTTGAAGTTCTTGGTCACATTTTAACTTGGTTTAGATGAATAAGTTGAGATCTTGAGTATTGGTTGAATGATCTTGTATTGTGGTTGAATGATGGTGGAATGGTGTTGATTGGTGGTGGTTTGATATTGAATTGATTTGGTAAAATTTAGGAATCGCTAAGTTATAGCCGTCGCAATGCCCAATTTTCCTTAGACTGTTTTGTGCATGACTTTTGCACCCGAACACTCATTTCCATGAACATACCATTACCATTCTTAGAAATTTTATGATTCAAGATTCGTTTTGATATATCGTTCACTTAGATCCGATTTACGGTTTAGGAGAAACGACCATTTTAAGTAATGGCGTTTCGCGAGCGAACCCCGAAACCTCAAGTAACCTTGAGACCATAATTGAGACCCGTAAATGATTAATCGAAACACGAAACAATTATGTAAGGTGGATGAGGTAGTTGGTAAAGTACTCGTAAAAGAGTCGCCTTAAAATTCATAACGGTTAATTTATTAAAATTGGTGGAGCCGAGGGTACGCAAATGATTAAGGCAAATCGTTAAGCGTATAAGCGACCGTTAGGGTATGAGTGAGTTTTTACTAGTTTTTTAAGCGACCGTGGTCTAATTCCGGATTATGTTATTTTTCATAGGTTACCCGACCCATTCTAAGCTTAAGTCTATCCCGGAACACTCAGGAAAGCTTAAGTCCTTCTAAATGAGTTGGCATAAGCGACAGGCCGGGGTACGGTCTATCAAAGTGTAAGTGGTTGGGTGGCAGTCCATCAACGCGTAAGAGGCCGGGTGGCGGTCCAGCACAAGGTCCTAATACGGCCAGGGTGATGACCGGTGGGGGATTCATCTATCTACTAGTAGAAAATGTTACTTATTGGTATCTTTGCCTGATTAGCAAGATATCAGGTTTATGCCAAAATCCTCTCCTTTCCAAATTAATTGGATATTGCAACTCTGTTTATAATTTTCATAATAGAGGTTTTCAAGGAGTGTATGAAATGTATATATATAGGTGTATATATATCAGGATTTAATGAAGTATCTCGTAACTTCATTCTTTATAATGATATTTCAAAGATTGAATCTATTCAAGTCTTATCTTGTAGTATCATCTATGTGATGAACTTTTGAAACTGATTATACCTTGAACGGTGGTAGTTCAAGTAGTATTCAGAAAAGATATAAGTACATTGGAGTATCTTGTAACTTCACCTTTTCAACTTATATCTGGTTAATGATTATCTTATGCATGACAAAGATTTTCAGAAAAACGTCGAGACAAGGTTAGATATAATTGTGGTGTAATGACTTATAATTGTGGAATAAAATGACTTGTGTTATTTTTGGATATTCATCTCTGAGACTATAACTTGTGGTGTGTGTGTGTGTATATTATGGGGTCACAGTACACAGTAGTTGGTTGATTATTAAGATTAAGTATTATTAAGGGAAATGGAACTCATGACAACCCGGATCCCCGACCCCAAATTTGGGGGTGTTACAATTTCCTTTCCTATACCTCGCTTCCTCTGTAAGGCATTGTAAGTATCTATCAATACTCAATCTCATATTATTCTAATCGTCACATAGACGTCATAAGCTTTTATTTACCCTTCGTTTCACCCAAATCCGATTTACGGATTAAAAGTTATGATGATAACCGTCAAACAATGAACACATAAGCATATTACACATCAATAAGATAGCATATAACACATAGCACGTAACATATTTGATAAAAATAATTTTATCAAATAAAAGTCAGGGTCAAAATGATTTTTCTGGCATTTAATACGAATTTTTGGACATTTTTAGGAATTAAAACGATTCAAAGAATCATTTTATAGAGAATTAACAAGGTTCGAATACCTGAATCTGACTTTAAAATCACTTGATAATAATTATCGAGCCTTGCACATAATTTAAAAAATTATTTTAAAGTTCGAAACTATTTTACGAAATTTTTAAATAATTAAATCCAATTAAGTAATCAATTAAAATTAATTAATAACTAATTAAAATAATCAATCAATTAATATTTAAATTAATTGACCAACTAAATAATTAATTATTAACTAAAATTAATTAATTAAATAATTCATATTTATTTTTGAAGTAAAAATAATTTTTAGAATAATGAATAATGAGGTTTGGAATTAAAATGAATTTTAGAAATTAAAAATAGAATTTTTGAATTATTTTTAAATAAAAATCTCAGAAACAGTTTTATAAAACTGAAATAGGGTTGGATGGATCAAAAATGGGTCAGATAATCAAAGGAAACGGGTCGGGAAGAACACCGAAATCCGACCGGAAATCTGCAGAAATCGGCGGCCGAAAAAATCTCCGGCGAAGCTTCGATGTCGAAAAAAACAGAACGGTTTGGCTTGGTTCAAATGGGGTTTTCATTCAAAGTCATTCTAGGAACGTGAATCAGGCCACAAATAACGCAAATAACCTCCGTAACTCAGATTCCAGCCAAAACGACCAAGAACTCCGGCGAGCTCGACTTTTCCGTTGAGCACTAACCAGGAATCCTCTGTTCATGAGACTTATACCAATCGATTGATTGTTAAACGATCTATAAACTGATATCAACAAATTAAACTAATAACCCTTAACACAAAAACGCCTAAAAATCAATCAAGAACATTCAAACTACTTATAAACCCTAGTTTTCAAATCAGAGGATCAAACTCAATTTTCTATATGTTATTTAACTCTAAATTCAACATATGATATACCAAAATGACCATAATCAAATTATCTATAACATGCAATCATCAAATCACATAAACAATCTCAAAATTCATAATTTATTCATAATTAAATTTTAATTTCATAAAATAAATTGAAAGTTACTTGATGTTTCTGTAGTGGTATGGATTGTAGAACTTGATTGTACTTTCAAGAGCTTTGATATGACTATTTGGACGCCCAAATCGGATTTCGATAATGACTTTCAATCTCCGTTTAATTATAAAGAACACGATGAATTTTAGGGTTTTTCTCTGGAAATTATTTAATTTTACTATTTGCAAATGATTATCTGTACATAATAAGATACTTTATGGCCTATTTATATCTACGGACTATTGGTACCCCGTTGGATCATATCGGATATAAAAATAGAATATTTAATCAATAATTATTAACAAATCTGATCCAATTAGGTACCAGTTTTAGGATAATTATCAAAACCTGGCTTTTTGTATATATAGTCTTGGTCTCAGCGCTTTAGTTACACGAATTACGAGAAGATAAGATAATAGATTAATCAAAATATCCTGTTTTTTGAATATACGGGTTTTATCGATATACTGAAATTAATATTTTATCGTAAAATTTGCGCCGGGACCCGCACGGGTCAAACCGTACTCTGGATCGAAAAAGTCAAAACACGGAAAATTCCCGGAATATTCAAGTTGGGTTAGAAAGTAGTTTTTCCGAGACTTCCGGGTTGTAAAAATGTAAAAACGGTTGAAGTAAGACGAATCCCTTTTATACAAAATAATTTATAATTACGCAGAAAAATAATTTATTAAACCCATAAGTCATTTATAAAATTATATAATAACATATAAATTAACAGAAAAATATCAAAATTATCCATACTTTATTTTGGATATATAAAAATTAAAATACTCAAATTTTACCACATTTAAGTATGCAAACACAAATACCAATTAACAGATTATTCACCAAAATTCACATAATAATCACATAATATTTATTTATTGACAAAAATAATTACACGTCATATCCTAGATATTACATCCTTTCCCCCTTAAAAGGATTCTGTCCCAGAATCACTTAAGCAACGACCAAGGGTACTATTTAACGGACATCACTTTTTAACTCCCAGGTTGACTTTTCAACCCTTGGGTTTCTCCACAATACTCTTACTAACTTTACAGCTTTATTCCTTAACACTTTCTCTCTCTCTTTTCTATGATCTCTATTGGATTCTCATCATAGGACAACTCACCCTGAAGTTCTATCAGCTCATACTCTATCGCATGCCTAGAATTCTAGATTATTCTTCTTAAACATTGCCACATGAAAAACATTATGAGTATGTTCCATATGCAGGGGTAACGCCAATTCGTATGCTACCTTGCCGACACATTTCAAAGTTTCAAAAGGTCCTACGTATCTAGGGCTCAACTTTCCTTTCTTCTCGATCCTGGATAATCCCTTTCACGGTGACACTTTTGACAATACTAAATCTCCTTCTTCAAACTCCGTGTTCTTGCTTGATCTACATATTTCCCTTGACGATCCTGTGTTGCACCTAAGCTATTCTAAATAATCTCGACAACTTCCTTCATCTGTTGCACCAACTTTAGTCCAAGTATCTCACGTTTCCCAACTTCATCTCAATTTCTTCTATAACCAATGGCACAAACACATAATTTCTTCGATTTCCTGGATCATTTTTTGCTTTGGTCATCATTCTGTGGATGATAAGCTGTACTCATATTTAACTTGGTTCCCAAAACATTCCTGAAATTTTTTCTAGAATCTTGAATTAAATCTTGAATCTTGGTCAAATATAATAGACATGGGAACTCCATGACGAACTACTATCTCCTTCAATTACATGTAAACCAACTTATCCAATGAAAATCTTTCATTAATAGGTAGAAAATGAGCTGACTTAATTAGTTTGTCCACAATAACCCAAATGGCGTCGTGGTTTGCTTTCATCCTTGGTAATCTGACTATAAAATCCAGAACAATATGCTCCCATTTTTATTCTACATCTCTAACGGTTACAATAATCCACTAAGTCTCTGATATTCCGCTATAATTCTTTGATATGCCTAACACCTACTCATCCATTCTAAAATTTTCCTTTTTATATCTAGTCACCAATATTCTTCTTTAAATTTATGTATATCTTGACACTTCCTGGATAGATTAAATACTTGGAATTGTAAGTTTCTTGTAGGATCTCATTCTTTAATTTTGTCATTTGTGGCATCCAAATTCTAGAAGAAAATCTAAGACTAGCTTGATCATTCTTCTTAGTACATAAATTTCCTCTTACTAAATTGTTAACATCCTGATCCATTATCTTCTCCTGACATCTCTTTATCTTCTCTAACAACTCTGGCTGAAAGGTCATACTTTACATCCTCTTCTTTTAGATTATATATTCTGACTTCCAATTCCAACTTCTGAAATCCCATAGATAACTCTTCTGGTGCAATCAACACATTCATTTTCTCCTTTTTTTCTTATCGCTTTTCCACTACATTTGCTTTTCGTTGTGAATACATAATTCAAACTCTTATGATTCGTATAAATCTCACGCCTTTCTCCATACAGATAATGTTTCCAAATTTTCAGGGTGAATATTATTGTTGCTAATTCCATTTCTTGAGTAGGATACTTTTGCTCATGAGGTTTCGGTTTTCTAGATGCATATGCAATAACTTTATTATGTTGCATCGACACACAACCTAATCCCTTATGAGAAGCATCACTATAGGTTACAAACTCTTCTTGATCATCTAAAAGTGATAAAATAGGTGCCGTGATTAATCTCTTCTTTAATTCCTCAAAACTTTCTTCACACTTCTCTATTCCATATAAGCTTCTCGCTTTTCCTAATAAGCTTCGTACTAAAAACTTCTCACTTTTGTTGGTGTTTTTGGTCTTTCCCCATTCATAGTAACTTTAATCCTTGCTGGATCCACTTTGGTTCTTTCACCACTGACTCTTTATCTTAAGAATTAATCTTCACGCAACCAAAACTCACACTTTGAAAACTTAGCATACAACTTCTTCCTTCTCAGAATTTCCAAAACTATCCTTAAATACTTTGCATGGTCCTTCATGAACTTTGAGTAAACCAAAATATCATCTATAAGCACAAATACAACTTATCCAGATACTCCTTTAAGATTCGGTCCATCAAGTTTAAATGTTGTTGGTGTATCCAAAAGGCATTACTAGAATTTCATGATGACCGTACTTAGTTCTGAAAGCTGTCTCCGGTACGTCCTCAGGTTCAATCTTCAATAAATGATACCCAAATCTTAAATCAATCCTAGAAAATACTTTGCTTATTTAAACTGATCACACAAATCATTAATTCGAGGTAACAGATACTTGTTCTTGATAGTAAACTTGTTGAGCTTCCGCTAGTCGACACATAATCTCTTGCTTTCATCTTTCTTCTTAACAAATAATATCGGTGCACCCCATGGGGACACACTAGATCTAATCACTTCTATTTCTAACAATTCTTTCAATTGTTTTGTTAACTCCTTCCTTTCACTGGCGCCATTTTGTACGGGGCCTAGAATGTTGGTTCCATTCTCGGTGCTAAGTCAATCGCAATTAAATTTCTCTGTCTGGAGGAAGTCCTGGTAACCGGTCTGGAAACATGTCTAGAAATTTACTAACCACTAGGATATCTTCAAATTTTTACTAACTTCTGAATCTATTTATCATATAAGAATATAATACTCCCATCCTTGCTACAAGTACCTTTTATCTTGAATCTTCTTTAAAACTTCTTTACTTACCATTGACCTCTAAACGTCACCACTTTCTCATCCGGCGTCTTTAGGATTATCTTCTTATCATGACGGTCTATCTGAGGATCACACACAAATAGTCGGCCCGTTCCAAAAATAATGTCAAATTCTCCTTTCTTAAACGGGATCAAATCAACACAAAATTATTTTTAGAATTATCCATCTCACAATTGTTACACACTTGCGTAATATATACATGTTCTTGATTTGCTAATTTTATAGTCACGATCTCATTTAATAGTTCGACTGGAAATTCAACTTATCAACAAGATCTCGAGAAATAATTGATCGAGTTGCTCTTGATTCTACTAACACTTCAGCACATAAGGAATTCACAGTAAGCATACCCGCCATCATATCCATATTCTGAATATTCACAAACATATCATAAACTCCTAATCTTGGAGGCGCATTCACTATCGAAGTAGATCCCACGATTCTTAGCGTATCACTGACTGGGGCTAGCGATTTACAATCCTTGTCATATGCCCTGGTTCCCATACTTGAAACATATAAATACAATAGCTGGAACTTTGCCCGCTTGATTCTTGGGGGATTGAATTTTTGTTTGGAAAACTTTCATACAGAACAACAGTGCAACAAAAAAACTAGAAGGACCCGTAATTCATTAAACTTATAGTTGAAAAGAAATAAGGAGTAATGATTTGAATATGAATGAGACAACCACATTAGTACTTAAGATTATAACGACTCGTGTATTTTTGAATTATTTAAATATGTGACTATGGAAATTATTAAATAAATAAAATATGTATGATGGTTTTGACCGCTATGTGTTGTTTGATTATTATCCATATGTGATTTATGGTGTACCGGGTTGTCCACGTGATTAATTATGGGATCATATTGAATTGTTTTCACTTTCAAAAGTGGATTTAGTGCAAATTTATTTGCATAAATATTGGGAATATCTCTAAAATTATTTTTATGGTTTTATAGTTACAATTATTATTTTTAGGATTTTATAAAATTGAGAAATCAATATTTTATTAATTATTTATCTTTAAATGATTTTCTGAATGCTTTTATTTGTAAAATCCATAGTTAATTCAAGAACTCTTCAAAAATTATGAAACTCATATTTATTTAAGTTTGGAATATTCTAAGAATTTTAAAATTATCTTGGTAATTTTTGGGATTAATTTTACCAGCGCGTTGTTTTGTTTTATTTATAAAAGCGGGTATAAGTGGTATTTCAAAAATTGTGTCAAAAATATAAAAATTACGTTTTTATAAACTTCGGGATATTTGTAATATTTTAAGACTATTTTCGTAATTTTCAAAATTTGTTTTAAGGGTAGCTTGGTTCGTTAATTGTGAAATGCGGGTATGAGCTTCGTTCCAAAAATGCTTCAAAAATTATGGAAATTTTATTCTATTAGTTTTTAATTATTTTGAGAATTTTAGTATTTATTCAGTAATTTTTGGATCAGTTCAACCGCAAATTTTTTCGGTAAAATGCATAGCACGGGATAACAATCGGGTATTCAGTCAATAAGGGGGACACGTGTCTTATTCCTGTTATTACATTGAAACGTGGCAGAAGTACAAATTTTCACTTATTTCTTTTTTCCTTTCTTTCTCGTTTGAGGCGGCAACATCTCTTTAGTCTCTCTATTCTCTGCTCCCTCTCAATTCAATCTCTCCAATCCCTCCTTTCTCTCTGTATCTCTCCCTCTCGTTTCTTTCTCCTGTTCTTCCCTTATCTTTTCCTCGGTGCTTTTTCTCCGACTCCCTGTTCCGGTAACTATTCCGGCTGCTTTATTTCGGTTACCAGTTCAATTCATTCTTATTGTTCTATATATATACGTGATTGTATATATACGTGCGTGTGTGTTGAGTGTATCTGTGTGTTGTGTGTGCAGTGTGTTGTAAGTGTGCGTGTGTGCAAATTGGGTGTATGTGTTGGCGGCGTGTTTCGCGCGTGTGGCTTTGTTGTTGGTGACTGTTATTGCTTCTGTGGTTCGATTATGGCTAAAAATTCATTTTACTATTTTGTTATTTTGCAGGTTATAACTGATTAACATTCATGATATAAAAAAAATGAATTTTGTGCGGAAATTTTTAGTAATCGGTAGAGTTTTACGTTGGAAACCCGAAAATTAATCGGGAACCCGCAAAATTTTACCGCCGTTGACGATGAACTTCGGTGAGTCGACGGTGGACCGTGATGATTATATTAAGAGTCCTAATTTAATAAATAAATGTAAAATATGAATAATAATTGATAATAGTATTGAATTGGTGTTTGGGAAATTATGGATGTTGGTTGTTGTGGTGAATGGACGTCGATTGTATTCGACGGGTAGTCCGATAAACGAAGGAGACGCTGCCCGATTTTCGGGAAATTGATCTACGAAAATACGGAAACGTATCCGATGATTATCGGGACGTTGAGTGACTATATATATACCTGTGTGTTTTATACGAAATTTGATTGCATGATGTGGTGAATTGTTTTGTCAAAAGTAATAACCCTAATTTTGTAAAATGACGAGTATATGTATTTTTCCGAAAATGAACACCGAACCGATTTTTGAGAACGTGAACCCTAATTGTTGCGTGTGTTGTTTTAATGCGAATAGTTACGAGTCAGAATTTGATATCATGTGGGTAGATTGCTAGCGAGGATATGTCAAGCATACCTAGACGTCTAACGTAGGGTATTTGGACCCTATAGGTTATAGTCGGGAACCTGAAAGTGAACGATGGACTAAAGATGACCTAGTAGTCAGTCGACGAGCTCAGTAGAGTTTCAACAGAAAAACTTGAGTATCAAAGTCGAATCCAATATGATCTAGTGGTTGGACGTTAATGTAATATTCAGGATATATTGTGTAATAATTTTTCTATTAAATAATTATTATATGTGTTCAGTATCCATTATGTGAATTAATTGTTAAGTGTTATATGTATTTGGATATTCATAAATAATATTAATTGAGTATTTTCATTTTTATATGTCTAAAATAAAATATAGATAATTGTCATATCTTTCTAATTATTTTTATGTTGATTTATGAATTTATAAGAATCATATGAAATTTAAAAAATCTTTTTCCGGGTATTTAAAATCTATTTTATAAAAACGGGAACCACCCGACGTCATCCGTTGTTACGTTTTTGGAACCCGAAACTCTTCCGAGAACTCCTTCCTAACCTAATTGTAATATTCCGAGCATTTTCCATGTTTTGACTTTTTCGATCCGGCGTACGGTTTGTCCTGCGCGGATCCCGGCGCAACATTTTCGATACAATATTCGTTTCGGTAAATACGTGTAACCAGGCGCTGAGACCAAGACCGCAGTACAAATTGTACTGATTTGGATAATTATCCCGAAAACCGATATCGTTTGGATCAGTGTTTATAAATAAACGTACCGTTTTATATCCGAAATAATCCAACGGGATACTAATTTTCCGTAAATATAAATAGCCTTTTACCGTATTTTATTTCGTATCAAAATCATTTGCAGACAGATAATTATATAATTTTACAGAGAAAATTCATATATTCATAAACCCTTCTGAGAATCAATCCACAAATTCAAGGTGTTAGTGAAATCCGTTTGGAAAGTTGGAGTAACCAAATTGAAGGTCTCAAGGAGTACTATCAGATTCCAGAACCTGTTTTACTGCAGAATCAAAGGTTGATATTATATATTTTTATTTATTTTCGAATTATTTTGATTAAAAATATGAATTTTTGTTCGGATGATTGTTTGTATGATTTGATGATTGCATGTTGTAGAGCTTGTTCTCCTGATGATTTTGATATATTATACGTCTGATTTGGAGTTCAATAACATGTTCAAATTTGAGTTTGATTTTCGAATTTTAAAATTAGGGTTTATAACCCGTATGAATGTTTTTTTTTTTGGGTAAATGAGGTCAAAGCCTCGTAAAGTATATAAAATAAAGAAAGAATGTACAAAGGGGACCTTAAGAAGTTCACTCTTGAAACAAGACTTCAAGAGAAAACCAAATAAGGGAAAACATAAAAGGAGACCAAACCAAAAATACTACGATCCAACAAATCTAAAATAGATACAAAGGAAATTAAACCAAAGCCCAAAATAGAGAAAATCAAGCCCAACCACAAAAAGCCCTGCAAAAGAATCAAAATCTCTCTAGCAAAAGAAAGAAGCTTCCACGAACAAGAACTACACTTCACTGTCACAAAAGGCCACCTGCACAAATTTGGGGATTTCTTATTCTGGAATAGATAGATGTTGTGGTATAGTGGGTTGTGTTCTCTGTGAAATTTGCAATCCAGTCGTACAAGTTTCATGAATCAACGAGGTCTGTAGAAGAGGGAGTTAGGTTTTAAAGTTTTCGTCGAACTCGCGGGAAACCAGCGAGTTTCTTGATCATTTTCCGGCTAACTCCGGGATGATTAGAATGAATTGATGGCATGGTTGTGTTCCTTGTGAAGTATAGATTAAATCTGGAGTTTGTGGTGGTGGGAGGAGGCCGGAGTTGAGTTCTCCGGCGAACCCAACTGTTTTCCGGCGAAGGGCTGGAAAATTGCAGTTTAGTACCCCAACTTTTGAAAACGATGAAGTTCAATCCCTGAACTTTTCAGAATTTGCAAAAGTTGGATTCCTGTTTTAAAAATATTTAAAAATCATATTTTCTATTTATTTTTATTATAAAAATTCGTTTTTAATTTCTGAAAATTCTAAAAATTATTATTTTAATTCCGAAAATTACTTTTAATTCAAAAATAAATCTGAATTAATTAGTTAATTAATTTCAGTTAATTTTTAATTGAATAATTGGTCAATTAATTCGAAAATTAATTGATTAATTGATTTAATTAATTATTAATTAATTTTATTTAATTATATAATTAGATTTAATTATTTAAAAATGATCTAAAAATTCCGAAAAAATAGTTTCGAGCTTTAAAATATTATTCTAAATTATTTTCAAGGCTCGATAATTATTATAAAAATTTTTTCGAAGCCAGAATTGGCTAACCGAACCCTGTTTGTTATTTCAAAATTGACCCAACGACCCGTTTTAATTTCGAAAAATGTTTTAAAAATCATTTTAAATACCGGAAAGCCTATTTATGACCCGAAACTTCTTTATAAATGATATGTCATTGATTATGTGACGTCTTATGTGTAGGGCTGTTAAACGGATAATTCGGATACAGATCTGTCTATATCCGAATCCGAAAATTCGTATCCGTATCCGTATCCGAATCCGGAAATATTTAAAGAATAATATCTGAATCCGGATCCGACGAATACTATCCGGATACAGATAATATCCGGATCCGAATCCGATTTTCAATCAGGTTTTTTTATTTTATATTAAAAATTGAAAAAATTGAAAAAAAATGAAAAAAATAGTTAAAAATAAAAATTCATTTTTAAAAATTAAAATAAGTGATAAAGTGATTTAATTATATTTTAATTTTACAAAAATTAACATTATTTTTCTTTTCAATATAATCGTTATCTTTAAATGGTTAAACTCAAACGAATTTTTTCTAGATGTCTATAAAATTTGTACAAACGTAATATTTAATATATAAGTGTGTGTGTGTATACATACAAATAAACACACTATACATTTAATATAATATATTTTTAAATATTTAAATATTTAAATATAAAATATATTTATTCGGATTCGGATATTATCGGATACGAATATGCCTATATCCGTATCCGTATCCGCAATCGTCGGATTCGAATACGGATAATATTCGCTTTGTGTCGAATACGGATAATATCTGTTTTATTTCGGATACGAATGCGGATTTTTCGGACGAATATCGGTTTTTTGAATTTTTTTGACAGCCCTAATTATGTATTATATGTGACGTGTTAATTGACGGTCGGTCTGTATATTCGATGTTTACATATTTATTGCATAACTTTCAATCCATTAATCGGATTTGGGTGAAACGAAGGGTAGATAGAAGTATGTGTTTAATAGAATCATATGAGCTGAATATTGATAGATGCTTATTATATGTGAGCAGAAGAGGCAAGACGTAGGAAAGGGAAACAGGTAGTTGAGAAGTAAGGCGGTTGAGATTGGAAGCGAGTGCAGTATAATGAGCTAATACCAGGCAAGTGTTCTGAACTTTCTTGAGATATTGTTGTACCTGGTAGTCCTGTTGATATTGCAAGTGCTTTGAAGCACTGAAACCTAAACCCTGATTCTAGTTATTGCTCTTGAGCCGTAAACCTTATTCTTTCTCAGCCATTGATTATTGCATACCCAAATACGAACCTCAAGTATACGATACTACTCCACAAATACATACAAACTAAATACCGAACACTGAATCGAATTACCCATACACTCAAACCATTGTATCCTATGCTTTGAAAGGCAAAATCCTTGAAACCTTGAAACACTGATTCCTTTGTTATCCAATTCTTCCATTACCTAACAACTTAGCTTTGAAAATGCCATATTGATCCTCATGAACATTGAAACCATTTCATTATGGAACATCCAATGTTGTTAATGATTCTGTTTATTGTTTATTATTGCTTATTCTGTTATTATGTTAGAATTGGATTGTTTTTATTAAATTGTGGACCAGATTCATGGTCAGACCATATAATGGTCAAGTTAGGCCAATGTGTGCCTTGGATCCAGTAGTTAGAGCAATGATGTGTGCTTTGCTCGGGGTTAGTGCGTGACTGATCAGCAGCCTAACCTTGGTTTTTAAAATAAAAGTATAATATCCAATTCTAAAATCATAATCCATTGTTCACTTAATATCATAACCATATTTATTTGATGATCATTATTCTCAGTTTTGTCATTGTGACTTGCTGAGCTAGTTAGCTCATTTGTGCGATGTTGTTTATATTCTTTCCAATTAAAAAGGAACCAGTTGGTAGCGAGGATCCTCATTCCAGTGCGAGAGCTAGGGGTTCAGGTTGAAGAAGCTGAGATAGTAGGCTTCTTTTGGGATAACTTAAGTTTGTAAAAGTTTGTAATAATGTTTAATACTCTGTTTCGAGTTTGAATGAATGAAATTTGATCGGTATGTAATATAATAGTGTGTTTGGCTTGTGTGCATACTTTAACCTGTTGCGATCTATGGTAGTTGGTAAGTAGGGTCACTGCATATTATTATTATTATCTTTATTATGGTTATAAGCAAGTTATTCATAAGGTGTGTGTGTGTGGACCCCAAACTTCTGACCCGGGTTTGGAGGGCGCCACAGGTTTGGTATCAGAGCTACAGGTTATAAGTCACTAACACAAGCCTAGGTTGACGAGAATGGGTAGAGGGTTAGGATTAGAAGTAAGGAATAGAATGATAGAATGTCGAGAGATTGAGTGTTAAGATATAACCGGTATTAGTATAATTCACGTCGTGGTTCGAGATTCTTATATTGCGATATGATTTCAGATAACAGCGATGGCCGACTCTTTTATCCCCGTATCAGCTGATCACTCAGAGCCTTCGGTTGGAGCGCCATCATCGGATCCACGTCCCGTTATTCTACCAGCATTGGCTATTCTACCTCCACCTGTCTTGCAGCCCGTACCACTGCAGGCTATTCCACCCCCAGGCATGAGGCCACCTATCAGAGGACCCCCACCAGCTGATTCAGGTTTTACTGGTCATTCAGCTACAGGAGTACCTTTCCAGTTCTCTTCCTATCCTGTCCCATATCATCAATTTGAGGCTTGCCTTATGGAGCAGCGATTCCTTCAAGGACAGATTCAGGAGATACTATATATCATGCGTACTAGAGAGGTTGGGAGTGGTGAGAGGCGACTTAGAGAGAGGCTCCAGGTATTTCGCAGAGCAGCTGCTGTGAGGATTGCTGAGGCTACACATGAGGACATCACCCCTGATTTCTTAGTGGAGTGGGCTAAGTGGGTTCAAGAGGAGCTTGAGGAGATTGGAGGTCCAGACTTTCCATGAGTCAGATATTCAGAGATGGAGATGCTAAGCAGTGTTGCTATGGGTATATAGTATGTACAGTAGTTTGTAGTGTGTATCAGTAGACTTTTGAGTTGTATTTATAGACTAGCTATGCTGACTAGTGAGTAGGTTATTGTACCCTTTTGCTTTTACTTCTAAAGCGTCTTTACGCTTGTACTACCTAAAACTTTTGATCTATATATATCAGTACCTTTTCTTTTCCAGCACTGTCATTTACTTTATTGCACTTGTTTTACTTTACCTTATTTATTGCATCAATTATACCTCTGTGATACCATGTACCCTGTTTTCCATAACTGTTTATATTCTGTAAAGAAGCATGCAATTTACTTAGTTACAACTGTTTTCAAAAAGAGATATTTCTGTTTTACAAAACTTTTCTTTTATGCAAAAGATTTGATTCAAAAGCTAAATAAGTTGTTTGATTCTTTACAGAAAATGCCTCCTAGAAGAAATACCTGCATCAACACCCAGAATGAAGAAACCAACAACAACAACAATAACAACCAAGATGATACAAATCCGAATGTGAACCCAGGACCCATAGACCCAGCAATAACCCAGATTCTTCAAATCTTGGCCCAACAAACAGTTCACCTGGCACAACAACAACAAAGACAGATCAATCCCCAGGTAACCTTCAAAACTTTTCAGGCAATAAAACCACCAGAATTCAAGGGTTCCTTAGAGCCGATTGAAGCAAATGTTTGGTTAAAGGAAATAGAGAAGGCGTTTGCCTTAGTGAAAGTAAAGGAAGAACAGAAGGTTGAGTTTGCAAGTTACTATCTGAAGAATGAGGCCACCTATTGGTGGGAGATGGTGAAGACATTAGAACACAGATGTTATAACTTGGGAGAGGTTTAAGGAATTATTTCTAGAAAAATATTTTCCTCAGTTTATTCAAGATCAGATGGAGCTGAAGTTTTTAGAATTAAAGCAAGGGAATATGTCGGTGGCAGATTATGAAAGTAAGTTTGAAGAATTGTCAAGGAATGTTCCGTCGTATGTGGATATTGACAGGAAGAAAGCTAAGAGATTCCAGCAAGGCTTGAAGCCAAGGATCAGAGGGAAGGTAGCTATTTTTGAATTGGAGACCTATGCAGGAGTTGTACAGAAGGCCATGATCGCGGAGACAGAGAGTGAGATGTCACAGAAGGAGAAGGAAAGCAAGAAAAGAAGATTGGAAGGGAATGAAGGTCAGTCACAACCAGGGAAGTTTCCAAATGTTAAGAAAGGCCAGTTTCAGCCAGGGAGAAATTTTAATTTCAAGAGACAGAATGCAGGCGACGGAGGCCAGGGCAACCGTCCAGTTAATGCAAATCAGCCAAATCAGTTGAGACTAATTTTTCCAGATTGTCAAGTATGTGGAAAGAAGCATGGAGGAGTCTGTAATAAGTTAAATGTGGTATGTTTCAAATGCAACCAGAAAGGGCACTATTCGAGGGAGTGCCGAAATCAGCCAGCAAGAGAGCCAGCAAATAAGGATCAGCCTAACCGGAATCCAGCAGTGAAGGTTCCAACCATTGGATTTACGTGCTTCAAATGTGGAAAGCCAGGACATATGGCCAGGGATTGCAAGACATCAGCCCCAGTCAGTAATGCATTGAGGATTATGGGATCTACTCCAATAATGAATGAGACTCCAAGGGCTAGAGTTTTTGACATGTCTGTAAAGGATGCTATCCAGGATACGGATGTCGTGGCAGGTACGCTTGATGTGAATTCTTTATGTGCCAAAGTGTTAATAGATTCGGGAGCAACTCGATCGTTTGTTTCACAAGATTTTGTTAGTAAGTTAAATTTTCCAGTTGAGTATTTAAATGAAATAATGAATGTGGAATTAGCAAATCAAGAACGTATATCTGTTAATCAAGTTTGTGGGAATTGTGAGATTGAGATCTCTGGTAGTAAGTTTTATGTAGATTTGATACCATTTAAGTTAGGAGAATTTGACGTTATATTAGGGATGGATTGGTTATTTAAGCATGATGCCCAGATAGATTGTCGAAATAAGAAGGTAATGGTGAAAACGCCAGACGAAAGGATAGTAACGTTCAAGGGTCAGAAGCAAGCAAAGAAGTTCTTAACAATGATTCAAGCTAAGAAGTTATTACGGCAAGGATGCGAGCATTTTATAGCATATGTGATCGACAGAAGTCAGGAGCCAGCAAAACTTGAAGATATTCCAGTAGTGAATGAATTTCCAGACGTGTTTCCCGACGAGTTACCAGGACTTCCTCCAGATAGAGAAATTGAATTTGCGATCGACTTAGCACCTGGAACAGAACCAGTATCCAAGGCCCCGTATAGAATGGCGCCCGTTGAGATGAAAGAGTTAGCGAAGCAATTACAAGAGCTGTAAGAAAAAGGAGTAATTAGACCCAGTGTATCCCCGTGGGGAGCCCCGGTATTATTTTTCAAGAAGAAAGATGGAAGCATGAGACTATGCATCAACTACAGGGAGCTCAACAAGCTTACAATTAAGAATAAGTACCCGTTACCTAGAATTGACGATTTGTTTGACCAGTTAAAGGGAGCCAAGTACTTCTTCAAAATTGATTTAAGAACGGGATATCATCAACTAAAGATCAAGCCAGAAGATATACCAAAGACAGCTTTCCGAATGAGGTATGGACATTATGAATTTCTAGTAATGTCTTTTGGATTGACCAATGCCCCGGCAGCGTTTATGAATTTAATGAATAGAATTTTCAAGGAGTATTTGGACAAGTTCGTTATTGTGTTTATAGACGATATTTTGATCTATTCAATGACGGAAGAGGATCATGCGGAACATTTGAGAACATCTTTGGAGATTTTAAGGAAAAAGAAGTCATATGCTAAATTCTCGAAGTGTGACTTTTGGTTACAGGAGGTTCAGTTCTTAGGACACATAGTCAGTAATGAAGGGATCAAAATGGACCCAGCAAAGATCGAAGCAATTACAAATTGGGAGAGACCGAGAACACCTACCGAGGTAAGAAGTTTCTTGGGATTGGCGGGATATTATCGATGATTCGTTCAAAATTTCTCAAGGACTGCAACACCATTGACAAAGCTTACACTGAAGAATGAAAAGTTTATATGGAATGACAAGTGCAAAGAGAGTTTTCAAAAATTGAAGCGAAGATTAATCACGGCACCTGTTTTGTCACTTCTAGACGATCAAGGGAATTTTGTAATTTATAGCGTTGCTTCTCACAAAGGATTCAGATATGTTCTAATGCAGCACGACAAGGTGATTGCGTATGCGTCAAGGCAATTGAAACCACACGAACAGAAGTATCCTACTCATGATTTGGAGCTAGCAGCCATAGTGTTTGCTTTGAAGATTTGGAGACATTACCTTTATGGAGAGAAGTGTGAGATTTATACAGATCACAAAAGTTTGAAGTATATATTCACCCAGAAGGAACTTAATATGAGGCAAAGGAGATGGTTAGAGTTGATCAAAGATTATGATTGCTCGATTAATTATCATCCCGGTAAAGCGAACATTGTAGCAGACGCATTGAGTTGGAAGGAAAGATTAAATGAGTTATCAGTACCTGAAGAGATATATAAGGAATTTCATAAATTTGAATTGGAGATTAGAATTTGCAAGCCTGAGGAAGCGAAAATGTACAGTATGACATTCCAGCCAGAGTTGTTGGAGAAAATAAAGAAAGGTCAGGAAGATGTAATGGATCAGGATATAAATCGTTTGGTAGGTGAAGAATGATGCACACAAAAGGATGATCGAGGTATTCTGAGGTTTTCTTCTAGAATTTGGTTTCACCAGTAACGGAGCTGAAAAATGAAATTTTACGGGAAGCGCATAGTTCAAGATATTCCATCCATCCAGGGAGTACCAAAATGTACAGGGATATTAAGGAAAATTATTGGTGGTCAGATATGAAGAGGGAAATTGCGGAATGGGTTAGCAAATGTTATACCTGTCAGAGAGTTAAAGCAGAGCATCAGAGACCAAGCGGATTGCTATAGCCATTGGAGATTCCAGAGTGGAAGTGGGAACATATTGCCATGGATTTTATAGTTGGATTACCAAGGACAAGGGCTAATCATGATTCCATTTTGGTTATAGTGGATAGACTTACCAAGTCAGCTCATTTTCTGCCTATAAATGAAAGATTTTTGCTCGACAAGTTGGTCCATATGTACCTAAAGGAAATTGTAGTTCGTCATGGAGTTCCTGTGTCTATCGTATCTGATCGAGATCCAAGATTTAATTCAAGATTTTGGAAAAGTTTTCAAGAATGTTTGGGAACAAGACTAAATATGAGTACGGCCTATCACTCGCAGACGGATGGCCAAAGTGAAAAAAAAATCCAGACAATTGAGGACATGTTACGTGTTTATGCTATTGATTTCAAAGGAAGTTGGGACGAGCATTTACCTCTGGTAGAGTTTGCTTATAACAACAGTTATCACGCCAGCATTGGGATGCCACCCTATGAAGCCCTTTATGGATGCAAATGTAGATCTCTAGTATATTGGGATGAAGTAGGAGAACGGAAAATACTTGGGCCTGAATTGGTGCAGCAGACAAAGGAAGTTGTTGAAATTATCCAGAAGAGATTAATAGCCGGACAAGATCGTCAAAGGAAATATACAGACCAGTTAAGGAAGGACATGGAATTTGAAGAAGGAAGCTTGGTATTACTGAAAGTATCACCATGGAAAGGACTAATGAGGTTCGGGAAGAAAGGAAAGCTAAGTCCAAGATATGTCGGACCTTTTGAGATCCTAAAACGCATTGGCAAAGTAGCTTACGAGTTGGCGTTACCACCGCACATGGAGCACATTCACAATGTTTTTCACGTATCAATGCTTAAGAAGTACAATCCAGACTCCAGGCATGTAATAGAATATGAGCCAATAGAGCTTCAGGCAGATTTTTCATATGTAGAGAGTCCGATAGAGATTCTAGAGGAGAGAGAGAAAGTATTGAGAAATAAAGTGGTAAAGTTAGTAAGAGTATTATGGAGAAACCCAAAAGTTGAAGAGTCAACCTGGGAGTTAGAAAGTGATATGAGAGAAAAGTACCTTCATTTGTTTTCTTAGGAGATTCTGAGGGTAGAATCCTTTTAAGAGGGGAAGGATGTAATATTCGGGATATATCGTGTAATCATTTTGCTATTAAATAATTATTATATGTGTTCAGTATCTTTTCTGTGAATTAATTGTTAAGTGTTATCTATATTTGGATATTCAAAAATAATATTAATTGAGTATTTTAATTTTTATATGTCTAAAATAAAATATAGATAATTATCATATCTTCCTAATTATTTTTATGTTGATTTATGAATTTATAAGAATCATATGAAATTTATAAAATCTTTTTCCGGGTATTTAAAATCTATTTTATAAAAACGGGAACCAACCGACGTCATCCGTTGTTACGTTTTTGGAACCCGAAACTCTTCCGAGAACTCCTTCCTAACCTAATTGTATATTCCGAGCATTTTCCATGTTTTGACTTTTTCGATCCGGCGTACGGTTTGTCCTGCGCGGGTCCCGGTGTAACATTTTCGATACAATATTCGTTTCGATAAATCAATAAAACTCGTATTTTCGATAAACGAGAGCTTTTTATTAAACTATCACAATTATCACTTCGTAATACGTGTAAGCAGGCGCTGAGACCAAGACCGCAGTACAAATTGTACTAATTTGGATAATTATCCCGAAAACCGATACCGTTTGGATCAGTTTTTATAAATAAACGTACCGTTTTATATCCGGAATGATCCAACGGGATACTAATTTTCCGTAAATATAAATAGCCTTTTACCGTATTTTATTTCGTATCAAAATCATTTGCAGACAGATAATTATATAATTTTACGGAGAAAATTCATATATTCATAAACCCTTCTGAGAATCAAACCACAAATTCAAGGTGTTAGTGAAATCCGTTTCGAAAGTTGGAGTAACCAAATTGACGGTCTCAAGGAGTACTATCAGATTCCAGAACCTATTTTACTGCAGAATCAAAGGTTGATTTTATATATTTTTATTTATTTTCGAATTATTTTGATTAAAAGTATGAATTTTTGTTCAGATGATTGTTTGTATGATTTGATGATTGCATGTTGTAGAGCTTGCTCTTCTGATGATTTTGATATATTATACGTCTGATTTGGAGTTCAATAACATGTTCAAATTTGAGTTTGATTTTCGAATTTTAAAATTAGGGTTTATAACCCGTATGAATGTTCTTAATTGAAATTTGGGGGTTTCTTATTCTGGAATAGATAGATGTTGTGGTATAGTGGGTTGTGTCCTCTGTGAAATTTGCAATCCAGTCGTACAAGTTTCATGAATCAACGAGGTCTGTAGAAGAGGGAGTTAGGTTTTAAAGTTTTCGTCGAACTCGCCAGAAACCGGCGAGTTTCTTGATCATTTTCCGGCTAACTCCGGGATGATTAGAATGAATTGATGGCATGGTTATGTTCCTTGTGAAGTATAGATTAAATCTGGAGTTTGTGGTGGTGGGAGGAGGCCGGAGTTGAGTTCTCCGGCGAACCCGACTGTTTACCGGCGAAGGGCTGGAAAATTGCAGTTTAGTACTCCAACTTTTGAAAATGATGAAGTTCAGTCCCTGAACTTTCCAGAGTTTGCAAAAGCTGGATTCCTGTTTTAAAAATATTTAAAAATCATATTTCCTATTTATTTTTATTATAAAAATTCGTTTTTAATTTTTGAAAATTCTAAAAATTATTATTTTAATTCCGAAAATTATTTTTAATTTAAAAATAAATCTGAATTAATTAGTTAATTAATTTCAGTTAATTTTTAATTGAATAATTGATCAATTAATTCAAAAATTAACTGATTAATTGATTTAATTAATTATTAATTGATTTTAATTAATTATTTAATTAGACTTAATTATTTAAAAATGATTTAAAAATGATTTAAAAATTCCGAAAAATAGTTTCGAGCTATAAAATATTATTCTAAATTATTTTCAAGGCTCGATAATTATTATAAATTTTTTTTTGAAGCCAGAATTGGTTAACCGAACGACCCGTTTTAATTCCGAAAAATATTTTAAAAACCATTTTAAATACCAGAAAGCCTATTTATGACCCGAAACTTCTTTATAAATGATATGTCATTGATTATGTGACGTATTATATGTTATATGTGACTGGTTAATTGACGGTCGGTGTGTATATTCGATGTTTGAATGTTTATTACATAACTTTCAATCCGTTAATCGGATTTGGGTGAAACGAAAGGTAGATAGAAGTATGTGTTGAATAGAATCATATGAGTTGAATATTGATTGATGCTTATGATATGTGAGCAGAAGAGGCAAGACATAGGAAAGGGAAATAGGTAGTTGAGGAGTAAGGCGGTTGAGATTGGAAGCGAGTGCAGTATAGTAAGCTTATACCAGGCAAATGTTCTGAACTTTCTCGAGATATGGTTGTACTTGGTAGTCCTGTTGATATTGCAAGTGCTTTGAAGCACTGAAACCTAAACCATGATTCCAGTTATTGCTCTTGAGCCGTAAACCTTATTCTTTCTCAGCCATTGATTATTGCATACCCAAATACGAACCTCAAGTATACGATACTACTCCACAAATACATACAAACTAAATACCGAACACTGAATCGAATTACCCACACACTCAAACCATTGTATCCTATGCTTTGAAAGGCAAAATCCTTGAAACCTTGAAACACTGATTACTTTGTTATCTAATTCTTCCATTACCAAACAGCTAAGCTCTGAAAATGCCATATTGATCCTCATGAACACTGAAACCATTTCATTATGGAACATCCAATGTTGTTAATGATTATGTTTATTGTTTATTATTGTTTATTCTGTTATTATGTTAGAATTGGATTGTTTTTATAAAATTGTGGACCTGATTCGTGGTCAGACTATATAATGGTCAAGTTAGGCCAATGTGTGCCTTGGATCCAGTAGTTAGAGCAATGTTGTGTGCTTTGCTCGGGGTTAGTGCGTGACTGATCAGCAGCCTAACCTTGGTTTTTAAAATAAAAGTATAATATCCAATTCTAAAATCATAATCCATTGTTCACTTGATATCATAACCATTTTTACCTGATGATCATTATTCTCAGTTTTGTCATAGTGACTTGCTGAGCTAGTTAGCTCATTTGTGCGATATTGTTTATATTCTTTTCAGTTAAAAAGGAACCAGTTGGTAACGAGGATCCCCAGTCCAGCGCGAGAGCTAGGGGTTCAGGTTGATGAAGCTGAGCTAGTAGGCTTCTTTTGGGATAACTTAAGTTTGTAAAAGTTTGTAATAATGTTTAATACTCAGTTTCGAGTTTGAATGAATGAAATTTGATCGGTATGTAATATAATAGTGTGTTTGGCTTGTGTGCATACTTTAACCTGTTGCGATCCATGGTAGTTGGTAAGTAGGGTCACTGCATATTATTATTATCTTTATTATGGTTATAAGCATGTTATTCATAAGGTGTGTGTGTGTGGACCCCAAACTTCTGACCCGGGTTTGGAGGGCGCCATAGTTAAAGCCTGAGCGGAAAAGTCGGCTCAGAGTTGATCATTAATAGTTGTAAAGCCCTGTAAGGCAAGTACTTCTAAACCTTTTTCAAGATATAATGCAATTGTTTCCAAATTCTCTCATGAAATTTTGTTAAGTATTACAAATAGCTCTATTTTATATTGTAAGTACTTTGAATCTTACAACCTTGAACCTGAATCACCTCATTTGATCTTTGAGCCATAAGCCTTAAATTTTTCGTAAACCATCATTTGTTGATTTTCAGATACCAAATCACATAAATATGACACTACTCCCCAAATGTAAAACTATCAAACACCAAACACTGGAACAAAATTGTTTGAAAATACAGAAACTTTTATATTCCAACCATTCTTTATAACATCAAAGAACTATACCTTGAAAAATCATTATTTGTCCAACATCTGATCCTTTTACAGACGGAAAACCGTTTCTTATACATACCCTGATATACCTTTGTGATATCCATGAGTTTCCTTATGTTTTTATTCAAGTGATTAACCATCACTGATTATGATCTTGTTTTATCGAATTTATTATTTATCATATTGAACTACTTTAGAATTGGATAGTTTTTTTTTAAATGTGGACCAGATTCGTGGTCAGACCATATCAATGGTCAATTTAGGCCAATGTGTGCCTTAGATCCAGTAAATTAGAGTTGTGCTCTGTGCTTTGCTCGGGGTTAGTACGTGACTGATTAGTAGCCTAACCTTGGTTTTAGAACTTAAAATGAATATCCAATTCTAATAATTGTTTAGCAATAAACTTGATTCCTCTGAATCATCTCGTTTGATCATTGATTAACCTCAATTATTGTCATTGTGACTTGCTGAGCTAGTTAGCTCACCCTTGCGATTCTTTTTATATATTTTACAGTTGAAAAGGATATGGATGATAGTAAAGTTCCTCAGTCCAATATGCGGGCTAAGGTTCCAGTTTGAGTTGGATCGAGCTAGCAAGGAGCTTTATACGGTAGGGAGATAGTAAGATTGTAAAATTAATTTTATTATCAGTTGTAAGTTAAATTAGTTGGAATTTGGTACGTTGTAATAAAAGTTAAGGTTGTGTCTTGTTCTCATACTTTAACCTGTTGCGATCCGTGGTTATATAAAGCAGGGTCATTGCAAATAATATTTCTTATACAGGTTTATATTTTGTGTCTGTGTTGTGGACCCCAAACTTCTGACCCGGATTTGGAGGGCGCCACAGGTTGGTATCAGAGCTACAGGTTATAAGTCATTGAAACAAGCCTAGATTGTCGGGATTGGGTAAAGGGTTAGGATTAGGAATAGGAAATAGAAAGATAAGTCATCGTGAGGTTGAGTGCGACTATATAATAGGTCTCCGACACGGTTCATGTTACTATTCGGGATTCTTAATTTGCGACGTGATTTCCAGACAACGGCAATGGCAGATCCTGATTTTTCTGTATCATCTGATCGTTTGGAGCTTTCCGTTCGAGGATCGTCATCTTTTCTCAAATTTGATTTGCACCTTGTTCTTCCATCAGTATTAATGGTACTACCTTCCGTTATGTTAGTTGCACCTCTTCAAATTTGTCCTATGACGCAATAGTACCTACGAGGATGGATTTGAAAGCTATTGTAAATGGTGGGTACTTGAGATATAAATAAAGGTGAGAAGAAGTTTAGGAAGAAGATTCAAGTGTTCAGGAGGATAGCTGTTATCAGGTTAAAATAAGTCATTAGTAGTTAGGCCACCCATGACTAGATTGTGAAATGGACTAGATGAGTTTTGAAAGAGAATTAGAGAAGAGTATGGATTTGGAGCTTTCCTAGGAGTTAGATAATTAATGGTGTTATGACAATGTGATATATTTATAGTAACAAGGTAATGTGACATTAGCCGATTTGTTGACTATTGGATAGCCTGTTCTACTTAACTACTGCAACGATAATGTCGGGAATATTACCAGTATGGAAACTTTGATGTGAAGCTACGAATAAGATAACATGCAATGATAATTGAAGCTTTCGTCGATTAAGGAAGGCAAATGGACATGTTAAAAGGAGAAAAGTTAGATTGAAGTGAACGGACTTTTATGTGATTGTTTCTTTAATTTGGTACCTTGTTATAGGTAAGAAGGACAACAACCAACTCATATAGTAAGGACAACCAAGTGTGAGATTTTCAAAAAAAATTTTAAACAAACTCTCGAAAGAGATTTTCTTAACAAATTTTCAAAGGCTGTTTTAATAAAATAAGTTTTAAACTTTGGTTGCCAAGTTACTACTTGAGTTTCTTGTTTGTTAAAAGACCCGGATTACCTGGAAGGATGTTTGTTTCAGACTTAGTATTGATAATTCAGAGAACAAAGTAACCCGCGATTATGAAGAAGTTGATTATTCTTAACGGTAAGGTACAAATATTGTTTGACAAGGTTAATAACAGAATCCGCGTATAGAGTAATTATTCATCCAGTTGCAGAGACTATTAAAATTTAAAGAATTTATTGATTTAAAAGGAGTCGGGGTGTGATCGAAGAAGATTGTTGTTATGGATCAAAAATTAAGATGTATAATTGCTGTATTTATTACTAAGGAACGTGAGCTTCGAGGCTCAATTTGACTGTTCTTGTGTTTCGTGACTCAATCTGCCTTAACAAGATGCCTACGTACCTTGCTGATTGCCAAGGATCAAGTCAAAAAACGTAGTTCTGATCTATGGGGTAAGGCCCCTTATATAGATGTTGGAAGTCCTTGAATTGGACTTGGTATAGGAGGCTTGGTGGTCAAGTCTCTGAATTAGAGTGGACTTGGGAGTCCTAGGAAGTAGGAAGCTAATTCCTTATCCTATGAGGTTCCTTGGAGGCCAATCTACAAGAATTTATATCCCTACTAGGACTTATCTTAATAGCTATTTTTCTCCCTCATTAATTAATTATAAAATTAATTAATAATCAGGGTTTTGGGCCTTCTTTGTTCCATCAGGCCTGATCTGGTCCATCAGGCCTGATCAACGTGTTAACCTTTTTGGTCTGAATATCATACATCTTCTTATTGGGCCTTGCAGCCCAATTCATATGTAATTAATACAACATTAACTACGTAATCATGATTTATTTATTCCCTATCATTTGCCCCCCAACTTTTGGAAAATATTGACTAGGTTTCGTAGAAGTTAAGTTCATTCATTCCCTTACAGGGTATCATTTTTGCGTAAAGTGTGGAGCGGCCTACACATTTACAATGATTTTCTTTTATTCCTTTTATTCAGGAATTATCTTAATTTTCAGGAATTTTTCCCTTAATTTTGGGATTTTTCCTTAATTTCCCTGAATTTTTCCCTTAATTCTGGGATTTTTCCTTAATTTTTATGGATCTTTCCCTTAATTCTGGGATTTATCCTAATTTTCTAGATTTTTCCCTTAATTCTGGGATTTATCCTTAATTTCTAGGAATTTTTCCCTTAATTCTGGGATTTTTCCTTTATTTTTCTGGATTTTTCCCTTAATTTTGGGATTTATCCTTAATTTTCTGGATTTATTCCTTATTTTATGAAAATATTAACATTTTTCAGAAAATATTTTAAGGAATTTCCTTAATTTTCTGTAATTTTCCAGGAATTTTTCTTCTTTTTCTTCCCCATTTTTCCTCTTTTTTTTAATACATATTTCGACCAGGAATCTCATTCGACCAGGATCCTGGTCGAATTATCCTTCATTCAGCCCTGGTCGACGGCATTTCGAGGAGGATGGGTTCGAGCAAGAATCCTGGTCAAATTTTGGCCAGGATTTTTTCCTATATATATATATTTTTTTTTGAATTTTCGAGCAGAAAATTTTCGAGTAGGAAATTTCAATTTCGGTCAGGAATTTTGGTCAAGAGCCTTAGTTTTGACCGAATTAACTTCCCTTGGTTGCTCAGGTCGACAGAAATTCGGGCAGGATCCACTCGATCAGGATCTTCTCTTGATTTCTAGTCGACAAGGTTCTCAGGGATAGGGTTCTCGATCAGAATCTTGACCCTTTCGGTCAGGAATTATAATTTTGACCGAATTAACCTTTCTCCCAGCCTTGGTCGACACCCTTTCGACCACAACTCATTCGATGAGGAATACAACACGTGCCTTGATCGAATCGGGTCAAGAATATGTTAACCTTTGTGAATGCACATATTTACTTTGGGCCATACGTCTGGGCTGGAATCTTTTGGGTCCTTGATTTGGGCCTGGATTTTCTTGGGCCAACCCCTTAGTGGGTTTTAATCCTGGGCCCATTTCTTAAATCTGGGCTCTTCCTTTTGGGCCCATTGCTTTTATTAATCCTGGGCCTGAACACTTGGCTTTTTTGAGCTCGGCTTTTTGTCCCTTAATGCCCAATAATTCTTGGGCTGAGCTTCCACTTTCTAAGCCAAAATTCCAGAATCTTCTAGAATTTTGAGGTTTTTATGGAATTTTTCCAAACGTTTCTGGATTCTTCCAGAAAATTCTCAAATATGCACTAAAATTCTTTCAAATACTTGGTAGAGTATTCCAGAATGTTCCTGAACTTGGGCCCAAATGGGCTTTTCTAGGCTCATTTTCCCTTTTCTCCTCCTATATAAAGGTGGGAGGAGTGTGTTTTCATTCACACTCACCACTCTTCATTTCACACATCCTTTCTCAAACATTCTAACCTCCTCCTCTCTCAACTTTCCTCCCTTAGTTTTCGAGCCTCCCTCCTTTCAAAGTTTCCAGGTTTTTCCCAGCTTTACTAATGGCTGACAAGAATTCTGAGAGGGTGGCCAAGATAGCCTCGGCTTCAAAACGAGGTAAGGATATCGAGATCCGTTCTTCATACATGTCTTTAATCGATATGATTAACACTTGGGGGATGAATATCCCTCTACTGCACATCTCGATTCTTTTAATCATTGTAACACTTGGCACAACATTGATTTCGATAAATTAAATGCACGTTATAACGTTCTTCCTCCTCTTAGATTAGTTCCAATTTCTGGTGGTGACCGTACTTGCCACTGGAAACCCGACACTCTCTTTATTTATACAGATGCCCTTGATGCTGGGCTTAGGTTCCCTTTTCATCCCTTCATTCCTCATCTTTTAGCCGATTTACAAATCAACCCATGTCAGCTTCCTCCAAACGCTTGGAGGAACATTTTATGTTTTATGGTTTGCTGCCTTAGGGAAGGTTTTCCCCTTTCTGTAGCTATTTTTAGGAAGGTTTTTCAATGTTACAATAGCGCTTCTGGTAATTGTGGTTGGGTCTATGTCAAACAAAGACCCAAATGTAAGCATATCTTTAACGGCGCCTCTATTTCTGATAATAACCAAAACTGGAGGAATAGTTTCATCGGGTTATGTTGGGAGAATGGCGACTGGGGCACACTATTCAGATCTTCCTTCGGGAAGGTTAGTGATGGTAGCCTCAAATCCATTCACTTATCTCCCGAGGAAACTAATATTTATAATGAGCTAACTCGGGATGACGACACTACTACCAGCTGGACTCTCTTAGAGGAATTCTCCCTCATTCATGTGGGACTATCCTCTATTTCTCAACAGGGTATTTTTCTTCCCTTCTCAATTTTATTTCATTTCATGCATTATTGACACCACTTATTTTATTTTTTATCTTGTCTTGCAGCTGCCAAGGAGATCAACGAAGAGAACGTGCCCCTTGTTGAGGAAACTACTAGAATGAAAAAAGCTCGCCTTGCAGGCCTGGACACTCGAGGAAAGGCCACGGAGCCTATCTTCTTGAGGAAACACAAGGAGCCCATGGGGGAGGCTTCAGTTGAGGGAGCTGAGGGCCACAGGGCTCCTATTACTGCTGCTGCTACAGGCGCCTTCCAGCCTCTCTGGGGATTCCGCCGAGGAGATACCGTGGTGGGATCGACCAAGCATGCCTGGGATTGGTCCTATCATGGCGTGACTCCCAAGGATTTTACTGATGTGGTTGCCACCCCTGATCTTGAGAGGATAAAGCTAATGGGAGCTCAGTCTCTGGCTTCGGTATGCCCCCTTCCTTCGTTTTTTTAAACTTATCTTTCTTACTTGTAGAATTTTCTTGCCTTACATTTTGTTAATTGTTTTATTTCAGTCTAACGCCTATTTTCAAGGCGCTGTGAGGCAAGCCGAGTCATGGAAGCGGGCTTCTAACAAGGCCGACAATGCCCTCAGGAGGCAGCAGAAGTTGTATGCTACTATAGAGAAGAAGTTCAAGCGCAAGGAGGAGGAACTCGAAGAATCTAACGCTGAGTTGGTGGTACTTCGGGCAGAGAAGGATAAAGCTATAGATAACTACCTGGACTCGGAGGAGTTTGCCCAGTCCATGAGGATTAAGAATGACTCAGTCTTCCCCGGGTTTTAGAGGACTGGTTGGGACCAGCCCTTGGGACCGTGAACGAGGCTTGTCCTGATATTAACCCGGCGGACTATGTCTGCCCTGATGACGAGGCTTTGCTACAGAGGTTTCGTACTCGAGTAGTTATCTCGGATCACGTCCCTCAGGACCCGCTTCTTCCTCCTCCCGAGTCTTCTTCTAGACCTGCTGAGGATGACAACTCTTCCTCCTCCTCCGAGATGACAGAGACATCTAGCGAGAGCGGAGGGGATGACGATATGGATGCCGAGGGCACCTCAGCTCCTTAGAGCTTTTCCAGCCCTGCGTGGCTTATTTACTTCATCTTATTTTCGAGACTTTATTTATCAAACTCTTGTAATATTTATTTGATTTATTTATCGGATTTTATGCTTGCATTTCATGCATTTGGTTTTACTTGTCTTTCCATAGAGATTCAAACATATTTTGAAAACTTTATGAATTTTCATAAATTGTTTGGAATTCATCCCTTACACGAGTCTTAATAAAAATCAAAATAAAACTAGAACATATAAATCCTAAGAAAGAAAAGCTTCAAGGTGCTTTTTAACGTACTTGTCATCTTGACAAGTGAGAATCGTATTCAGTTTCCCTACACATAGTAAACCTTCAGGTTTTGTGCATGCCAAGTTCTCGGGACTTCAAAACCATCCATAGTCTCCAGCTTTTAGGTTCCTCTACCTTGAACACTCTTGACTTTGTATGGCCCTTCCCAATTCGGGGCAAGCTTCCCTTTCTGTCCTACACCAGAAGCTTCTATCTTCCTCAAGACTAGGTCACCTTGTTTGAAGAACCTTTCTTTAACCCTTAGGTTGTAGTAGAATGAAGCCTTTTTCTGATATTCCCCTATCTTCGCATGTGCCTCATCTCGCACTTCATCAATTAAGTCCAGGGCTAACCTTTGTCCTTCCTCATTCTCCTTAGCATTGAAAGCTTGAATCCTGGGAGAGGAATGTGATATCTTCACGGGAACAACTGCTTCTGCCCCATATGCTAACATGAAGGGAGTTGCTCCAGTCGTGACTCTACAGGTAGTCCTATAGGCCCATAGTATTGGGAGTATCTCATCCACCTAATTATTTCTCTATTTCTCAATCCTCTTCTTTAGTCCATCCAGGATTATTCGATTTGCTACCTCCGTTTGCCCATTGGCTTGCGGGTGAGCCACAGAGGTGAATCGTAACTCAATTTCATTTTCCTCACAGTACTTCTTAAATTCCTCATTGTTGAATTGTGTTCCATTGTCGGTGACTAGGATACGGGGAACTCCATACCAGCACATAATATTTTCCCACAAGAATTGTGCAACCTGCTTAGTTGTGCTTTTGGCCAAGGGTTTGGCTTTAATCCACTTAGTGAAATAATCAATGGCTACAATTAGGAACTTCTTTTGTGTCGTGGCCATGGGAAAAGGCCCCAGAATATCCATTCCCCACATAGAGAAGGGAATGGGCGAGTTGATAGAGGTCAGCATCTCGGGGGGTTGTCTAACAAGAGGTGCATGCTTCTGACAGCGATCACACTTCTTCACATATTCTTTGGCATCGGCCATCATTTCCGGCCAATAGAAGCCTAAATGAGTTATCTTATGAGCCAAGGCTCTGCCCCCCAAGTGTTTCCCACAAATACCTTCATGTACTTCTTCAAAAGCCAAGCGTGCCTCATCGGGCCTGAGACACCTTAAGTAAGGAACCACGAAAGATCTTTTGTACAGAATCCCATCTATCAAAGAGTACCTTAGTGCCCGAACAACTAACTTTCATTATAACGACTCCTATATTTTATTATTTAAATGTGTAATTGTTAAATAATTAATAAATAAAATATGTGTATTGGTAGTGTCAGCGGTGTATTGTGTGTTACTATTTTTATATGTGACTGTGGATGTATAGGGATTATTTGTGTGACAAATAGTGAGTGGTATTATTCTGTTCCACTTTAAAAAGTGGATTTAATTGCAGATTTATTCCCATAAATATTTGGATGATCTCTAAAATTGGTTTTATAATTTTATAATTATAATAATTATTTTTGAGACTTTCTAAAATTGAGAAATCAATATTTCATTAATTATTTATTTTTAAATGATTTTCTGAGTGTGATTAATGGTAAAATCCATATTTAATTATGGAAATCTTCAAAAATTATAAAACTTATATTTTATTAAGTTTGTATTATTCTGAGAATTTTAAAATTATTTTGGGAATTTTCGGAGTTAGTTTCACCCGCGCGTCGATTCATTTAATTGATAAAAGCGGGCATGAATTGCGTTTCGGAAATTATTTTAAAATTCTGAAGTTTATGTTTTTAATTACTTCCGGATATTTCTAATATTTGAAGGCTATTCTCGTAATTTTCTAAACCTGTTTTATGTACACCGTGGTCCGTTAATTTCGAAATTTCGGGCTCGTGATCAAAATCTGGGACACGTATCTACTCAAATGATACGTGTCAAATTGTTGTAAACAGGCGATACACGTGTTGTGCAGAGGCTGACTAAAAAGGAAAAAAATGAAAATAAACAAAAACAACAGCAAATCATTTCTACCCTGTAATCTTTCTCCCTTTCATCTCTAATCTCTCGGCCTCTCTCTCGCTGGGAATCTCTCTGGGAATCTCTCACGTTCTCTACCTCTATTGGTTTCTTTTATTCCCCTGATTTCCCTATTTCAGGTGAATTTTTGCCGGCCGCCTTGCTTTCTTTTTCCGGCCGTCATTTTTGTTCTCAATCCAGTTACTTTGAATTTGGTTGTTGTTATACATATATACGTATGTATATGCGTATAATCAGTCAAGTGATGTGTGCTTGCTATGTTTTTAGTTAATTTCCGCCTTCCTCCACTTTCCGATTGGGATGGTGGCGCCTGTGGTGTGTATTCTTCTGTGCCCCGTCCTGTTGCCGCCTCTCGGAATCCGGCGAGGCGTGGTGGCTTGGTCGGGGGCGCGTGTGTTGTCCCTGTTCTTATTGTTTTATTCTGTTGCCTTTATTCAATGGTATTGATGTTATTTTATTTTATTATTTCTGCAGAAAGTGAATTGAAGGGATAGTGAAAATAAAATATAATTGTGTGCATAAATGATTTCTTCGGTGGAATTTTCTGGAAATCTGAATTATTCGGGTACCGATAAATTCCGCCGCCATCAGCGATGAACATCAGTGAGCTGACGGTGGACTGTGATGAATTATTCTGAGTCCTAATATTTTAAAATAAATAAAAATAAAATATGAATCATAATAATAATAATTAGTTGACTTAAGTCGGTGGTTGAGAAATTGTGAAATGTAGATTGCGTGATTGGTTTGGACTGAATTGATTGGTTGTGATTTGACGTCGAGTTGTTCGACAGGTAGGCCGATAAACAGAAGAGGTGCTTCCCGAATTTTTAGAAATTAAATTCAGAAATTCGGGACATACCCTGTAATTATCGGAACGTCGAACGAGTATAAATAAGTATGTATATATATTCTGTGCGGAACCTGATTGTATGTTTTGGTGAATGTTTTGTCAAAATCCAGTAACCCTAATTTCGTAAATGACGAGTATATGTATATAATTACGAGTCGGGTTTGAATATCGTTGGGTAGAATTGGTGTCGAGGATATGTCAAGCATACCTAGACGTCTAACGTAGGGTATTTCGGCTCTGTAGGTTCTAGTCGAAGGACTCAGGAAATTGGTATCGAACTAAGATGACCTAGTGATCAGTTGGCAAGCGCAGCGAGGTTCCCATTCGAAGGACCTGAGCGTTGAAGTCGGATCCAGGATAGTCAAATAGTGAAGCGATAAAGCCGAGTGTCCCAAATTGGTTCAAGGTCAATCAGAGATAGTTGTATCGCTCTGCAAGGCAAGTACCCCTGACCATTCTTTTATGGTTCAGTATATGTGAACAGCTAATGTTTTAATCTCGTAATAGAACAAAAACGTTTTCAGTAACGTATCCCCCGTATTTGAAAATGTTGTTTAAAATTATGTTTTGGGGAAAAGTAACTTCTGAAAACACCTATCTCTAAACGTGATTTAAATGAAAAGAGTATTTGAATAGTGTGCTGTGACAGATTGGCTTTAAAAAGAGATAGGTGACAGTGATTTTGAAAACTGGATAAAGAGAATGTTTTGATCCACCTATGTCGTGGAATTTTGGAAAAAGGCAAAAAGGGAATTTAGTTGATCTATTGGAGTTGCGTAAGAGGCCCGTTATTCGGTAACGGCCCAGCATGAGGTTGCGTAAGTGGCTAATTGGGTTGGGCATTCTGTTTAACCGATTAGTCCAGCGTGGGGGAAAGACCTAGCTAGTCTTTTCCCAAGTTCCGGAACACATTCTATTTCCGGACGGCCGCTAGTAGCTGTCCGGTGAGGGTAGACTGATCAGCTATCTTCACCCGTTAAACGTCCAATAGATTTGATTGATTCAGTTTTAAAATTGTTTAATAAAGTAAAGCGATTTTGAGGTTCCCAGAGAGGAACAAGTTTTATAGGTCCTGTGATGGGATATTTTTATGGTTCCCGTAACGGAACAAATGATTTTGGGTCCGCGTAACGGGACAAATGGTTTTATGGTTCCTGTAATGGAACGAAAGGTTTGAAAATGGAAATAGCATGCTAAAATTTAACTATGGTTTTTATGCACAGCACACAACAGTTGATCTTGCTTTACAGAGCATGCTAGTTTGATATCCAGTTTATATCTATTTTACATGTTTCTGGCAAGTATGAATTATGTTCCTGTGACCGTTTTACTTTAAACTATTTTACTTGTTATGCATCTAGTGGTGCTGCTGAGCAAGCAATTGCTCACCCTTGCAGAATGTTTTATATATATATATATATTACAGATGCCTAGAAGATTCTTCGGTGATAGTCGGGCAGAGTTCCAGTTCCTTTCGTGTCAGAAACCTCTGAGATGGTTGTGCTAGACCAAGGGTGGTCTGTTGAGTTGTTGTGTTAAGTTAGTTGCGTCGAGATGATTGTTGTAAGTTTGAGTTATGTTAGTTGATTAACCCGAGTCATACTTAAACCTGGAAAAGGTCTTGGTAAAGGGGTCGTAGTTATGTTTTAGATTGATTTATAATTGTTATTATTGTTGTTGATGACGTCAACTCCTGACCCCGGGGTTGAGGCCGTCACATTTATGCTTCAGTAGCATTGTTTCGCAACCAACCGATTTGAATGTGGGCCTTAATGGGATCTATCCATGACGTCCCCAGGCCTACAGGAGCTACAAGCTTAATATCTATGCTCTGTGTCTTCAAAACGCGGAAGTACACACTTCCTGAACTTTCTTCTATCTCGGATGAAGCAAACTTTGATAATGCATCTGCCTTAGCATTTTCCTCCCTTGGAATGTGCTCAACATGGCATTCATTGAATTGGGTCATCACAGCCCTTACTAGGCCAACATACTTAGCCATCGTATCATCCCTTGCCTCAAATTCTCCCTTTACCTGGGATATGACCAGCTTCGAGTCTCCACGGACTTTTAAGTTTTTGACTCTAAGTGTCCCTGCTAGGCCTAGGCCAGCAATCAGGGCTTCATATTCTACCTCATTGTTTGTGATTGGGAAGTCTAATTTCATGGCATAGTCAATCAAGAACCCATCAGGGCTTTGTAAAACCAATCCTGCTCCACTTGAGTTTGTTTTTGATGCTCCATCAAAATAGAGAACCCAATATTCTTTCTCCTTATCATCCTTCTCTTTGTTTCCATTATCAGCTTCCTTGTCTTGAGGTATGGTATCTTCCTGCCCCCCGACTTCTTGGTTGGCTATGGTACATTCCACCACGAAGTCAGCTAATGCCTGGGCTTTTATTGCCGTCCGTGGCTTGTACATAATGTCAAACTCTCCCAGCTCTATTGCCCACTTGATCAACCTCCCACTAGCCTTGGGACTATGAATGATATTTCTCAGGGGCTGATTTGTTAGCACCTCAATTTGATGAGCCTGAAAGTAGGGACGTAACTTTCTTGAAGCCATCACCAAGGCTAGAGCAAATTTCTCAATAGTTGAATAATTCAACTCAGCACCATGCAGAATTTTGCTGACATAGTATACGGGTTTCTGGATTTTCAGTTCCTCCTTAACCAATACAGCACTCAAGGCACTTTCTGAAATGGCTAAGTACAAGAATAAAACTTCATTCAAAGCTGGCTTGGCCAACAATGGGGCCTGGGCCATATACTTATTTAATTCTTCGAATGCCTTCTAGTTTTCCTCATTCCATACAAAGTCCTTAATGTTCTTTAGTGACTTGAAGAATGACAAGCACTTATCTCCTGACTTGGAGATGAATCGTCCCAGCGCAGCAACCCTTCCTATGAGATTCTGAACATCCTTGACAGTTTTTGGTGGTTCCATGTCCAGGATTGCCTTTATTTTATCGGGGTTAGCCTCGATCCCTCTCTTGGAGACCATCAATCCCAAAAAAAATTCAGATCCTACTCCGAAAGCACACTTTGTAGGATTTAACATCATCTTGTGGTACCTCAGGACCTCAAAAGCTTACCTCAAATAGGTTATATGATCAGTCTTTACTAGACTCTTGACTAACATGTCATCAACATAGACTTCCATAGTCTTACCAATAAGATCCTTAAAAATTTTATTTACCAACCTTTGATAGGGTGCTCCTGCATTCTTAAGACCAAATGCCATAACAAGATAACAATAAACACCAAAGTCAGTGATGAATGATACCTTTGGAATGTCATCCTTGTGCATCTTAATCTGATTGTATCCGCTAAATCCATCTATGAAGCTCAGCATCTCATGCCCAGCAGTGGCATCAATCAATATATCAATTTTTGGAAATGGAAAACAGTCTTTAGGGCATGCATCATTCAGATCAGTGAAGTCTATACACATCCTCCACTTTCCATTGGCTTTCTTCACCATTACAGGGTTTGCTAACCATTCCGGAAATTGAATCTCCTCAATGAAACCAGCCTCTAAGAGCTTTTCTATTTCGTGTTTTGTAGCCTCTTATCTTTCCGGGGCAAAGTTTCTTTTCTTTTGTTTCACTGTCTTCCGGTTTGGGTCCACGTTTAACTTGTGAGTAATCAGCTCCGGGTCTATGCCTGGCATATCAGCTGCTGACCATGCAAATACATCACTATTTTCTTGCAAAAATCTCACCAACTTCCCTCTAAGGGGCTCCTCAAGTGTGGCTCCAATGAAAGTCATCCTCTCAGGATTTTCGGGGGCTAAAGAAATCGAAACCAAGTCTTCTGATGGCTTTCCTCTTTTCTCATCATTCTCTCAGATATCCATATCTTCAATAGGAAGAACCTGCCCCCCAACTCCATCTGCCCTCAAAGAGGCTACATAACAGCTTCTAGCCATTTTTTGATCTCCTCTCTCTTCTCCAATCCCATTCCGGGTGGGAAACTTCATACTGAATGGTAGGAAGAAGGGACTGCCTTGAAGACATGTATCCCTGTTCTTCCCATGATAGCATTATAAGTTGAACTAGCCTTTACCACCACAAAGTCCAACATCTGCGTTGCTTGCCTTGGTTCCTGACCTATGGTGGTTGGCAACTTGATTATCCCTTCCACAGGACATTCTACTCCCAAAAATCCATATATCGGCATGTCTGTTGGGGTCAATTGGGAGTCATTATATCCCATCTTTAGAAAGGCGTCATGGAGCAAGATATCCACTGAAGCACCATTATCCACAAGGACTCTCTTGACCGGGCTATTTCCTATTATCGGTGTTATGACCAGCGGGTCGTCATGAGGAAATTTCACACCCTCTAGGTCAGAATCATCAAAAGCCAATGTTACTTCTGTCCTGGCCCTCTTCGGGGCTTCTCCGACAATATCCATAACCTCTCTAGTATATGCTTTTCTAGAGTTTCTGGATAATCCAGCAGCAGTTGGTCCTCCAAAGATTGTGTTTATCACAGGCCCTCGAGGTCGCGGCCCTCCATAAATTGTGTTTATAACCGGTCCTCTAGGCTGGGGATTCCGCCCCTGATCGTCTTGGTCCCTCCTACGATCTTCAAAGTTCTTCCTTCCATTGTTATTCCTATCCCCTCCTTCTCCAGTGTATTTGTTCAATCTTCCTTTTCGAATGAGGAACTCTATTTCATCTTTCAACTGTCTACACTCATCTGTGTCATGACCAACATCTTTGTGAAATCTGCAATACTTGCTCTTATCTAGCTTGGCAGCCTTCAAGGGCTTAGGCCAATGAATATCTCGATCTTTTTTCGATTTCCATCAGGATTTGGCTTCTAGGAGCATTCAGCTTAGCGTATTCAGTGAACTTTTTCCCAGGTCCTCCCTTCTTGGGGTTTGAATCAGGGTTTTTCTCGGTTCTAGGATACTTGTCCTTAGCGATATACTCCAGATCAGTTTTTCGCTTCTTGCCTCCAGTGGGCTCATTACTCACTACGGTCTTCCTCATGCTTTCTTCGACCTTGATATACTTCCCTGCCCTATCATGGAGCTGCAACATGCTTTCAGGGGGATGTTTGGCCAAGGACATCTTAAAAAACTCATCCCTAGTTCCTTGTTGCAGTGCTATCATGGCTACCTTATCATCAAGGTCTGGGACTTTTAAAGCCTCCTTTGTGAAATGATTCAGGTAGTCTCTCAAGGATTCCTTTGTTCCCTGCACAATGCTCATAAGAGATGCTGAACTTTTCTCATGAACTCTCCCGCTGATGAATTGCTTAATAAAAGTCTGACTTAATTCTCTGAACGACCCAATAGAGTTTGGGGGCAAGCGACTATACCACCTTTGAGCCATACCCGACAGGGTTTGAGGGAAGGCCCGACACTTAATAGCGTCATTCACAGGCTACAGCAGCAGTGCATTAGAGAATGTCCTAATATGATTAGCGGGATCTCCCGTACCATCATAAGCTTTGATAGTTGGCATCTTGAACTTCCTTGAGATATGGGCATTCATTATTTCTTCAGTGAAGGGTGGAGTTGGATCATCAGGATCTCCAAGGGGAAGAAGATTGCTTGGATCAGCCCTTGGGACAACAGCCCTTCTCCGTACTGGACCATCCAGATCTATGACAGGAGGAGGATTTCTCCCCCTGAGAGGTACTGGGGGTCTGGTGGTCTGGTGGTCTGTGCCCTCCAAGTCGCGCCTCAGCCTTTGAATCTCAGCCTCATGAGCCCTGATCCTTTCCTGCACTTCTTGGGGGTTCGTCCCTTGGGTGCTTTGAGGACGTTGGCTTCCATCAACCATCGGTTCTTTGCCAGCACGTCTCCTTCTTGGGGCTACTTCATCATCTGAAGACTCGGAGTCTCTCTCAGTGTAAGGACCATAAAACTTCTGATCCTCAGGGATAGGAGCCAAACCTCGTATGTAGGGGGCGATCGCCCTCGTGCTTCACTCCGTCCAGCATGTCCACTTCCTCCCACCTCAAGGTTAAGGGGCATCCCATAAGGGGGGTTAGTGGTCACAATAGTTGAATACTCGTACCCAATGGGTCGAGAGTTCACAGGTGCATGTAGTTGTTGAACTTGGGGATTCATACCTTGAATAGCCGGGGGAATCGTCCCTTGTGGCTGAGGATGAGTTGCTCCTATCTGGGCTTCCCCTTGGGTAGGTGCATAAGTTGAGTGAGGAGGTATCTCCACGATTGACGAAATCACCTGGGTTATCCCCGATGGTGTTCCTTCCTCCAGAGCTCTAATTGTTCTCCATGTTCTCGCCATGGTCGTTGTTGTGCTTTCCCACAGACGGCGCCAAATGTTATGGATCAAAAACTAAGATGTATAATTGCTGTATTTATTACTAAGGAACGTGAGCTTCGAGGCTCAATTTGCGCTCTTCTATTAGGAACAATCAAAACTTCTCTCAAATGGCGGGTCCATTTGGCCCTCTGATTTAACCATACTAATTTCTGTAACACATATTTTCTAAGTAATCTGAGTCTTATAACAAACAAGAAACTCAAGTAGTAACTTGACAACCAATTTTTAAAACTTATTTTGTTTAAAGAACTTTTAAGAAAATTATTAAGAAAATCTTTTTCGAAAACTCGTTTAAAATTTTGAGAATCGCACATCCGGTTGTCCTTACTATATGAGTTGGTTGTTGTCCTCCTTAACTATAACAAGGTATCAAGTTAAGGAAGCAATCACATAAGGGTCCATCCACTTCAATTTATCTTCTACCCCTTTATGGGTCCATTCTGCCTTCATTAGTCGACGAAAACTTCAGTTACCGTTGCACATTCTTTTATTCGTAAATTCACTTCAAAGCTTCCATACTGGTAATACTCCCATCATCATATTTTTTATCGTTAAGTACAATAGGTCTATCCAATAGTAAACAAGTTTATTCTATAGAACAAAGTCTGCTGATATCACATCATATCACTACTATACATATCACATTCATCATAACACCATCATCTAACTCTAAGAAAACTCTGGATCTCCAATCTTCTCAAACTCATTTAAAACCCATCTAGCACACTCCACAAGATAATCATGGGTGGCATACTCACTAGTGGCTCATATAACCTGGTAGCAGATATCCTCTAGAACACATTAATCGTCTCTTTAGATTTCTTCTCACCTTTATTAACATCTCATGTACTCACCATATATTGTAGTTCTCGAATCCATCCTCGTAGGTGATGTTGCTCCATAAGACAAGTCTTAAACTGATTGTATAGAACAGGGTGTAGGGTAAACTGAAAAGATGCAATCACAGCTGAATGTCCAGTAGAACCAGAATCAGCAGATGGGGGTCCTTAAATAGGTGGTCTCCCATCAAGGAAAATAGAATCTGCCATTGCCATTATCTGGAAATCACATTGTAAGATAAGAATCTCGAATCACAACACGAATCGTACCAAAAACTTACTATACAGTCGTACTCAACCTCACGACGTCCTATCTCTCTATTTTCTATTCCTAACCCTAACCCTCTACCCAATCCCGAAAATCTAGGCTTGTTTCAGTAACTTATAACCTGTAGCTCTGATATTAACCTGTGATGCCCTCCAAACCCAGGTCAGAAGTTTGGGGTTCATAACTGACATACAATATAAACCTGTATATAATATATTATAAGCAGAGACCCTTCTTTACACAACCATGGATCATAACAGGTTAAAGTCTGGAAAGAAGGCCCAACCTTAAATATTATTATATCATACCAAATCTAAAATAGTTTAACTTACAACTGATAGTGAAAATATTCTTATAATCTTGCATAACTCAACTACAATATAAAGCTCATGCTAGCTCGATCTAACTCAACCTAGAATCCTAGATCGCACATTGGACTGGGAATCCTTACTACCAATAACTTCCCTTTTAAATATAAAATCATATAAAAAATTCGCAAGAGTGAGCTAACTAGATCAACAAGTCTTAATAGCAATAACTGAGGTTAAACAACAATCAATTGAAATGATTTAGAGGAATCAAGTTTCTTGTTAAACAATCATTACAATTGGATATTTATTTAAAATTTAAAAACCAAGGTTAGGCTGTTGATCAGTCACGCACTTACCCCGAGCAAGGCACATGGCTCTTCTCTATAAACTGGATCCAAGGCATGCATTGGCCTAACTCGACCACGAATCTGGTATGACCATGAATCTGGTCCACATAAAGAAAACTATCCAATTCTAAAATAATTCAATATGATAAACATTGTAAGTCAATAAAACAGAATCATGATTAATATTGATAAAACATTTATCTCAGAGTATAAAGCAATTCATGAGTATCACCAGGGTTTATCAAGGTATATATATGAAGAACGTCTTCAAGCCTGTTGAAGAATCAGGTATAAGATGAACAATGGTTCAATGATTCTACAAGGAGTGGATCTTTGATGTTATAAGGTATTATAGGGTATATAAATTTCTATCTGTTCCAGTAATTTTTTTTCAATATTTGGTATATGGTGTATATGTATTTGTGGGGTGGTATTGTATTTGTATGGTTTAATCTCTGAAAAATCAACAATCGATGGTTTACAAACAAGGCTTACAGCTCAAAGATCAAATGAGAAAGTTCAGAAATACTTGAAATATATCTCGAGAAAGGTTCAGAAGTAATTTCCTTATAACCAATGATTTCCAACTTTACTTGCATTCATCTAACGTTTCTACTCAACAACTAGTTATCTTCTTTTTCTATGCCTCTCTTCTTCTCACGGATCGCCTGCTTTCTTTTTCTACGCCTCGGTTCTATTTATTGATCACATGAATTCCTTTCCTACACCTTGCTTCCTCTGCTAGGCATTATATGTAACACCCCAAAATCCGGGGTCGGGGATTCGGGTTGTCACGAGTTCCATTTCCCTTAATAATACTTAACCTTAACAATCAACCAACTGCTGCGTACTGTGACCCCACAATATACACACACACACCACAAGTTATAGTCTCAGAGATAAATACCAAAAATAACACAAGTCATTTTACTCCACAATTATAAACCATTTCACCTCAAAAGGGTTTCTGAATAATTTACATATTCTTTGCCATTATTACAATTCATAATATACATAAGTCTGGTTCATCAATAGTTGAAAGCCTAGCCTATTGGTAGTTCCAACCTCAGCTACGGCGGCATCAATGCTTCCAGAAAACTGCGGAACCTTTCCTAACCGCTTGCGAATTGGAAGCTTGGTCCTGTTCATCTTTTCTATCCGTTATTGTGTGATGAAAGAAGAAAGCAAGAGTGAGCAACAAGCCCACCGAAATAATATGTATTATAATTAACAATATATGAGCATTCTCATAGTACTCATGAAAGTCTTGGTCAAGAAGAAATGAACCAAGTTGATATCTTAATGCGACCAAGTCGCCAAATATTCAGTATATATATACATATATATATTTCACAATCTTTGAAATCCTCTGACATGTATAATATACATAGAGTTCCAGTTTATAACTGTATAAAAATATCGTTGCAAGGTGATCTCATATATCTAACGTTGTCTCAACATTTTTCTGAAAATTTTTGTCATGCATAAGATAATCATTAACTAGATATAAGTTGAAAAGATGAAGTTACAAGATACTCCAATATACTTATGTCTTTTCCGAATACTACTTGAAGCACCACCGTTCAAGGTATAAATAGTTTCGAAAGGTCATCACATAGATGAGACTACAAGATAAGACTTGAATAGATTCAATTTTTGAAATGTTGTTTAAAAGAAATGAAGTTACGAGATACTTCATTTGAGGGAAACATCATTATAACTGTTTGACCCTGTCAATGCTCCAGCAATCACCCATCCGTAGCCTTTCGATCGAATGCTCCGGGTAGTGTTGCAGAAATATCCAAACTGGATGATGAACTCATTACGGGAGTTTGCCGTGCCAGAAAGACCACTTACGATGATCAGTCACAATAGTGCAACCCCACCATTTTCTACATGTAGAGGAGAACCTGTCGGATTTACTTGTCAACCGAACACTGGACTCCTAAGGAATGGACCGTCTTAGCGGAACTTCCAGGCCATTTGGGCCAATATAAATAGGCTGGGCCGGCGCCACTCGACCACTTACGCTACTCCTAGTTCAGATGAAATCCATGACTCTGAAACTTAAAGCTTGTCCCCCTTTCCCCAAGTAGAAACTTGTTGATACGGCTCCACCAAGAAGTCATATCTTGTTGGAAAGGAAAACTCACCGATATTTCCCAGGCGGTTCCTGTTAATGGATTAACTTGTTCAAAGAATTTTACTTCCCGAGTGTTGGGTAAGTAATCAAAAACTCTTTTATCAAAACAGCAACCTTGTTGCGAATATAAAACACACCACAGAGCCGGATCCCTCAGGTTTTGAGCGAGTATTTAAATCCCCTTCGAAAGGAGGATCTTAAATATAAAAATGAGTTTTGGGATCCGCCCTAACTTTTTAAAATCATTTTGAAGACTCGAAAACATTTTAAAGAATGTTTAGAGTAACGCTGATTTAATAAAGTAAATCAGTCCCGATATGTTAGAAAATATCTAAATATTATTATTTAAATAATATTCCCATAAGGGTGATCCTTATAAAAATAATCGAGGTAGGAGTTTTAAAACTCATACTTGAAATGAATAATAAATAACCAAAGATATACTTATACGAAAGTATGATCTTTATTTGAATAATCGAAAATAAGTTTGATTATTGAAACATTATTCTTTAATAAAATAAAGAATATTATGTAATAAATAAGCGGAGTCATAAGTCCTCAAATGAATATTCAAAATAATATTCATTAAATAAAATAAACGGAGTCTTAAGTCCTCGAATGAATATTTAAAATAATATTCATTAAATAAAATAAACGGAGTCTTAACTCCTCAAATGAATATTCAAAATAATATTCATTAAATAAAATAAAGTTATCGAATAAACCTTATTCGATTAATAGTTTTGAAAACTATATCTATATATATATAAAAGTATATATATATACTTTTATACTCAGGAACATCGACTCCCGGTTTAGAAAATGTTCACCTTTGGGTCCCCTATACTAAGGGTATACGCAACTACTGCTTATCTCTAGCATAGGTATTATGCAACTTATAAGCATTTGAATCAACAATCAGATATCAAGATTACGAAATAGACATGCATATATATCATATCAGCATCCTCCAATATATCGCAAAATTTGCTAATAATAATCATGCATTTATCACAAGATAATGCATATACATATATACATCACAATAACAGTATAACGGGTAGAAAACTTGTCTGAGCGACTGGGGGTGATAGAAGGCTTGGGACGAGTCTGGTAACCTATAAACAACATATAAGTTGGAATTAAACCAAAGTCGCTTATGAATCTATACTTTAACCAATTAGACCCTAACGTACCCTACCAACTGCCTAATCCACTTTACGTAATTGCTTTATACTCCAATTAGTCATTTAAGGGCCTTAACCAAGGTTTTAAAGTAAGGCGAGGGGTAAGGGTTCGGTCGTGAAATGCTGTTACTTAAAACGGTCGTTTCTCCTAAACCGTACATCGGATTCAAGCGAACCACATATCAAAACGAAGCTTGTAACATGAACTATCTAAAAATAGCAATGGTAAAAACCTAACAGTGAGTTCACGGGTCCTGATGTTAAGAACAAAAGCATTCTAAGGTAAATCGGGCATTACGACGACTATGCTTACGTGATTACCAAATTTGTACAACTCCAAATCAATCCACAATCAACCACAAATCAACCCATAACCACCAATACAACCAAACTCCATCCATACGTCATTACAACAGTCCCAACATCTCAAGATTTACCAATTTATACTACCCCCAAACATGAACTAAAGCTATACTTAAGTTCATTAACCAATAATCAAGATTTACAACTCCAAACTCATTATAAATCCAACCCAAATCTAAATATACATGAATCATACTTCCCAAGAACTAAACCAAGCATAAAAACTCTAAATATACAAAAGTAGGGCTAGGGTATCAGATTATACCTTCCTTGGTGAGTAAAAGTAACTGAGGAGCTTGGAATCACCCTTGAAAGTCCTTACCAAAGCTTAATCTAATCAAAAACACAAGATTAAAATTTCAAGTTCTTGAAAAACACTATTCACTCTCTTCTTCCATGAATTTTAGGAAGAGATTGTGAAGGAATTTGAAGCTTAGAATTATAGGATATCTATATCTATGTACAAGGAACCTTAGATAATTACCTCACTAATTAACAAAGCTTGGAACTTGGATTTGAGGTTTTTTCTTCCTTTGAAATGGATAAAGACCGAGAGCTTCTTGTTGGAAATGAAGGTCAACTTTGTGTTTTTGTGTTATGAATTGTTTTGTTGGTTGTTTTGCCTTTTGTTTTGCTAAATTACCTTTTAACCATGGTAAATTTTGTGTGGTTTATAATCAACCAACACTTCCTTCCCTTTGGTCATGCTTATGTCATTTTCCTATGCCATCTTCCCACACTTGTCCTCTTCTTGTTGGTGTGGTGACATCATCATCACTAACCTCTTTGATTAGCTCCTAATTACTTGGCTAATGACCGCTGATCAGTTATACGGTTCGCTTAACTTTTGTTCTCGTTTATCGTTTGAGGGATTATACCCGGGATCTTATTACTTGGGTTCCCTTAACCTTTCTCAATACATTATATTCCTTTTATGATCCTCTCTTATAATCCTTGAATTAAAATCCTTTTAATCATGTTACCTTATACTCAATTCTTTCTGTATCTGGTGGATTTTCGGGAAAAATCAAAGTGTTCGAATTTGGATTCTGACGATCTTTACATACACTTATATACCATATAGAGTACTAATAAGATCTCAGAATATGAATAAAAGAACCTCTACAAAGTGTGGCATGAAAAGTTTTCTTATTCAGCATAATCAGCAAAAACACTATTCATAAGGGTTTCAAAAATTCCAAAAATTGGAGTTATTACAGTCTCCCCTACTTGAAAGGATTCCGTCCCGGAATCAGATAAAAATGAATAGGGATACTTTCTTAGCATTGCACTTTCTAACTCTCAAGTCAAGTTTTCCATATTGTGGTTCTACCACCAACTCTGGCTAGCTTGATAACCCTTCTCCTAAGCACTTGCCCCTTTTTGATCTATAACCCTTCCTGGTTGCTCCATATAGGTTACGTCTGGTTGCATGTCTATGCGCTCATATGCCCCTATTTGTCTGGCATCCGAATTACACTTCCTTAACATTGATACGTGGAACACGTTATGAATTTGCTACATGTTCGGGGTAGGGCTAGCTCATATGCTAACTTCCCAATACGTCTTAACATATCCAAGGGTCCAACAATTCGTGGGCTTAGCTTCCCTTTCTTTCCGAACCTCATCCATCCTTTCCAAGGGAATACCTATAACAGCACTAGGTCCCCTACTTCCTATTCTTTGTCCTTTCATGTCAAATCAACATACTTCTTATGTCCATCTTGGGCTACTACTAGCCGTCCTCTGCTTAGATCTATTATATCCCTAGTCCTTTGGACCACTGCTGGTCCGAGCATCTTGCGCTCTGCAACATCATCCTAACATAAGGGAGATCGACATTGTGTTCCCTCAAGGATCTCATAAGCCGATATCTCGATACTGACATACGATCTATTACCGTAAGAAAACTCAATCCGTGCTAAGTGACTATTCCAAATTCTTTCAAGTCTATTGCACCGACTCTTATCATAGCTTCTAGCAATATATCATTTGCTTCTCAATACCCATTCTTTTCCAGTTCGTAGTGGTTACTATCTTCCGTACATAATACTATACTGGTTACACTTTTGCTCGTTAGCATTCTATAACCTTTTAATAACCACATCAACCTTAGTATCATGAACGTGTTTCCATTCCGAATACCACCATAACTTTACTACTCCTTTTTCAGCTGTTTCTATTTTCCAAAGTTTGATCAATCATATAGAAGCAAAGGAATTTGTTGAGAGATCACTATGATCATGAACACTTGTTCTATTATATAGTTAGTACAGAAGGTGGCTAGCCTTTAGTACTTGACAAGCAATTAAAAAACATGTGGTATCCTACTAGGCTTCTATCACACAGATAGATAGTCATTCGGCAATACCTCCCATTTCTGGAAGGGTTGTTCTTTTCAGCTTAAATGAAATGAAAAGGAGAGAAAAGAACGAATTGAAGAGAATTGTATAAAAATACTACCACAAAATATCTGGCTTGGAACCTACCTCTGAACTATAGAGGTTTTTCATAGGAGAATAAAACATAAATGTATATATATCAACATCCAGTATTATCGTATCGCATTTCACATGCTTAAATATTTTTGTTATTCCGTCCATCATTCTTATGGACTCATGCTCTTCCTCGAGCTTATACACAATCACCTTTGAAACTCCCTCGACATCAAAAATCGAATCTGGGATCTCATTCTGGACATCATCGTTACTAGAATTCTATGCTTGCACCGCAACCTTCCTCATATAGTAATACGACTCTCTTTTCATAAGAGGGAATAAATATTCAATAGGTAGATAATCTACTTAATTAGTCTATCAATGATAACTTATACACTACCACGACCCGATTAGTGGTACTCAATCTCAACATCCATGCCAATACAACTCTCACGGTTGTAAGTAATCGGCTCATTACTCGTATAATCATTCCTGTATTACTATGGTCCACCGTTGACCTACTGTAGTCATTCGTTTTCCATGAAGTCTTAATAGCTAACTATATGGAGTCCATACATATCGTATCGAATTCATCTAAGGAGGTAACATGATCACCGTTCATGATTCATGAAGAACACTCCTAAACTTGACGTACATATGACATGAAGCAGATAAAATTGCAGAAGAGTTTCAATGAAAGCAACGATAGCAGGTTAATACCATTATTAACCATATTTCTTTATTAGGAGACATGAAGCTCAAAGGTTCATTTAGTCCTTTCGTAATATGGTCCTGGCTTATCTTAAGATATGACCCTCTAAGATAGATAGCCCGCTCACGGTGATTACAAAAATTAATCTTTACCCAACTACTATCCCGGTTGAGTATCGCACAATCATCAGAAGGAATGTCAATCTTCCACACCATAATACAACCTTCACGGCCTTAACCATTATCACTATATTCCTCTGGCACGAGCGCCTATAATTATCCTCTTACACTTAAAGTGTCGGCCACCTCTTTGGCCTTTCTTGATAGTAAAATTTCCTTACAATCAATGTCATTTTAACCACCTCTAAATAAATTTTCTACCTCATTTCAATCACTGCTTATGTCTTCCTTAAGTTCTGGTGAGAAAAAAATATCACCATTTTTCCATAAGTTATTGCCTCGGTCTTTAGAGGTTAATATTGTCACGACTGACTCTCGATCATACTTAGGACGTCTCTTATCTTGGGTCCTTATTTTCACCAATCTTGACCCTCATTGGGTCGATCTATACTTTCTTATGGTTCAACACGTGCCCCACCTGGAATCATTATAATTACGTCATATTTCCTTTATCAAAATTTCTATTCTTGGGAATTTTGAATACTACTTTTCTCCTTGTAAAACCTCTAAGGTTATCCTTGAATCGTTCCTCCTGTATTCCCTAGATACAGGGCATATCAAAATACCATTTACTAATAATAGAACCATTGTCTATGTACTTCTGAAAAATTTCTCTATTGATCTTTAAAGGTTGTTGTTACCTTAATCCTTTCCAATTCATACTATCAAAACTCATGCTGTCCCTATTAAGGGCGAAATGCCAACCTTTATGCATTCCCCTAGGATTCATCTCAAGTTATCAAGGTTCTATCCTTAATTCCACCTTTAAAAAGGTACATGCATCCTTCCATGGATAAATCAAGTCATATATCCTTGATAGATTATCTTATTCGATCATTCCCACCCAGATAGTCTAAACCAATTTCAGAATAGCATCTTTATTCAAACTGAGGTCAACCCATATGGCCTTCAAAAGATAACAATGGTTACCCGCTTTTCTTTCCTAGTTTGGTAATGACAACAGGGATGTCCTGGAAGATATTGGTCGTGTTCAACATCAACTTCTTCTTAATAAATCCTTACTTACTTTTGTTGTTTATCTCAACAGTCATCTCAATGTTGGGATATCTTTCATAACTGGTGTCTCCCTTTCTGGGTATCATGCCCCCGGTCATACACTTCACATTCTTGAAGGTCACTTCCTTCATCCAATTTTCCTAATTTCTTACTTTCTTGTCTCCTCAATCTATCCGCGTCTCATTGTTTATCCTTCGAACTATCTCAAGGTTTCCTCGAATTCTCCCAACTTAAAGGGGGTACTATATATATATATATATCTCTTATGCCTTCAACCATCAACTTTAACTCATGGTGAATCACCCTTATCCTGATGATTACATACTTTTCTATTTCTATTGCTACGAGTCTTTAGGGTTTCCTCATACCCAACTCCCTTATCATTCCTCAACTTTATTGTCTTTATTTTCCTTTCCACTTCAGTTTCTTTTATTTTCATTTCTATTACAACTATTTCATGAACCAACACCACATAAGTATTTATTTCAACATCCCGTCATTCTGGATTCGTGTCCTTCAGACGACCTTGACGACTTTCACAACCTAGATTCAGGATTTATCATACTTGTCTGCCTTTGATCTAGCTCTAAAGCTTTTACACTATCTCTATAACCTTCGGAAGTACTTTCCTGAAAACAATTGACTAAACTTTAATCATTTTATTATAACCTCTGGCTCCGTGCCTTTCTTGGTCTTTCACCAGCGGGTGGTCTCTCTCTTAGGAGGGTAAGTGACAAAAATAGTCTTTTGTGATTCGTCAATCATTTAGAATCTCAAATGATTCCTCTATTTCCTTTAGCCAGGCTCTTGCCTCGACTGGGTCAGCTATTTCCTTGGAACTCTGAGAGCTTAGCGACTTAAAGGTCCTGAAATAATTTCACACCACATTGTTTCCTCAAGGTGGTGGTTAGGGGTAAAAGTATAAGTTTTGTTTTAGGCAGGTCCATGGATTGCCCAATAGGAGTACCATTCTAGTTCTTCCTATCTTGCTCGACTTCTGTTTTCTCAGTCTTACTATTTCTTCCTACTCCCTATAATTGGGGTCATCTTTTAATTTAAAATCCTCATTTTCCACTTCATTATATTCTGGGTTCCTTATATCTTAATTTCGACCTCCCTGATTATCACATTTAAGGTTTGCCCCTAATCTTATTCCTCGTGGGGGCATAATGCTTGGAAAAATTTTGAGAATCTCTGGATATTTATCTTACTTACTTTGCTTAAGTCTTTCCCTCGTTCAATCCTTGTATGATTGCAAATTATGAATTCTCAAGTTCTATAACTTCATGACACTCTCTTAAGTGTTAATAGTGCAATTAACAATATGAACTTATCACAAACAAACTGATCTGAACTTAAATTAACGAATATATACATAACCATTTGTTCGAGGGTACAACAACTGAACACATTAAAGAGAATTACATCATTTGATCTGATCGTTTCTATCCCAAAAGTACTACCATAGATAATCATCTAGTCATTAAAAGTAATCATTCATAACTTAGGCTAATCCTCCAAAAGCGGTGCTACATGAAACCCTTGTCTGATTGCCCAGACCCTGCACACTATTATGGATCAAGAAATGCGGGCACGCATGACATCCCTAACCTGCTCCATTAAGGCGGTGATGAGGTCTAAGATAGTCGCAAGTAGAGCCGGATCAATCCGACCCTCAAGATGGCCTCAAGCTGTAATTCGGGTGGTAGCCTCAATCCTTTCCATGCTATAAGCTAATCCTGCCGGAAGTACCCCGCCCTCAATTCTTGGTGCAGTAAGTCGGTCCAACAGATCACTTCTAACATTACGGGCCTCAGACAGGCCACCCAAAGTCATATGATAATTGGCGATAAGAGAAGCCTGAGTGGTAGCATCTAGCAGTCCATGGGGTGCAGGTGGTGCAGACCCAGGAGATCCAAATGGATAACCAAGCACGGTATCAGGTGACAATGGTGGAGGAGATAAATGTGGCATTTCCACAGTAGATGCTGGGCTATGTACAGGGGAGGGAACATGAATTGGTGGAACCTCATGGATGTCTACAGGAACCTCTGGAAGAGGGTCTGATACTGGTATAATTGGTGTCGTAGAAGGCCCCACTCCTTCTGCCCTCATTAACCTTTGTGCCCTTGGTAACTCTTCATCCTCTAGTGCCACCCTCGCGGCCATTCTCGCTCTGGTAGTCGCCCTGACTACGGTCATCAATTCCTCAGCGGTCCTCTCTTCATTCTCGTCAGGATCCTCCACGAGATCCTCTTCATCAACAATCCCTTCTGGGATAACATCCTCAACCGCAACATTCTCAATATGAATCTCATTCAGTCCCTCGTTAGGGTACTCTATTGGATTCACAATTTGATCTCCAACATGTAATAAAACATCCTCATGCTGATGCTCCTGAACCTCTGGGTTCGGTGCCCCGCTGCCCTATACGAGAACGAACTATATTACTATCATGATATTTATAAGGGTTCCCATAAGGGTTTTAATTGTCAGTACTACGCTAGGTAGTCCGACTATGAACTTGGCAAGAGTCCTTATTATCTTAGTGAACTTATTATCTTAACGCCACATCATATCTGAGGTTTATAACTGTTACGACCGGCATTTTATGTAATATTATTTGTGAATAATATTAAGTTAAATAAAAATATATTCAATGCTTGTACGTTTGTGTGAGTGAAAATTTCTGCATTATAAATTTTCTTTGGGTAGTATATGATTTTTCAAAGCAAGAATTTATTTAATTTCTTTATTTTTTTGATTTATAAGGAATATTCTAAGCCTTGGAGAAATTTTCTTTTAAAAGATATTTTGTTCACAAATTTTGAAAGTGATTTTATAAAATCTCTAAAAATCCAAGTTATTTTATGGTGTAAATTTTATAATTTTTGAACTTGTGTTTTATTTTATAAAAATAAATCTTTATAAATATAATTAGCAAATTACATAGTTATCCTTGCATGCAAATTCCTTCCATACATTCCAAAAGGGCTAAAGAGTCAATAACCACCCCACTAACTCTTATTTCCTAGCCAAATACCTTCTTTACCCTTGCATGCAAATTCAACCAAGTTCAAGTGGAAGGCTAATCATGTCAATTCCTAATTCCACTCACTTTTGCCAATACAAAAACCATAAGACAAGCAAAGTCATGATCATTTTTACTCATCACCCACACCACACTCACTCTTCTCTCCCTCCTCCTCCCTCACTCTCGGCTCTCTCTCTCTCACTCTCGGCCTTTAGCCGAGAACCACCCCTCCCCATTTTTTTCTTCATTTCTCCACCAAGCTTCTACTCTTTATACAAGTAAATGTTATCTCCCATACCATGATCATTCATATTTCAAAGAGTTTTGAGTAGAAAGTTTAAGTTTAAGGGTTGCATGTAAAGGTTTTAGTGAAACTCAAAATACAATCTTGATTCTTATGGATTTAAGGTTGTTTTTGAGAGGACTACAATGAATGGATAAGTGCCAAGTCTTGAGAAGGAAACTCTTGATGATTTAATGGCCATTTCCATCCATTTCATTCGGCCATGACCATATGGGAGCCGAATGAATGGTCCTTGAAATCATTCTTGTTGTTTTGTTCAATTTTTGCATGTTTATGTGATAATGACTTGAATTTTGTGGTGAAAATGTGATAAAACTCCTTGCATGCTAAGTGATCATCTAGGTGTACCTTATGCTAGGCTTGCATGTAAATTTTAAGATGGAATATATGTAGAAAATATGTTGTTTGGTTTGAAAAACCCGAAGGCATGCATGCATGTGGAATTCTCTTAGTTTGTTGTAATATTTTGATCATTTGGAAAAGATTTTGTTAGTGAGCTTTAATTTCAGTAGGAATAATGTGATAATATTGATTTATGCTTCTTGTTGCATGGTAATAATTTGTGGTTATCTTTTATAAAAATATATATCTTGTTGTTTCAAAGGCATGAAGATTTGCGATTTGTTAAGAGTAGTCTTTTTGTTTTGCCATAGTTGCACCTTAGGCAAGGATGATCTCACTAAGGTTATTTTGAGAAAAAGGGAGTTAAGTTCAGTAGAATACCAAGTATAGGTCTTGGTTTAAGTATTTAGTTGTTGATAATTGGGTTTGTCAAGTCAAAATCTTGGAAAATGAGAAGTTATAGTTTCTGCAGAAAAATCAGTTTAGTACCCTGAGGTTTAGAGTGAGTTTTGACCATGTCATTGATGTGCACTTTGAGGCCCAAGCCACCAGAAGTTAGTATGTGGAGTATATAATAGGTTTTAGGAGTTGATTGGAGGTTTGCATGTCATTTGGTTAGGTGCACAAGTAGAATAACAAAATCTGTCCAGCAGGGGACAGTTTTGTTGCAACTTAGAAATAGGGAGATTTGGCCATGTCATGGGTAGGCCCTCATTAGGCCCAATTGGGCCTTAGTTAGAGGGTGTGTCAGAGAAGTTTTTCCAACCATAGTTCATAGGATATGAGCTAGAACCATGTGTCACAAGTTAATTCAAGTCAGGGCATTTTCTGCCCAGAAAAACAGGGGAACCTTGGACTTTTAGCTTAGGCCCAAGAAGGCCCAAGCCAGGCCTTTGAGCCACATCAAGCTTATGAGATGCCCTTAGGTCAGGAGAGTCTTGTGTAAAAATTTTGAAGAAAAACTTGTAGTTTAAGAGTGTCTAATGCACTCAAGAAACCTTAGTTACCATTCTGAAATTTGCACCAGTAAGCACTTTCATTTATCACATAGTTTTAGGACACTTAGAAGTGAGTATTAGGTCGACCACCATAGTTGTAAGATAGTATAAGGTCAGTAGAGCAAAAGGCACAAGTGAGGGTCAATAGGTTTTGGATAATTTAGGAAAGGCACATTGAGTTAGGAAGCCCAAATTCGAAGACTTCGTTTAGTTAGCGACCAAGTAATTTAAGTGGTGAGTCGAGATCATCCGAGCCTAGTGTGGCGTTATGGTGTATGTGATGTTATTTGGTATTAATATACGATATGTGATTATGTGGCTACGTGTGTACATTTAAAAATATAAATGTTGGATATGAATTAAGTATGTATAGGCCTAAGTGCCATCCATGTTTAATTTCGGGTTGTAAATAGGTTAAGATGGAAAGAATATATTATAATGAGGGTTATTATTATTTATGTAGGATCTCGAGACGAGGGAAAACTTGCCTTAAAAGTCGAGTGAAGCTCCAGTTGTTGCTCCTACCAGTCAGACCAGACCAGTCTATCTTAAGGCAAGTGATTCAACTTGACCTTCGTATCTGTTGTAAACAGTTCATATATATATCGATGCAATTATCCTGAGTCATTCTGATGTATTTAAATTAAGCGTATCTTTTGTTTATCTTTGAGTTACATAGAGATGCCATGAACCCTCGAGTACATATTGCAAGTAGTTCAAAAGTCTTTCATGATAGTTTAATGCCATGATAAATTAGAGATGCGTTATAATATCTTATTGATCCTTTTGTTTATCATGCTATTGATCTCTGAGAAATCTTGATGTTGCACCCTGATGCTTTGATTCAACTCTTGAAATAACCTCGATAGAAACTTTATCTTGATACCTAAAAGCCAATCATTTCTTAAATACATTCATGATTGTTTGATAACCCTATCCTTACCCTAAAGCTTGATACCCTGTTATATACTGAGCTGACGATCGCTTTCTTTATATTTTAACACCTTTATCCTATTGGAACCAGTGATGCCTATCTTTTGATGTTCTAATACCTATATCTTGTCTACAACCGTTGCTTTAAGCCTAGTTTGGCATTACTCTTTCATCTTATCCAATAGCCTGGCTTAATTTCCTTGTCTAAGTTCTTGTTTATGGAAACCTCTCAATTACCCTAATATAGTAAATTCTAGTAGATCATGGCCCTGAGATTTAGTGTCATATTTCCAGTGTTTCAAGTTGATCTATAATCCCTTGATAAAAATAATTACAGTCGAAAGAGATTTTGTCATAAATCGGCATCAGTTTTTAAAATGATTAAAACGTGGATTTTTCAGTCCCAAAGGGGGACAAATGTTTTCTTGAATGGTGGATCTGGACTGAGACGCGAGTCCTTTCCACACTTATATTAGGCTTAAAAGTTGCCTAGGGATTCCCAATAATGTTTTAGAACCCAGCGAGGTTCGGGATTACTTCGCGGCTGATCACCGGCTGTAATCCGTAGCGTCATAAAATGATTTTGATTAAGAATGGTTTTAAAATTTGTTTTGATGCAAGCAAAATGATGCCAACCCACATAAGTTTTATCTCTCGATTATCATTGATTATGTCATTCCATTGTCATTCCTAAAGGTATATCTCGATTTATGCTTTGCGTTGTATTGTTAGCACTTGTTGAGCTTTTGGCTCACTTCTTGCTTTAACCCTGATATTACAGCTAGCAGCCATGGTTAGATTCAAGCAGACTGCCCGTAAGACCTGTGATGCGGATGCTTATGTTCGAGCCCAGGTAGAATAAGTAATAATAGTTGTGTGAGGACTCGGTATTTGTAATCAGATGTAATAGTTGGTAGTGTTGGGCTGTTCCAAACCCTAAACTGTAAGATCTTGGATCTTGGTTGTGTAGTACTCATTCAAATGATGTAATAGCTATAATTATTTTGCTATTTAAGTTGGGGGTGTGACAGGTTTTGGTATCAGAGCTACGGTTTAGAGTCCCTGAACAGCCCAAATAGGTTATAGGACTTGTGAGTAGGTTATAGATACTATGCGAGAGAGTAGGTAAAGTAAATTATTATTAATACTCCTCTTATTTGTCAGCAAAGGGCGCATTCCTCGTCATCCTCTGGGTCGGACGACACTATTGCTTTCTCCGTGTATGCTGAGTTGAGGCGCGAGTTCGACATGCTTCAGGGCAAGTACGACCGACTGATAGACCGACTGAAGAACGTGTATCCGGACAGCCGAAACTACGAAGGGAAGCCCAAGGAGCAGATGATTGCGAGACTTGAGACCTTGGTTCGGGACGTTAACACTAAGCTTGAGGAGATGCCAGCGCACCGGGACCGTACCAGCCAGTATGTCATTCAGATGGTGGCGGATGAGCTCCAGAGCATTGTGAAGACACTTCGAGAGGAAAAGTCTACCAAGCCCCGTTCAGATGGAGTGGAGCCTTAGTTCTTTCCATTTACCTTTCATGTTGTTGTACTATCAGACTCTATGGAATCCCCAGTTGTTTCCGTCTTTCCTTTAAATAAGCCTGTTATTTCTAGAATCAGACTATGTCCCAATCCTATGTACTGTGACCTTTAAAATTTCAATAATTATGTGCTATTGTCCCATTTGCTCTCAACTGTTATTTTATGTTTTTATCATCATATCTGCTTAATTTGGAAACGTGACCCCATATGTAAACAAGAATGCCATGCGATACCCTCGAATCGTTTTATCATTCATATTTGTTATAACACAACTCTTATTTCAGGATCATGCCTCCCAAAAAGAAGAACCCAACAACCACCTTCACCACAGACCCAAACATTCTTCAACTACTGGAAACCTTGCAACAGCAAACCAATGCTATAGCTCAACAACAACTAACTCTTCAACAACGAATTGAAAACCAAGATAACCGTGAGCCATATCAACCACCTGAACCACCAGTACCACCAAGACAAATTGTCACTTTCAAGGTTTTTCAGAGTGTGAATCCACCTGTATTTCATGATACCACTGATCCAGTGATAGCAAACACATGGATCAAGGAGATAGAAAGGGCTTTTGAGTTGGTACAGTTAGGGGACGATCAGAAGACGCTGTATGCCACTTACTTCTTGAAGGGAGAAGTCATTTATTGGTGGGAATCAGTAAAAGCTATGGAAGTCACTCAGCAGATTTCTTGGGAGAGATTTAAGAAGTTATTTCTGGACAAGTATTACCCTAAGTACATGCAGAATCAGATGGAGCTAAAATTTCTTGAGTTAAAGCAAGGGAACATGACTGTACTGGAATATGAGAAGAAGTTCACTGAGTTGTCAAGGTTTGTGACAAAATATACCAGCACTGAGGAAGAAAAAGCAAAGAAATTTCAGCAAGGATTGGAGCCTTGGATCAGAGATAGGGTGGCTATGTTTGAACTTGAGACTTATGCGGGAGTAGTACAGAAAGCTGCTCTGATTGAGAATAATGGGATGCAGTCAAGGAAAGAGAGGGATAACAAGAAGAGGAAGGTTCCATTTTATGGAGAAAAGTCTGAAGCTGGAAATTCGCAAGATCGGAATGTAAAGAGGATTGGTTTCCAGAAGGGCGGAAATTTTCAAAGGAAAGGAAATTTGGGCAAAAGGCAAGAATCAAAAGGGAACAATCAGGCAAGCCAAGGGCAAGTTGGAGAAAACAGGTTCCAGAGGCCAGAATGCAAGCACTGTGGAAGAAGGCACCCCGGAGTATGCAATAAGCTGAGTATGACCTGTTATAGGTGCAATCAGAAGGGACATTTGGCAAATGAGTGCAAGATGCCGAAGCCAGGAGTTACGTGCTACAAATGTGGGAAGACTGGACACATGGCTAGGGAGTGTAAGGCAACAGGACCAGTCAGAGCTCTGATGAACGTGGCAAGTACCAGTGCAAGCGTACCAGCTGAGGTATTGGCATTACCTCCACCACCCGCACCAACCCCGCAAGCAACAGCAAGGACATTTGATCTAAAGATGAAAGATGCTGTTCAGAATTCTGAGGTGATAGCAGGTACACTTTTACTCAATAATGTCAAAGCCAAAGTATTGATTGATTCGGGAGCCACAAGATCTTTCATATCAGAATCTTTTGTTGATAAGATCCAATGTGATAAAACGGTTATGAGTGAGGTAGTAAATGTGGTAATTGCGAACCAAGAGAAGATTCCTGTGAATCAATTTTGTCCAAAATGTGAGATTGATATTTCGGGATATAAGTTCTCGGCCGACTTGATACTCTTCAAGCTGGGAGAGTTTGATATAATCTTAGGAATGGATTGGTTAGGAGAGAATAGCGCGCAGATAAATTGTAAGACCAAGAGAGTGAATTTAAAGACGAAGAGTGGAGAGAAGGTAGTATTTAAGGGACAGAGGCAAGAGCGACTATTTCTTACAATTATTCAGGCTAAGAAGTTACTTAGAAAAGGTTGTGAGTCGTTCCTAGCATATGTAGTGGATTCAGAGAGAGGCAGCCCCAGCATGGAAGATATTCCTGTAGTTAATGAGTTCCCCGATGTGTTTCCCGACGAACTACCAGGCTTACCACCAGATCGACAAATTGAGTTCGAGATCAACCTTGCTCCAGGCACGGAACCAGTTTCAAAGGCTCCGTATAGGATGGCACCAGCAGAAATGAAAGAGTTGGCGAGCCAGCTACAAGAATTATTGGATAAGGGAGTGATACGACCAAGTACGTCGCCATGGGGAGCACCTGTTCTCTTTGTGAAGAAGAAAGATGGGAGTATGCGTCTATGCATAGATTACCGGGAGTTGAATAAAGTAACGATCAAGAACCGCTACCCGCTACCAAGAATAGATGACCTTTTTGATCAGTTAAAGGGAGCAAAATGTTTTTCGAAGATTGACTTGAGATCGGGATACCATCAATTAAAGATCAAGGAAGGAGATATTCCCAAGACCGCATTTAGGACCAGATATGGGCATTATGAATTCCTAGTAATGCCGTTTGGATTGACCAACGCCCCGGCCGCATTCATGGATCTGATGAATCGAGTATTTAAGAAGTATTTGGATAAATTTGTCGTGGTATTTATTGATGACATCCTTATTTATTCTAAATCGGAAGAAGAACATATGCAGCATCTCTGGATAGCATTGGAGATACTCCGACAAGAGAAGTTGTATGCCAAGTTTACCAAATGTGAGTTTTGGTTAAAGGAAGTTCAATTTTTGGGGCATGTTATTGGAAATGATGGAATTAAAGTGGATCCGGCGAAGATTGATGCAGTTATGAGTTGGGAGAGGCCAAGGACTCCTACGGAAGTGCGAAGTTTTCTAGGATTGGCCGGATACTATAGAAGATTCGTCAAGGATTTCTCGAAGATCGCCACACCATTGACCAAGTTAACCAGAAAGAATCAAAAGTTTGAATGGAGTGCAGAATGTGAAAATAGCTTTCAAGAGTTAAAACAAAAGTTGGTAACAGCTCCGGTGTTAGTACTTCCAGATGATCAAGGGAATTTTGTAATATTCAGCGACGCTTCACATAAGGGTTTGGGTTGTGTGTTGATGCAACACAGTAAGGTAATAGCATATGCGTCAAGACAGTTGAAGCCGCACGAGTTAAAGTATCCGACGCATGACTTGGAACTAGCCGCCATAGTGTTCGCACTCAAGATTTGGAGACACTATCTCTATGGAGAAAAGTGTGAAATCTACACGGATCACAAGAGCTTAAAGTACATTTTTACTCAGAAAGAGCTCAATATGAGGCAGAGGAGATGGCTGGAATTGATTAAGGACTATGACTGTTCGATAAATTACCATCCTGGAAAGGCGAACGTAGTGGCCGATGCGCTGAGTCGGAAGGAAAGATTGAATGCAATGATAACATCAAAAGAGTTATCTGAAGAAATCGGAAAATTTGAACTGGAACTTTGTGCTTATGGGAAAGTCAAAGAAGTTTGTCATACAATGACCTTTCAGCCAACACTAATGGAAAAGATAAAGAAGTGTCAAGAGGAAGTAATGGAAAAAGAGAAAAATCAGTTATCTGGAGAAGAGATTAATACTAAAAAGGATGAGCAAGGAATACTAAGGTTTTCATCCAGAATATGGATTCCCCATGCATCTGAATTAAAGAATGAGATCCTCCATGAAGCCCACCATTCGAAATTTTCAATCCACCCGGGAAGCACCAAGATGTATCAAGACTTAAAGAAGAACTTTTGGTGGCCAAATATGAAAAGAGACGTAGCAGAATGGGTTGCGAAGTGCTATACCTGTCAGAAAGTAAAGGCAGAACATCAACGACCAAGCGGATTAATTCAGCCCCTGAAGATTCCAGAATGGAAATGGGAAAACATCGCTATGGACTTTATAGTAGGACTACCACGAACAAAGTCCGGACATGACACAATATGGGTTATAATTGATCGTCTTACGAAGTCGGCGCATTTCCTTCCAATAAATGAGAAGTCGTCACTGGACAAGTTGGTTCATCTGTATGTGCACGAAATCGTATTAAGGCATGGAGTACCTGTATCAATAGTTTCAGACAGAGATCCCCGATTTAACTCAAGATTCTGGAAGCAATTCCAGGAATGTCTTGGCACGAAGTTGAATATGAGCACGGCGTATCACCCGCAGACTGATGGCCAGAGTGAAAGAACAATTCAAACAATTGAAGACATGTTGCGCAGTTGTGCAATCGATTTTGCTGGAAGTTGGGACGACCACCTGCCATTGATTGAATTTTCATATAACAATAGCTATCATTCCAGTATCGGCATGCCACCATATGAAGCTTTGTACGGGCGAAAATGTAGATCACCAACAAGTTGGGATGAAGTAGGAGAAGGAAGAATTCTCGGCTCAGAATTGGTACAACAGTTGCATGACTCAGTCAAGTTAATTCAGAAAAGGTTGCTTGCTGCTCAAGATAGACAGAGGAAGTATGCGGATCCAGCGCGCAAGGATGTTCAATTCCAAATTGGCGAAGCTGTGTTGCTAAAAGTGTCACCTAGGAAAGGGTTGATAAGATTTGGCAAGAAAGGAAAGTTAGCACCTAGATACGTAGGTCCTTTTGAGATTTTGAGTCAAGTAGGAAAGGTGGCCTACGAGTTGGCCTTACCACCTCAGTATCAGCATGTGCATAATGTGTTCCATGTGTCGTTGCTTAAGAAGTACAATCCTGACGCTAGCCATGTGATAGAATATGAACCTGTAGAAATTCAGGCAGACCTGTCATTTGTGGAGCAACCGGTTAAAGTACTCGACTGGCAAGTAAAGAGTCTTAGAAATAAATCAGTAAAGTTAGTGAAAGTACTTTGGAGGAACCCTAAGGTCGAAGAGTCGACTTGGGAGTTAGAGTCTGATATGCGTTCCCGGTATCCTCATCTGTTCTCTTAGATTCTGGGGACAGAATCCCTTAAGGGGGAGAGGATGTTACGACCGGCATTTTATGTAATATTATTTGTGAATAATATTAAGTTAAATAAAAATATATTCAATGCTTGTACGTTTGTGTGAGTGAAAATTTCTGCATTATAAATTTTCTTTGGGTAGTATATGATTTTTCAAAGCAAGAATTTATTTAATTTCTTTATTTTTTTGATTTATAAGGAATATTCTAAGCCTTGGAGAAATTTTCTTTTAAAAGATATTTTGTTCACAAATTTTGAAAGTGATTTTATAAAATCTCTAAAAATCCAAGTTATTTTATGGTGTAAATTTTATAATTTTTGAACTTGTGTTTTATTTTATAAAAATAAATCTTTATAAATATAATTAGCAAATTACATAGTTATCCTTGCATGCAAATTCCTTCCATACATTCCAAAAGGGCTAAAGAGTCAATAACCACCCCACTAACTCTTATTTCCTAGCCAAATACCTTCTTTACCCTTGCATGCAAATTCAACCAAGTTCAAGTGGAAGGCTAATCATGTCAATTCCTAATTCCACTCACTTTTGCCAATACAAAAACCATAAGACAAGCAAAGTCATGATCATTTTTACTCATCACCCACACCACACTCACTCTTCTCTCCCTCCTCCTCCCTCACTCTCGGCTCTCTCTCTCTCACTCTCGGCCTTTAGCCGAGAACCACCCCTCCCCATTTTTTTCTTCATTTCTCCACCAAGCTTCTACTCTTTATACAAGTAAATGTTATCTCCCATACCATGATCATTCATATTTCAAAGAGTTTTGAGTAGAAAGTTTAAGTTTAAGGGTTGCATGTAAAGGTTTTAGTGAAACTCAAAATACAATCTTGATTCTTATGGATTTAAGGTTGTTTTTGAGAGGACTACAATGAATGGATAAGTGCCAAGTCTTGAGAAGGAAACTCTTGATGATTTAATGGCCATTTCCATCCATTTCATTCGGCCATGACCATATGGGAGCCGAATGAATGGTCCTTGAAATCATTCTTGTTGTTTTGTTCAATTTTTGCATGTTTATGTGATAATGACTTGAATTTTGTGGTGAAAATGTGATAAAACTCCTTGCATGCTAAGTGATCATCTAGGTGTACCTTATGCTAGGCTTGCATGTAAATTTTAAGATGGAATATATGTAGAAAATATGTTGTTTGGTTTGAAAAACCCGAAGGCATGCATGCATGTGGAATTCTCTTAGTTTGTTGTAATATTTTGATCATTTGGAAAAGATTTTGTTAGTGAGCTTTAATTTCAGTAGGAATAATGTGATAATATTGATTTATGCTTCTTGTTGCATGGTAATAATTTGTGGTTATCTTTTATAAAAATATATATCTTGTTGTTTCAAAGGCATGAAGATTTGCGATTTGTTAAGAGTAGTCTTTTTGTTTTGCCATAGTTGCACCTTAGGCAAGGATGATCTCACTAAGGTTATTTTGAGAAAAAGGGAGTTAAGTTCAGTAGAATACCAAGTATAGGTCTTGGTTTAAGTATTTAGTTGTTGATAATTGGGTTTGTCAAGTCAAAATCTTGGAAAATGAGAAGTTATAGTTTCTGCAGAAAAATCAGTTTAGTACCCTGAGGTTTAGAGTGAGTTTTGACCATGTCATTGATGTGCACTTTGAGGCCCAAGCCACCAGAAGTTAGTATGTGGAGTATATAATAGGTTTTAGGAGTTGATTGGAGGTTTGCATGTCATTTGGTTAGGTGCACAAGTAGAATAACAAAATCTGTCCAGCAGGGGACAGTTTTGTTGCAACTTAGAAATAGGGAGATTTGGCCATGTCATGGGTAGGCCCTCATTAGGCCCAATTGGGCCTTAGTTAGAGGGTGTGTCAGAGAAGTTTTTCCAACCATAGTTCATAGGATATGAGCTAGAACCATGTGTCACAAGTTAATTCAAGTCAGGGCATTTTCTGCCCAGAAAAACAGGGGAACCTTGGACTTTTAGCTTAGGCCCAAGAAGGCCCAAGCCAGGCCTTTGAGCCACATCAAGCTTATGAGATGCCCTTAGGTCAGGAGAGTCTTGTGTAAAAATTTTGAAGAAAAACTTGTAGTTTAAGAGTGTCTAATGCACTCAAGAAACCTTAGTTACCATTCTGAAATTTGCACCAGTAAGCACTTTCATTTATCACATAGTTTTAGGACACTTAGAAGTGAGTATTAGGTCGACCACCATAGTTGTAAGATAGTATAAGGTCAGTAGAGCAAAAGGCACAAGTGAGGGTCAATAGGTTTTGGATAATTTAGGAAAGGCACATTGAGTTAGGAAGCCCAAATTCGAAGACTTCGTTTAGTTAGCGACCAAGTAATTTAAGTGGTGAGTCGAGATCATCCGAGCCTAGTGTGGCGTTATGGTGTATGTGATGTTATTTGGTATTAATATACGATATGTGATTATGTGGCTACGTGTGTACATTTAAAAATATAAATGTTGGATATGAATTAAGTATGTATAGGCCTAAGTGCCATCCATGTTTAATTTCGGGTTGTAAATAGGTTAAGATGGAAAGAATATATTATAATGAGGGTTATTATTATTTATGTAGGATCTCGAGACGAGGGAAAACTTGCCTTAAAAGTCGAGTGAAGCTCCAGTTGTTGCTCCTACCAGTCAGACCAGACCAGTCTATCTTAAGGCAAGTGATTCAACTTGACCTTCGTATCTGTTGTAAACAGTTCATATATATATCGATGCAATTATCCTGAGTCATTCTGATGTATTTAAATTAAGCGTATCTTTTGTTTATCTTTGAGTTACATAGAGATGCCATGAACCCTCGAGTACATATTGCAAGTAGTTCAAAAGTCTTTCATGATAGTTTAATGCCATGATAAATTAGAGATGCGTTATAATATCTTATTGATCCTTTTGTTTATCATGCTATTGATCTCTGAGAAATCTTGATGTTGCACCCTGATGCTTTGATTCAACTCTTGAAATAACCTCGATAGAAACTTTATCTTGATACCTAAAAGCCAATCATTTCTTAAATACATTCATGATTGTTTGATAACCCTATCCTTACCCTAAAGCTTGATACCCTGTTATATACTGAGCTGACGATCGCTTTCTTTATATTTTAACACCTTTATCCTATTGGAACCAGTGATGCCTATCTTTTGATGTTCTAATACCTATATCTTGTCTACAACCGTTGCTTTAAGCCTAGTTTGGCATTACTCTTTCATCTTATCCAATAGCCTGGCTTAATTTCCTTGTCTAAGTTCTTGTTTATGGAAACCTCTCAATTACCCTAATATAGTAAATTCTAGTAGATCATGGCCCTGAGATTTAGTGTCATATTTCCAGTGTTTCAAGTTGATCTATAATCCCTTGATAAAAATAATTACAGTCGAAAGAGATTTTGTCATAAATCGGCATCAGTTTTTAAAATGATTAAAACGTGGATTTTTCAGTCCCAAAGGGGGACAAATGTTTTCTTGAATGGTGGATCTGGACTGAGACGCGAGTCCTTTCCACACTTATATTAGGCTTAAAAGTTGCCTAGGGATTCCCAATAATGTTTTAGAACCCAGCGAGGTTCGGGATTACTTCGCGGCTGATCACCGGCTGTAATCCGTAGCGTCATAAAATGATTTTGATTAAGAATGGTTTTAAAATTTGTTTTGATGCAAGCAAAATGATGCCAACCCACATAAGTTTTATCTCTCGATTATCATTGATTATGTCATTCCATTGTCATTCCTAAAGGTATATCTCGATTTATGCTTTGCGTTGTATTGTTAGCACTTGTTGAGCTTTTGGCTCACTTCTTGCTTTAACCCTGATATTACAGCTAGCAGCCATGGTTAGATTCAAGCAGACTGCCCGTAAGACCTGTGATGCGGATGCTTATGTTCGAGCCCAGGTAGAATAAGTAATAATAGTTGTGTGAGGACTCGGTATTTGTAATCAGATGTAATAGTTGGTAGTGTTGGGCTGTTCCAAACCCTAAACTGTAAGATCTTGGATCTTGGTTGTGTAGTACTCATTCAAATGATGTAATAGCTATAATTATTTTGCTATTTAAGTTGGGGGTGTGACAATAACGTTTAGCTCTGATACCATTACTGTAACACCCTCAAATTCGGGGTCGGGGATTCGGGTTGTCACGAGTTCCATTTCCCTTAATAATAATTAACCTTAACAATCAACCAACTGCTGCGTACTGTGACCCCACAATATACACACACACCACAAGTTATAGTCTCAGAGATGAATACCAAAAATAACAAAAGTCATTTTACTCCACAATTATAAACCATTTCTCCTCAAAAGGGTTTCTGAATAATTTACATATTCTTTGCCATTATTACAATTCATAATATACATAAGTCTGGTTCATCAATAGTTGAAAGCCTAGCCTATTGGTAGTTCCAACCTCAGCTACGGCGGCATCAACGCTTCCAGAAAACTGCGGAACATTTTCTAACCACTTGCGAATTGGAAGCTTGGTCCTGTTCATCTTTTCTATCCGTTATTGTGTGATGAAAGAAGAAAGCAAGAGTGAGCAACAAGCCCACCAAAATAATATGTATTATAATTAAGAATATATGAGCATTCTCATAGTACTCATGAAAGTCTTGGTCAAGAAGAAATGAACCAAGTTGATATCTTAACGTAACCAAGTCGCCAAATATTCAGTATATATATATATATATATTTCCCAATCTTTGAAATCCTCTGACATGTATAATATATAAAGAGTTCCAGTTTATAACTGTATAAAAATATCGTTGCAAGGTGATCTGATATATCTAACCTTGTCTCAACATTTTTCTGAAAATCTTTGTCATGCATAAGATAATCATTAACTGGATATAAGTTGAAAAGATGAAGTTACAAGATACTCCAATATACTTATATCCGAATACTACTTGAACCACCACTGTTCAAGGTATAAACAATTTCGAAAGTCCATCACATAGATGAGACTACAAGATAAGACTTGAATAGATTCAATTTTTGAAATGTTGTTTAAAAGAAATGAAGTTACCAGATACTTCATTTGAGGGAAACATCATTATAACTGTTTGAACCTGTCAATGCTCCCGCAATCACCCATCCGTAGCCTTTCGATCGAATGCTCCGGGTAGTGTTACAGAAATATCCAAACTGGATGATGAACTCATTACGGGAGTTTGCCGCGCCAGGAAGACCACTTACGATGATCAGTCGCAGTAGTGCAACCCTACCATTTTCTACATGTAGAGGAGAACCTGTCGGATTTACTTGTCAACCGAACACCGGACTCCTAAGGAATGGACCATCTTAGCGGAACTTCCAGGCCATTTGGGCCAATATAATAAGGCTGGGCCGGCGCCACTCGACCACTTACGCCACTCCTAGTTCAGATGAAATCCATTACTCAGAAATGTAAAGCTTGTCCCCCCTTTCCCCAAGTAGAAACTTTTTGATACGGCTCCACCAAGAAGTCGTATCTAGTTGGAAAGGAAAACTCACCGATATTTCTCAGGCGGTGCCTGTTAATGGATTAACTTGTTCAAAGAATTTTACTTCCTGAGTGTTGGGTAACAAATCAAAAACTCTTTTATCAAAACAGCAACCTTGTTGCGAATATAAAACACATCACAGAGCCGGATCCCTCAGGTTTTGAGCGAGTATTTAAATCCCCTTCGAAAGGAGGATCTTAAATATAAAAATGAGTTTTGGGATCCGCCCTAACTTTTTAAAATCATTTTGAAGACTTGAAAACATTTTAAAGAATGTTTAGAGTAACGCTGATTTAATAAAGTAAATCAGTCCCGATATGTTAGAAAGTATCTGAATATTATTATTTAAATAATATTCCAATAAGGGTGATCCTTATAAAAATAATCGAGGTTGGAGTTTTAAAACTCATACTTGAAATGAATAATAAATAACCAAAGTTATACTTATAAGAAAGTATGATCTTTATTTGAATAATCGAAAATAAGTTTGATTATCGAAACATTATTCTTTAACAAAATAAAGAATATTATGTAATAAATAAGCGGAGTTATAAGTCCTCAAATGAATATTCAAAATAATATTCATTAAATAAAATAAACGGAGTCTTAAGTCCTCGAATGAATATTCAAAATAATATTCATTAAATAAAATAAACAGAGTCTTAAGTCCTCAAATGAATATTCAAAATAATATTCATTAAATAAAATAAAGTTATCGAATAAACCTTATTCGATTAATAGTTTTGAAAACTATATCTATATATATATAAAAGTATATATATATATATATTATACTCGGGAACATCGACTCCCGGTTTAGAAAATGTTCACCTTTGGGTCCCCTATACTAAGGATATACGCAACTACTGCTTATCTCTAGCATAGGTATTATGCAACTTATAAGCATTTGAATCAACAATCAGATATCAAGATTACTATTTTAAATAATAGTATTATGCAACTTATAAGCATTGGAATTTTTAAATTATTAAATCCAATTAAATAATCAATTAAAATTATTTAATAACTAATTAAATAAATTAATTAATTAATATTTAAAATAATTGACCAATTATATAATTAATTATTAACTAAAATTAATTAATTAATTAATTCAGATTTATTTTTGAATTAAAAATAATTTTTTAGAATAACACATAATTAATTTTGGAATTAAAATGAATTTTAAAAATTAAAAATAGAATTTTTGAATTATTTTTAAATAAAAATATCAGAAACAATTTTATAAAACTGAAATAGTAGTTGGATGGATCAAAACCGGGTCAGATAACCAAAGGAAACGGGTCGAGAAGAACACCGGAACCCGACAGAAAATCTGCAGAAACCGGCGGCCGGAAAATTCTCCAGCGAAGCTCCGATTTTGACAAAAACAGAACGGTTTGGCTTGGTTCAAATGGGGTTTTCATTCTAAATCATTTCAGGAACGTGAATCAGGCCACAAACAACGCAAATAAGCCCTGTAACTCATATTCCGACCAAATTGACCAAGAACTCCGGCGAGCTCGACTTTTTTCGTTGAGCATTAACCAGGAATCCTCTATTCATGAGACTTATACCAATCGATTGCTTGTTAAACGATCTATAAACTAATATCAACCAATTAAACTAATAACACTTAACACAAAAAAGTGCCTAAAAATCAATCAAGAACATTCAAACTACTTATAAACCCTAATTTTCAAATCAGAGAATCAAACTCAATTTTCTATATGTTATTGAACTCTGAATTCAACATATGATATACCAAATTGACCATAATTAAATTGTCTATAACATGCAATCATCGAGTCACATAAACAATATCAAAATCAAAAATTCATAATTTATTAATAATTAAATTCGAATTTCATTAAACAAATTGAAAGTTACTTGATGTTTATGCAATGGTATGGATTGTAGAACATGATTGTACCCGTCAAGAGCTTCGATTCGACTATTTGCATGCCCAAATCGGAGTTCGATAACGCCTTCGAATCTTCGTTTGATTATAAAGAACGCGATGAATTTTATGGGTTTTCTCTGGAAATTATATAATTTTACTGTTTGCAAATGATTATAAGTACATAATAAGATACTGTATGGGCTATTTATATTTACGGAATATTAGTACTTTGTTGGATCATATCAAATATAAAAATAGAATACTTAATCATTAAGTATTAACAAATCTGATCCAATTCGGTACCGGTTGTAGGATAATTATCAACACAATGCTTTTTTGTATATTTATTCTTGGTCTCAGCACTTTGGTTACACGAATTACAAGAAGATTATATAATAGTTTAATCAAAATATCATGTTTTTTGAATATACGGGTTTTATCGATAAACCGAAATGAATATTGTATTGTAAAATTTACGCTGGGACCCGCACGGGTGAAACCGTACTCCGAATCGAAAAAGTTAAAACACGGAAAATGCCAGAATATTCAAATTAGGTTAGAAAGGAGTTTTCCCGAGACTTTTGGGTTGTAAAAACGGTTGAATTCGGACGATTCCCGTTTATACAAAATAATTTATAATTACTCAGAAAATTAATTTATTAAATCGATAAGTCATTTATAAAATCATATAGTAACATAAAAATTAACTAGAAAAATATCAAAATTATCTATACATTATTTTGGATATATCAAAATTAAAATACTCAAATTTTACCACATTTAAACATCTAAACACTTATACCAATTAATAGATAATTCACCAAAATTCATATAATAATCATATAATATTTATTTATTGACAAAAATAATTACAAGTCATATCTCGGATATTACAATGTAGCTCTCATCACTTCACCTCTACACTCTTCAAACTGATCAATCAAACCCAGACAACAATAGCGGCCACTACAAATACAAATACAAAGTCACTTCTTCAAGCTCATCTAGAGTCCCTCCAACTTCACAGAATTCAAAATCTTGGACAAGATCTAGAGTTGGATGGTCTCAAGCTTGCAATTGATGAAGTCAAGAGAGATGTGTGTGCTAGGCTGGATGAGAAACTTCCAGTAACTACTATAAGAGAAATTCAGCTCATGGTCAGGAAAGAATATGACCTAGCAAGTAAATTTGAGGCTTTGAGCACAAGGATGTAAATTGTTGAAGACTTGGTAGCCAAGATACTTTAGAATTAAGAAACTCAGAATCAGTTACTCCAGTAGCTGGTGGTTGATCAAACTTCAAACCTCGTTCTACTTGATGATAACAAAAAAGGGAGAGAAGAATGTGCACATTCAAGTTAGTAAAGTAATACTTCTAGCTATTACTATCTCAAAGCCACCAGTCTTGGATAGTATTGATGTCATAAATTTTGAAGCAGCTGAGCTCAAGTTGAAAGAACAAAGGAAACAGATTAATGAAAAGATTGCACAAGTATTTGGTTCAACTGCTATTCAAGCAAAATCTATGAGGCACTCCACATAGTTGAAACCAATTACTTTAGAAGAGATGAAGCTAGGGAATTGTGAAAGGGGATAAACTTCTATGAAAAAGCAACAACAGTACATTGTGGTTTTGAAGCCTAAAAATCATTCCTCCAAATTCTCAAGTAAAAATCCAATGGACCAAGCATATTCACCTCCTAGATCAGATGAAATGAAGTTATTGGGTAAATCAATTACAAGCTTCAAAACTACCAAAGACCCCATACTGAAGAAAAGGATGGCAAAGATCTACAAACATGGGAGTTTGATCTGTGTGATGAGTGATCATCCTCAGAGTGGGCTAAAGGGAATAGAATAAAGGCCAAAGCAAAAAGGCCAAGTAGTGCTACAGAAAAGGAAAATGAACCATCTCAATCTATGTCAACAAGTCAACTAACTGCAACCACTAAGGAAGCAGCTGAGATCAAGGACAATTATGTGGTCAATTTTCATGGTGAACCCATAATACCAAAGGATGATCCTATAGATTGGGATAATCTACCAATTTTGGATCTAAATCTACCACTACCAGTCAAGAAGAGGAACTCAAGGAAGAAACACATTGGAATCAAGTCTAACCTACCTCAATTCAAAGCCATCTCCAAGCCTAAGCCTACAGTCAACAAGGAGGATCAACTATTTATATGTGATATCAAAGAATTCTCATATATCAATCTTTATGTGGATGAGCTAGAAGAAATAAATGGGATTGATGCTTCATACAAGCTACCAGAAAGATTGGTGTTTAGATACAAGGGCTGTAAGGAGATCACAAGGCCTTTCTATAGAATTCTCAATGAAGGCTACAATGTCTTAGTGAAGGTGTTATTTGCAATGAAGAAATATTTTAGATTCACCAAAGTGGCTAAATCAGAAGTACTCAGCAAGATCAGCCAAATTAGACAAAGCTGAAGAGATCCAAATGCACTACCTTTAGTTTTGACTATCCCATACAGTGGTGATAGAGTGCATTTGGTACCTTATTGGATGATGGAGTTTAGAGATGAAAAAATTTTTAGAAGATTTTTCAGACTTGAAGACGAGGTACAAATATTAAACCATGATACTCTCAAGGAAATGCAGGAGATGATGGATATCAATAATGAAAATGAAGCTGAGTTATATAGACAACTCCAACACCAGATTGAGGAGAATAATGAGAAGCTGGGAAATAGGACAAGGGATTCAAGGAAAAAGAAATGATATGCTTAGTCTACAGGAGCATCTTAAAAATGACATGTAAATATTTTTACCTTCTTGGTCAAATTTTCAATTAAAGCATTTTACAGTTTATCTACCTTTTAATGTATTAGTTTTTTTAGGGTATTTTGTTATCATCAAGATTAACCTGAATTCATGCCTATAATTCTATTAGACATAAATTGGAGGAGATTGTTAGGAATATGTTGTAGGCTTGATGATAACTTACCAAAACACTCTAAGTAGATAATTTTAATGGTTTTGTAGCTTTCAACGAATGATCAAATTACTTATCTATTGCAAGAGTAGCTTATATGAATAAGTTTTTAGCACATTCCATATACTAGAATAGCTAGGGGATTTGGGAGTTTTAGTTATTTCTAAGTCATGTTGACTAATAGCAAGATATACCAAATATGATGGTTAATTTTAAATATAAAATGCCTTGTAATTTTGTATAAGTGAAAGAGTATTATGTGCTATGGAAACAACTTCAACTGCTAATCTACAAAGCTTCAACATATGAGCTAGTCAATTTTCAACGGATGAGCTAGTCAAGTTTCAATGGATAATAGATGAAGCTTCAACGGATAACTCATATGAAGCCTCAATGGATGATCAACCAAAATAGCAGTCGAAAGGGACTTCACAGTGACTTGACAGTCACATGGGTTGATTGTATACAAAAAGAATGTGGCAGCCTGATTGGAGGTGTTAAAAGAAAATGAAGCATTTCCATTTCCATTCCAAACATGGACGTTCAAAGATACAGTATCTAACTGGATTGCATTGGATAGAGAAATAAACATGTGATTGAACCTAGCTGTTAGGTTTTATGTTTTGTCTTATTTCACATGTATCTTGGTGATATATAAACCAAAAAGTAGCAAGTGTTTAGAAGTTAAGAAACATAGTTTGATTTAGAACAAAGAGAACAAGCAAGTTGTATCTTTAGTCTCTCTAGTTCTAAGTTTGTAAACACTTGTAAGTAGTTGTGTGCTATTAGCATCACAGAGTAATCTTCTCAATATATATACCTCTGGTGGAAATATCAATTCACCGGAAAGTTTTTAAACACCCGTTTATTTACTTTGTGTTCTTGAAGATTATTATTGTTTATCCACACTTAATCATATTCAAACACAGTTATATATTTTTGTAAGAAGTTTTCAAAGTTTTAAAAAGGAACCAGAATTCCATTCAACCCCCCTTCTGTAATTATATCGTTAGATTGTTAGGGAAGAACACAGTTAAAGGTGTCCATGTGTTGAAATCCGTGGAGATTGATTAACCTCTTGTTATTCCCAAACAACGCAACAAGAATTTCAAAAGGGGGGTTGAATGTAATTCTAGCTTCTTTTTTCTAATTTTAAGAATGTTCTTACTTAATATATAACTGTGTTTGATTTTGTATGAAGTGCGGAATGAAAGTAAAGTAGAAATCAAAACACAAGGCTTTAAAAATTTCTGGTGGATTTGAACTTATCCACCAGATATATATATATATATATATATATATAAATGAGAACTCTGTGATGCTTGAATAGCACAAAGCTGCTTACAAGTGAACTTACAGAATTACAGAGAAATGCTTAACATATACAACTTTATCTATCTCTCTGAAAATTATGCTTAGTTGTTTTGTTCTACTTGCTACACTTCGTTTATATACTACCAAGTTACATGATAAAAAGACAAACAAATAAAAACAAGGATTATTTCTAGTCTAATTCTATTCTACTTCATTACTCTATCCAGCATCTTTGAATATCTTCATAATTGAATGGAAATGGTAATGCTTCTTTGTTCTCTAAATCCTGCAATTAGGCCGCTACATTCCATTTGCAAACACCCGACGTATGTGATTGTGCTGTCATTGTCAACTGCTCTTTTGAATTATGATCATCCGTCGGGACTATGTTGGTCATCCGTCGGGAGTCTTGTTGATTATCTGTCGGGAGCCTTTGTAGATTGTAATATCGGGGATATATCGTGTAATTAATTTTATCAATAAATATATATTTTATGATTATTATATGAATTTTGGTGAATTATCTGTTAAGTGGTATCTGTGTTTGGATGTGTAAATATGATAGATTTTGAGTATTTTAATTTTTTTAAGTACAAAATAAAATATAGAGAATTGCGATATTTTTCTAATAATTTTTATGTTGATATATGGTTTTATAAATGATTTATGGATTTTATAAATGATTTTTCAAAATATTTATAAAATATTTTGTATAATCGGGAACTAACCGACTTCAACCGTTTTTATGTTTTAACAACCCAGAAGTCTCGGGAAAACTCCTTCCAAACCTAATTGCAATATTCCGAGCATTTTCCATGTTTTGACTTTTTCGATCCGGAGTACGGTGTTTCCCGTGCGGGTACCGATGCAATATTTTCGATACAAAACTCATTTCGGTAATTCGATAAAACCCGTATTTTTTAGAACGGGGACTTTTTATTAAACTTTTATATTATCTTCTCGTAGTACGTGTAATCAAAGTGCTAATACCAGGACCGCAGTTACAAAATGTATAGATTTGGATAATTATCCTAAAACTGGTACTGTTTTGGATCTGTTTTCTCAAATAAACGTATTATTTTATATCTGGTATGATTCAATGGGGTACCAATATTCCGTAAATATAAATAACCCTTACCTTATTTTATTTTGTACAAAAAATCATTTGCAGTCAGTTAAATATATAATTTTCAGAGAAAATACAGTATATTCATAGTGTTCTTCATAATCAAACCTAGATTTGAAGGCGTTAGCGATATTCGATTCTGGAGTTCAAGTAACCGAATTGAAGGTCTTGAAGAGTACTTTCAGAATCTGTGATCAATACACCTGCAGAATCAAAGGTATTTTCTATAATTTTTATTATATTCGAATTATTTTGATTTAAATTATGAAGTTTTGCTCGAGATGTTGTTTGTATGATTTGATGATTGCATGTTGTAGAGCTTTTCTTCCGGATAATTTTGGTATATTATATGACTGATTTGGAGTTCAATAACATGTTCAAAATTGAGTTTAATTTTCGAATTTCAAAATTAGGGTTTATAGTTCGTATGAATGTTCTTAATTGAATTTGGGGGTTTCTTCCCCAGGGGTTATTAGATTGATTGTTTGGCACGGTTGGGTAGAGCTTGAAAAGAGGAGTCGATTGGTGGTGGTTTCATGTACAGACGATATCAGAGTTGGCCTGACCGGAGCAAAGAAAAACTCGTCGTTCGCCGAGTTTTCTTCGAGCTTTTCAGGCCAACTCAGGGGTTATGTGTTAATTTTGATTGCATGTACAGATTCCTGGTGTTGTGTAGTTTAATTCTGGAGGTGATGGTGGTGTGACGGTACTGGAGGGGAGTTCTCTGGTGAACCCGTCGTTTTCCGGCGGGGAAAACTGCAAAAATGCAGTTTAGCTCCTGTTCTTTTAAAAACAATGCAGTTTGGTCCCCCAGGTTTCAGAAAAATTTCAAAAATAGGATTGTTGTTTTAAAAATATTTAAAAATCATATTTTCTATTTATTTTAATTACAAAAATTTGATTTTAATTATTAAAAATTCTAAAAATTATTTTTTATTTAAAAATAAATCTAAATTAATCAGTTAATTATTTTAAGTTGATAATTAATTAGTTAATTGGTCAATTAATTCGAAAATTAATTAATTGATTTAATTATTAATTAATTATTTAATTAGATTTAATTATTTATTTTGATTTAAAAATTCTGAAAAATAGTTTCGAGTTTTAAAATATTATTTTAAATTGTTTTCAAGGCTCGATAATTATTATAAAATGATTTTAAAGCCAGAATCGACCAATTGAACCTTGTTTATTGTTCTAAAATGATTCAACGACCTGTTTTAATTCTGAAAAATATTTTAAAATTCGTATTAAATATCTGAAAAATCATTTTGACATCAAATCTTCTTTGAAAAGTATTTTCATCGAATATCTTACATGTTATGTGCTATATGTGATCTAATTAATGTGTTGTATGCGTATATGTGTATCGTTTAACTGTTTCAATCGTAACTTTCAATCCGTAAATCGGATTTGGTTAAAAGAAAGGGAGATAAATCCTTATGGCGTCTATGTGATGATTAGATAATGTGAGATGAATATTGATAGATACTTATGATGCCTAGCATAGTAAGCGAGGTGTAGAAAAAGGAAGCAGATGATTAGAAAATGGAATCGATGCGTAGAAAATAAAGCAAGTGATCAGTGAATAGAATCGAGGCATAGAAAAGTAGCCAAGTGGTTGTTGAATAGAATCATTAGACAAGTACAAGTGTAGTTGGAATCATTTGTGATAAGGCAAGTAATTCTGAACCTTTCTCGAGATATATTGTAAATATTTCTAAACTCTCTCGTGACATACTGTTAGTATTCAAAATAAGTTTTGATTTACATTGTAAGTACTTTGAATCATTTATCCTTGAACCCTGATCACATGACTTGATCTTTGAGCTATAATACTTATTCTTTATAAACCATCCATTATTGATTTACGAGATACTAAACCACACAAATACGTACTATTCCACAAATACATAACCACCATACACCAAATAATATAACATAATTGTTTGAACATATAGAAACTTTATACTCAATCATACCTTATAACATCAAAGGACTAAACCTTGTGAAATCACTGTTCATTTAATACCTGATTCTCCTACATACTGGAAGCCATTCCTCATACATACCTTGATATACCCATGTGATACTCATGAATTGCAATACACTTTTATTCAAATGTTTTATCATTATTGATTATGATCTTATTTTATTGAGTTATATTGTTTATCATACTGAACTATTTTAGAATTGGATAGTTTTCTTTATGTGGACCAGATTCGTGGTCAGACCAGATTCGTGGTCGAATTAGGCCAATGTGTGCCTTGGATCCAGTTTATAGAGCAGAGTCGTGTGCCTTGCTCAGGGTTAGTACATGACTGATCAGCAGCCTAACCTTGGTTTTAAAATTTAAAATGAATATCCAATTCTAATGATTGTTTAACAAAAAACTTGATTTTTCTGAATCATCTCATTTGATCATTATTTAACCTCAGTCTTTGTTATTATGACTTGCTGAGCTAGTTAGCTCACTCTTGCGAATCTGTTTATGTATCCTACAGTGAAAAAGATAATGATTGATAACAAGGTTTCCCAGTCCAATGTGCGAGCTAGGATTCTAGGACGAGTTGGATCGAGCCAGCAGAAGCTTTAAATTATAGATGAGATATGCAAGCTTGTAAGAATAATTTCATTATCAGTTGTAAGTTAAACTAGTTGGGATTTGGTATGATGTAATAAAAGGTAAGGTTGTGGCTTGTTTTCATAATTTAACCTGTGGCGATCTGTGGTTGTGTAAAGCAGGGTCATTGCAAATAATATTTCATATACAGGTTTATATATTTTGTGTGTGTGTTGTGGACCCAAAACCTCTAACCCGGGTTTGGAGGGCGTCACATAGATCATCCGTCGGTAGCCTTTCAGTCACTTGACTTCATTTTACTTATACAGAATTACAAGACATCTTATATTTATAATTAGTCAACCTATTCTGCATATCAATCTAGTAGTCAACATGACTTAAAGAATCCTACAACATCTACTAGTACATTGTTATTTACAGAAATGTGCTACAAGACTTATTATTACATAAGCTACACTCTCGATGGATGTTCAGTTGTCATTCGTCGGGATTATAAAGTTCATCTGTCGGGACTATTTTAGAACATCCATCGAGAGCTACAAAAACACATAGTTAAATCTACTAAGGTGTTTTGTTCAATTTATCATCAAGTTCACAACATATTCCTAGCAATCTCCCCCAATTTATGTCTACTGCAATTGTAGCCATAAATTAAGAGAAACTTGATGATAACAAAATACCCTAAATGTACAGATTGAATTATGGTAGATAAAACTAGTAAGTGCTACAGTTTATTTGAAAATTGAACAAAGTAAAGTGTACAAAGAGTTCTTACAATCATTTTCAAGGTGCTCCTTGTAATGACTAGGAAATTTACGTTTATATTATATCAGAATCATAATAAATAAGGTGTGTTAATGTGTCATTTATGTGTAATTATCTGTTAAACCCTAATTGTTATGTGTTACGTGTATTCCGTGTCATTTCTGTATTTTTAAGGTATTTTCCAGATATTTTATTATACACTCATAGGTTTTATTTCAAACATCTTACGACCCAAACAATGACTTTAAATCCAGTATTTCAAATAAAATAATGGGCCTTATTTTTCATCAAATGGCTTTTACAATCGCATTATTCTGAATATCTGGATATTTTATAAATTTTCTCATTTTACGAAAAATGACTTTTCCGGGCCGCATTGGGTGTCAAAAACCCCACAAAAATCACATTTCTATTTTTATAAAATTATAGGACTTTCATTTGTATTATTTCTTTGCATTTTTGCATTATTCACAATTTTTGGGAATTTTTGGCATATATATTGTATATATAAAATATTTATAAATTAAATTTTAATACACAAAAATTATGAAAATTAGGGCCAAATATTTTTATTAAATGTATAATTAGCCCCTTAATTTTATTTAGGAGTATTATTTTTACTACTATAAATAGCCTAATTTTTATTTAATTAATCATAATTATTAATTAAAAATCAGAAAAATACCCAAAATTCTCTGCAGTCGGGTTAGGGTTTGCAATTCGGGTCAAGAAATCGAACAGTGATTCCGATCAATTTCCGGCATCGTTTACAGTCATGTATGTACTCAAAACGAAGCTCTTGAAGTGTTCTTTCGGTTCGTAGCATCAATTTCAAGTTTAAATCAGTATAATTTTGATTTCGATTCTAGGGTTCATAGCTGTGATTTGGGGACTTTAGTTCTAGGGGTTGTTGAATGATTTTGATGATTGAAATAGATTCTCTGTGTTGCAAGCAATCGATTGGTACTAATTAATTGAACAAACGATACTTAAATCGATGAATCCGATTTCTAGGGTTTATGTCAGATTTTCAAATTACAACTCGATGATTTCTGTAAATATTTGGTTCCTGATATGTTAGGGCTTTGATTATATATGTTCTTAGCTTTGATTTGCACTATTAAACGTTAAGTTTTATGTACAAATGAATGATTTGGATTTTTGGTCGGAGTTCATGTTGATTTTGATCGAAAAAGATGAACCAGGGATGATTCTGTGATGTTTTGGCCGTGGTTAGATTGCTGTATTGATTTGCAATGAAAAGCACTCAAAAACTGCACCAAACGGTGTTGATTTGAGGTTGATCGGAGTTGGCCGGACTCCGGGAACTCACCGGATTCTGGAAAAATCTGGTGGTGTTCTTGGCAACCCGGATGGTGACCCGGTTGACCCGTGTGGTTGACCCGGTTTTGATCCATTTCTGTCAGATTCTGGTTTCTGACAAATGTTTCTGTAATTTATTTTACTTTTATTTTTATTTTAATTATAAAATCAGTTTTATTTATTTTGTAAATTAATTAATTAATTATTTAATTAAGTGATTTATATTATAAATAATTCTGAAATATTTTCTAAAAATCAGATTTAATTATTTTCTGAATTATTTTTTATTTTTTTATTTATTTATTAATTATTTAAAAATGATTAATTATTTTGATAATTAATCAAATAATTTTCAATAAATCATAATAAATTCATTTTAATTCCAAAAATTATAGAAAAATCATTTTTAATTCTGATTTTTCTTAAATAATGATTTAAAAATTATTTTTGAGTTTTAAAAATTAATAATAATTATTTATAGTGAATAATAAATGGAATTATCAGTGTTTAATTAATAATAATTCAACCGTTAGTCCGATTCGAGTGAAACGAAAGTTTCTTGACTCAGAAAAATGAATTCTCTTCATTAAAAATAATATCAAAGCTTAATTTCTTCTAAAAATTAGTTGATTTTGTTACTTGTTTGATTATCAGTCGTAATGCGTGCCGAGACGAGTCCGAAAAATTCCGGAAAAATGGGAAATGAGTCAGATAACGATCAGTTGAGCGATCAGCGAGTCGATTTTGGTTCCAAAAATTATTTTAACTATGAAAATGATTATGTGCCTTTGTGCTTATATGTATTACGTGGTTAATTGAGTCTTAATTGCTAGTAAGTAATATATGAGTCAGTCATAAGCGCATGGGTAGATGTTAGAAACGGTGTGAAGTCGATTCAAGATACAAATGAAGTACGACGTGACTTAACCAGTCTGTTTTGCCAACAGAAGCTAATCCAGCCAGGCAAGTTGATTCGGTATTAGTCCAAGGTGATAGACGAAAGTGATCTAATTGCAGTGAGTCGCGCAGAAGGCAAGTTTTTCCCCTATTCTACTTTCAGAATAGTGATATTAATTCAATTGCTTATCATAATTGCACTCTTTTGATTCTTGCTCTTATGCATTGATATACACTTGCTATTCCTTTGTTCATATTTCATTTCGATTCTTGATTTCTCCGTTTCTTTGGATTCTTGATTCATGTTCCATTGGTGATACATGGAGATGGATATATTCTAGTGTTTGGAATATATCAAAGCATACCGATTATTCCGGTTGCTAAGTGATCGACTGGATAATGATATTTTTAGGATTGAGTGTGTCTTAATCCTGAGGACCGGGATGACTGGTGCCTCGAAGTGGGCCGTAGTGCCTGGGTACCCGACTGGATCTATATAGTGAGATATAGATCTGCATTATATTCTGACTGATCAGCAGGATATAGATGTGAACTTGTGTCCAGTTTACTTCATTTGTACTCGCCAGTAATTGCCTTCTTTCTATTCTTGAGGGGTTATATCTTTGCAGATATACTCGGGATGAAGAATTCATTTAAAATGCTTTAACACTGTTTATATTTTGTGGACTTGTTGAGCAATTTTTGGCTCACCCCTTTTTGTTGTTATTCACCTTATTGTTTTCAGTTAAGAAGGAATATGAAACCCATCAGGACTCAAGTGGTAAAGAAGAGGGTCAAGCCTCGGGATCCTCTCATACCCAAGGTGTTGATCCCAATCCAGGAAGAAAGCTTTGAGTTGCTCGAGCAGGTGGAATGTTGATAGATAGTGTGTGTGTTTGAATAAAAGCTGAACTTAGTTTAAAATAAAATAGACAATGGTTTGTAATAAAGAGAGTTTGTGAGATTTTGAATGTTGGTTTGTAATAACAGTAGTTAGTGGTTCTTGTTTTCATACTTCAACCTAAAAAGATCCTGGTTAGTGTTAAAGGGGTTTAATTTCATTTCTTTATTAATTGTTAATCAGATTGTACAGGTTTGGTGATTAGCTAGTAACGCCCAGACTTATACCCCGGGTCTAGAGGGCGTTACACTCCTCTGGTCTGAGCAGATGATTTTTATTTCCTTGATTGTCTTTATTTCTTCCCAAGCTTCCAGTTGTTTTCTTCTATTTAATTTTGGAGTTATTTGTGAAATTCAAATTCTTCAGCATTTGATAGATCCAACTTTTCTTGCATTTCCAATAGAGTCTCATTGCTTGGGATGCTCAATTGGTCATCCAATCTGAAGAATATTTTAACACCTTTGTCATCCATGAATTCCATCAGCCAGTAAGGCCTCAAGTGTACTGTATTTCCTGTGAAGGGAATGGATAGAGTTCTTGGAAGTGCATTTGAGGCTTTTCAGCTCCTGAGTTCTTCTATCTTCTTTAGAACCAATTTCTTGGCAACACATTGAATCCAAAAATTTTCTTGAAAGATGAGAAGATCTTTATCAAAATAGTATAACTTTCTTGAAGAATCCTGTGAAGGGGCCATATGATCTCTTTCCCACCCTTGGATTTTGTTATGGATTAAAAACTAATATATATAATTGCTGTATTTAATACTAAGGAACGTGAGCTTCGAGGCTCGATTTGACTGCTCTTGTGTTTCGTGACTCAATCTACCTTAACAAGATGCCTACGTACCTTGCTGATTGCCAAGGATCAAGTCAAAAAACGTAGTTCTGATTTGTGGGGTGAGGCCCCTTATATAGATGTGGGAGTCCTTGAATTGGACTTTGTATAGGAGACTTGGTGGACAAGCCTCTGAATTAGGATAGACTTAGGAGTCCTAGGAAGTAGGAAGCTGATTCCTTATCCTTTTAGGTCCCCTTGAGGCTGATCTATAAGGATTTATATCCTTATCGGGACTCTTCTCAATAGCTGATTTTTCCCTTATTAATTAATTATGAAATTAATTAATAATCAGGGCTTTTGGGCCTTTTTTATTCCACCAGGCCTGATCTGGTCCATCAGGCTTAACCTTTCTGGTCTGAATATTATACATCTTATTATTGGGTCCAGCAGCCCATTATCAGGATTTATTTATCCCTATCATTTGCCCCCCAACTTTTGGGAAACATTGATTATGTTTCGCAGAAGTTAAGTCTATTCATTCCCTTACAGGGTTTCGTTCTTGCGTAAAGTGTGGAGCGACCTACACATTTACAATGAATCTTCCTTTTATTCAGAAATTATCTTAATTTCCAGGAATTTTTCCCTAATTTTCTGGGATTTTCCCTAATTTCTGGATTTTTCCCTTAATTTCTGGGATTTATCCTAATTTTCTGGGATTTTTCCCTAATTTCTGGATTTTTCCCTAATCTTCTGGGATTTATCCTTAATTTTCTGGGATTTATCCTTAATTTTCTGGGATTTATCCTTAATTTCTGGATTTTTTCCCTAATTTCTGGGATTTTTCCCTAATTTTATGGGATTTATCCTTAATTTCTGGATTTTTTCCCTAATTTTTGGGATTTTTCCCTAATTTTCTGGGATTTATCCTTAATTTCTGGATTTTTTCCCTAATTTCTGGGATTTTTCCCTAATTTCTGGGATTTTCCCTAATTTTCTGGGATTTATCCTTAATTTCTGGATTTTTTCCCTAATTTCTGGGATTTTTTCTTCCTTCTCTTTTTTTTTTATACAATTTTCGACCAGGAATCCATTCGACCAGGATCCTGGTCGAATTAACCTCCATATTGCCCTGGTCGACAGCCTTTCGAGCAGGAGTATTTCGAGCAGAAGTCCTGGTCGAATTTCGGCCAGGATTTTTCCCTTTTTTTTTTTTTTATACAATTTTCGACCAGGAATCCATTCGACCAGGATCCTGGTCGAATTAACCTCCATATTGCCCTGGTCGACAGCCTTTCGAGCAGGAGTATTTCGAGCAGAAGTCCTGGTCGAATTTCGGCCAGGATTTTTCCCTTTTTTTTTTCTTTTTTTTTTTTGTCGACTAGGAAGTTTTCGACCAGGATTTTCGTCCCTTTCGGTCAGGATCTTCATTTTTGACCGAATTAGCCATCTTTTGTTGCCCAGGTCGACAGAATTTTGACCTCAATGATTTCGACCAGGAATCTTTCATGTTTCTTGGTCGAATGGGTCTCATTTCTAGTCGAATTAAGCCTCTTTTTCAACCCTGATCGACTTGATTTCGAGCTCAAGCCATTCGACCTGGACTTCTTTGTGTTTTCTGGTCGAATAGGTCAAGATCATTTGCATAAATTTTTGTACATACTTGGATTTAGGCCCCAAATGCTGGGCTAAAACTTGGGTTTTTTTTTTTTTTTTTAAATATAGTGGGCCTTATCCTGGGCCTCCCACTTTTAATTATATAGGCCCTTTTCTGGGCTCGCTTCTTACTGACCATCTTTTCCACAGGCCTTTTAATTGGGCTCCCAACTCTGGGCTTTCAATTTGGGCCAAAAATTTAGCTGGGCTTCTTTTTTATTGGGCTTCAGAGGCCTTTCAATTGGGCTCTCAACTCTGGGCTTTCAATTTGGGCCAAAAATTTAGCTAGGCTTCTTTTCACCCTTTTTTCCTAAAAATCAAGTGGGATTCATACAAGGCTTTTCAAACACTTGGGTTGTCAACTGGGCATGATTATTTCCTCAGGAACATTTTGGTCTTGATAAATATTTTTGACCGAATTAACCTCCTTTTCTAGCCTTGGTCGAAGACTTTTCGATCTCAACTAATTCGACGATGAATACAACATGAAACCTGATCGAATTGGGTCTGGGATTTGGGATATATTACTTTCTGTGACTCCACATATTTGATTTGGGCCCTAAGTCTGGGCTGGATTTTTTCCAATCTCAAATTTGAACCTAAGATTTGGGCCTGAATTCTTTTATGGGTACTTTATTTTTGACCCTGGGCCTTTTCCAAACCAGGCCTTTACCTTGGGCCTTCCCCTTTTTTGACTGGCTTTTTGTATTAGGCCCCTTACTTTTAACTGGGCTTCTTTGGTCCACCCTAAATTGGTCTTTAATTTGGGGCCATTTAAGTTTCTGCTAATTGGGCCCTTTTCTGGGCTTACCTCTTATTGGGTTGATCTTTGCCCTAAACCTGGGCTAGATTTATTGATCCCTATACTGGGTTTTTTTCTAATTCAAGTAGGATTAGGCCTTATTTTTGGGCCTTCATTTATCCAAATCCTTTTTGGATTTGGGACTTATTTCTGGTTTTTGAAGATAATACTCATATATATTTTCTTCCAGTTTTTGGACCCCGGGTGCTGGGCTTTGAATATTTGGGGCCCTTATCTGGGCTTGACATACTTCCAGGCCCAACAAGTTTTAACTTTTTTTTTTTGAATTGGGCCTTTTTATAGGGCTTTCATATCATGCATCTAATTTAATTGCCATGCCATAGAGATTCAAACATATTTCGAAAAATTCTCTGAGCTTCAAAAATTGTTTGGGATTCATCCCTTACACAAGTCTTAATAAACTTCATAATAAGACATATAAATCCTAAGCAAAGCTTCAAGGTGCTTTTCAACCTACTCTCCATCATGACAAGTGAGAATCGTATCCAACTGCCCTACACATAGTAAACCTTCAGGTTTTGTGCATGCCAAGTTCTCGGGACTTTAAAACCATCCATAGTCTCCAGCTTGTAGGTTCCTCTACCCTGAACACTCTTGACTCTGTATGGCCCTTCCCAATTCGGGGCAAGCTTCCCTTTTTGTCCTACACCAGATGCTTCTATCTTCCTCAAGATTAGATCGCCTTGTTTAAAAAACCTTTCTTTAACCCTTAGGTTGTAGTAGAATGAATCTTTTTTCTGATATTCTACTATCTTTGCATGTGCTTTATCTCGCACTTCATCAATTAAATCAGGGCTAATCTCTGCCCTTCCTCATTTTCTTTCTCATCGAAAGCCTGAATCCTTGGAGAGGAATGTGATATCTCCACGGGAACTACTGCTTCCGCCCCATATGCCAACATGAAAGGAGTTGCATCTGTCGTGACTCTACAAGTAGTCCTGTAGGCCCATAATATTGGAAGTATCTCATCTACCCAATTATTTCTTGACTTCTCGATCCTCTTCTTTAGTCCATCCAGGATTATCCGATTTGCTACCTCTGCTTGTCCATTGGCTTGCGGGTGAGCCACAGAGGTGAATCGTAACTCAATTTCATTTTCTTCATAATACTTCTTGAATTCCTCATTGTTGAATTGTGTTCCATTGTCAGTGACGAGGATACGGGGAATTCCATATCGGCACATAATGTTTTCCCACAGGAATTGTGCAACCTGCTTAGTAGTGATTTTGGCCAAGGGTTTGGCTTCGATCCACTTGGTGAAATAATCAATGGCTACAATCAGAAATTTCCTTTGTGCCGTGGCCATAGGAAAAGGCCCTAGAATATCCATCCCCCACATGGCAAAGGGAATAGGTGAGTTGATAGAGGTCAGCATCTCGGGGGGTTGTCTGGCGACTGGTGCATGCTTCTGACAACGATCACACTTCTTTACATATTCTTTGGCATCAGCCATCATTTCTGGCCAATAGAAGCCTAAACGAGTTATCTTATGAGCCAAGGCCCTGCCCCCCAAGTGTTGCCCACAAATACCTCCATGCACTTCCTCAAGAGCTAAGCGTGCCTCATCGGGCCTGAGACACCTCAAGTAAGGAACCACGAAAGATCTTTTATATAGAATCCCATCTATCAAAGAGTACCTTAGTGCTCGAACAGTTAACTTCCGTGCCTCAATTGTATCGCTTGGCAACCAACCGGTCTGAATGTGAGCCTTGATGGGATCAATCCATGACGTCCCCAAGCCTACGGGAGCCACAAGCTTAATATCTATGCTTCGTGTCTTCAAAACACGGAAGTACACACTTCCTGAACTTTCTTCAATCTCAGATGAAGCAAACTTTGATAGCGCATCTGCTTTAGCATTTTCTTCCCTTGGAATGTGTTCAACATGGCATTCATTAAATTGGGTCATCACAGCCCTTACTAGGCGAACATACTTTGCCATCGTATCATCCCTTGCTTCAAATTCTCCCTTTACCTGGGATATGATCAACTTCGAGTCTCCACGGACCTTTAAGTTTTTGACTCTAAGTGTCCCAGCTAGACCAAGGCCAGCAATCAGGGCTTCATACTCAGCCTCATTGTTTGTGGTTGGGAAGTCTAGCTTCATGGCATACTCAATTAAGAATCCATCAGGGCTTTGCAAAACCAATCCTGCTCCACTGGAATTTGTTTTTGATGCTCCATCAAAATAGAGAACCCAATATTCTTTCTCCTTGTCCCCATTGTCGACTCCCTTGTCTTGAGGTGTGGTATCTTTCTGCCCCCCGACTTCTTGGTTGGGTATGGTACATTCCACCACGAAGTCAGCTAGTGCCTGGGCTTTTATGGCCATACGTGGCTTATACTTGAGATCGAACTCTCCCAACTCTATTGCCCACTTAATCAGTCTCCCACTTGCCTTGGGACTGTGAATGATATTTCTCAGTGGCTGATTTGTTAGCACTTCAATTTGGTGAGCTTGAAAATAAGGACGCAGCTTTCTTGAAGCCATTACCAAGGCTAAAGCGAATTTCTCAATGGCTGAATAATTCAACTCAGCACCATGCAAAATTTTGCTGACATAGTATACGGGTTTCTGGACTTTCAGTTCCTCCTTAACCAACACCGCGCTCAAGGCGCTTTCTGAAACAGCCAAGTACAAGAATAAAACTTCACCCAGAACTGGCTTGGCCAACAACGGGGCCTGGCCCATATACTTCTTTAACTCTTCAAATGCCTTCTGATTTTCCTCACTCCATACAAAGTCTTTAATGTTCTTTAATGACTTGAAGAATGACAAGCACTTGTCTCCTGACTTGGAGATGAATCGTCCTAGCGCAGCAACCCTTCCTGTGAGTTTCTGAACATCCTTGACAGTTTTTGGGGGTTCCATGTCCAGGATTGCCTTTATTTTATCGGGGTTAGCCTCAATTCCCCTCTTTGAGACCATCAATCCCAAGAATTTTCCAGATCCTACTCCGAAAGCACACTTCGTGGGATTCAACATCATCTTGTGGTACCTCAGGACCTCAAAAGCTTCCCTCAAATGGGTTATATGATCAGTCTTTACTAGACTCTTGACTAGCATGTCATCAACATAGACTTCCATAGTCTTCCCAATAAGATCCTTAAAAATTTTATTCACCAACCTTTGATAGGTGGCTCCTGCATTCTTGAGACCAAACGCCATAACAAGATAACAATAAACACCAAAGTCAGTGATAAATGATACCTTAGGAATGTCATCCTTATGCATTTTGATCTGGTTGTATCCGCTAAACCCATCCATGAAACTCAGCATCTCATGTCCAGCGGTGGCATCAATCAAAGTATCAATTCTAGGCAGCGGAAAACAGTCTTTGGGGCATGCATCATTCAGATCGGTGAAGTCTATACACATCCTCCACTTTCCATTAGCCTTCTTCACCATTACAGGGTTTGCTAACCACTCCGGAAATTGAATCTCCTCAATGAAACCAGCCTCTAAGAGCTTTTCCACTTCCTGCTTTATAGCCTCTTGTCTTTCCGGGGCAAAATTTCTTTTCTTTTGTTTCACTGTCTTCCGGCTTGGATCCACGTTTAACTTGTGGGTAATTAACTCCGGGTCTATGCCTGGCATATCAGCTGCTGACCATGCAAACACATCACTATTTTCTTGCAAAAATTTCACTAACTTCCCTCTAAGGGGCTCCTCTAATGTAGCTCCAATGAAAGTCATCCTCTCAGGATTCTTGGGATCTAAAGGAACCGAAACCAATTCTTCTGCTGGCCTTCCTCTATTCTCATCATTTTCTTGAACATCCATATCTTCAATAGGAAGAACCTGCCCCCCGACTCCATCTGCCCTCAAAGAGGCCACATAACAGCTTCTAGCCATTTTTTGATCTCCTCTCTCTTCTCCAATCCCGTTTCGGGTGGGAAACTTCATGACTGAATGGTAGGAAGAGGGGACTGCCTTGAAGGCATGTATCCCTGTTCTCCCCATGATAGCATTATAAGTTGAACTAGCCTTTACCACCACAAAATCCAGCATCTGCGTTGCTTGCCTTGGCTCCATACCTATGGTGGTTGGCAATTTAATTATCCCTTCCACAGGACATTCTACTCCAGCAAATCCATATATCGGCATGTCGGTTGGTGTCAACTGGGAGTCGTTATACCCCATCCTTAGAAAGGTGTCGTGGAGCAAGATATCCACAGAAGCACCATTATCCACAAGGACCCTCTTAACCGGGCTATTTCCTATTATCGGCGTTATGACCAGCGGGTCGTCATGGGGAAACTTCACACCCTCTAGGTTGGAATCATCAAAAGCCAATGTTACTTCTGTCCTGGCCCTCTTCGGGGCTTCTCCAACAATATGCATAACCTCTCTAGTATATGCCTTTCTGGAATTTTTGGACAATCCAGCAGCAGTTGGACCTCCAAAGATCGTGTTTATCACAGGCCCTCGAGGTCTCGGCCCTCCATAAATGGTGTTTATAACTGGTCCTCTAGGTTGGGGGTTTCGCCCCTGATCGTCTTGGTCCCTCCTACGATCTTCAAAGTTCTTCCTTCCATTATTATTTCTGTCCCCTCCATCTCCAGTATACTTGTTCAATCTTCCTTTTCGAATCAAAAACTCAATTTCATCTTTCAATTGCCTACACTCATCGGTGTCATGGCCAACATCTTTGTGAAACCTGCAATACTTGCTCTTATCTAGCTTGGCTGGATCGGCCTTCAAGGGCTTAGGCCAATGAACATCTCGATCTTTCTCGATCTCCATCAATATCTGGCTTCTGGGAGCATTCAGCTTAGCGTATTCGGTGAACTTTTGCCCAGGTCCTCCCTTCTTGGGGGTTGAATCAGGGTTTTGTTCGGTTTTAGGATACTTATCCTTAGCGATATACTCCAGATCAGTTTTCCGCTTCTTGCCTCCAGTGGGCTCATTACTTACTACGGTCTTCCTCATGCTTTCTTCAACCTTGATATACTTCCCTGCCCTCTCTTGGAGCTGCAACATATTTTCAGGGGGACGTTTGGCCAAGGACATCTTGAAAAACTCATCCCTAGTTCCTTGTTGCAGTGCTATCATAGCTACCTTATCATCAAGGTCTGGGACTTTTAAAGCCTCCTTTGTAAAACGATTCAGGTAATCTCTCAAGGATTCCTTAGCTTCTTGCACAATACTCATAAGAGATGCTGAACTTTTCTCATGGACTTTTCCACTGATGAACTGCTTAATAAAAGCCTGACTTAACTCTCTGAACGATCCAATAGAGTTTGGGGGCAAGCGACTGTACCATCTTTGAGCCATACCTGACAGGGTTTGAGGGAAGGCCCGACACTTTATAGCATCATTCACGGGTTGCAGCAACAGTGCATTAGAGAATGTCCTAACATGATTAGCGGGGTCTCCCGTGCCATCATAGGCTTTGATAGTGGGCATCTTGAATTTCCTTGAGATATGGGCATTCATTATCTCTTCTGTGAAGGGTGGAGTTGGATCATCAGGATCTCCAAGGGGAAGGAGATTGCTTGGATCAGTTCTTGGGACAACAGCCCTTCTTCTTACCGGACCATCCAGGTCTATGACAGGAGGAGGATTTCTCCCCCTAGGAGATATCTCGGGTCTGGTGGCCTGGTGAGCCTCCAAATCACGCCTCAGCCTTTGGATTTCAGCCTCATGAGCCCTGATCTTTTCCTGCACTTCTTGGGGATTCGCCCCTGGGGTGCTTTGGGGGCGTTGCCTTCCATCGGTCATTGGCTCTTTTCCAGGACGCCTCCTTCTCGGGGCCACTTCATCATCCGAAGATTCGGAGTCTCTCTCAGTATAAGGACCAGAAAATTCCCGATCCTCAGGAATAGGACCCAAACCTCGTATATAGGGGGGTGACTGCCCTCGTGCTTCGCCTCGCCTAGCATATCCGCTTCCTTCAACCTCAGGGCGAAGGGGCATCCCATAAGGGGGGTTAGTAGTAACAATAGTTGAATATTCATACCCGACGGGTCGAGAATTCACAGGTATATGTATTTGTTGAACTTGAGGATTCGTACCTTGAATAGTCGGGGGAGTTGTCCCTTGTGGCTGAGGATGAGTTGCCCCTGTCTGGGCTTCCCCCTGAGTAGATGCATAAGTTGAATGGGGAGGAACCTCCACGGTTGATGAAATCACCTGGGTTGCCTCTGATGGTGTTCCTTCCTCTAGAGCTCCAATTGTTCTCCGTGTTCTCGCCATGGTTGTTGTTGCTTTCCCACAGACGGCGCCAAATGTTATGGATTAAAAACTAATATATATAATTGCTGTATTTAATACTAAGGAACATGAGCTTCGAGGCTCGATTTGACTGCTCTTGTGTTTCGTGACTCAATCTGCCTTAACAAGATGCCTACGTACCTTGCTGATTGCCAAGGATCAAGTCAAAAAACGTAGTTCTGATTTGTGGGGTGAGGCCCCTTATATAGATGTGGGAGTCCTTGAATTGGACTTGGTATAGGAGACTTGGTGGACAAGCCTCTGAATTAGGATAGACTTAGGAGTCCTAGGAAGTAGGAAGCTGATTCCTTATCCTTTTAGGTCCCCTTGAGGCTGATCTATAAGGATTTATATCCTTATCGGGACTCTTCTCAATAGCTGATTTTTCCCTTATTAATTAATTATGAAATTAATTAATAATCAGGGCTTTTGGGCCTTTTTTATTCCACCAGGCCTGATCTGGTCCATCTGGCTTAACCTTTCTGGTCTGAATATTATACATCTTATTATTGGGTCCAGCAGCCCATTATCAAGATTTATTTATCCCTATCAGATTTGAACACCAGTTTTTTAGGGAGATCCTATAAGCATCAATTCCCCTCACTTCTTCTAATTCATCCATGTAGAGATTGATATCTGAAAATTTCTTGATATCACAGATGTATAGAAGATCTCCCTTGTTGACAGTTGGTTTAGCTTTAGTTAAGGTTTTGGTTTTGAGTTTCACAGGCTTGACCTTCTTGATTTCTCTTGTCTTTTTCTTCTTTAACTTGTCGAAGATTGGTAAATTAAGCTCAGGAAGAGGCAAACTATCCCAGTCCATAGGCTGATCTTTGGGAACTATTGGCTCACCATGAAAGTTCTTTGTAGGATCCACCTTAAATTCATCATGCACCATTGAGGGCTTGGATGTTTGAATTGTAGATGTAGACTGGTTGGGAATGTAATCTTATATTTCATCATCATTGAAGTCCAATCTGCTTTTGGGAAAGAGTTTGTATCTGAACTTTTTTTTCTATTGAGGTACCTTGTGCATTTTCTGATCTTGATCTTCAGCTACCATTGGTTGTTTCTCAGAAATCTCAGTTGTTGTTTTCACAGCTTGAAGCTTGGCTACTATAACAGCTTGCTTCTTCTTCTGTTTGAATTTTTTAGCATCTAAAGCAGCCTGCTTCTTTTCTTGCTTGATTCTCTCTTTTTCTTCCTTCTTAGCTTCTGCAAACTGAGGGTGTCCAGCCACCACACAAAATTTTTTACCATTCCTGTAGATCTTAGAAATTCTTCTATTTTGGCACTAAGTCAGTTGGATCTTTGAAGAATGCGATGGACCTTACCAACAGCTTCTTTTTATTTGTCCTTGGAGTCTCAAACATAAGATCCAAGGTATTTTTGTCAGATGACTTTGGATAATTCCTTTTGGGATTCAAAACCAAGTTGGCTTTTGGAGACTTTATGCAAGAAGGTTGGTCCTTTCCAAGATTACCTAAACTCATGTCATTCACGGAAATTTCCTTGACTTGAGAGAATTGATGAAAGGTCTTGTTTGGATTCTCAATTGGACCAAATTTCTTTGTGATTTCTCCATCAATCTTCCTCCATTTGTCATCTAATTCCTTCTCAACTGCTGCAATATCAAGATTCTTGAAATTTGTCTTTGAATCGAACTTAGAAGCTGCTATTTGGACCAGATCAATGTTATCCAAGACTGGTGGCTTAGAAAAGTAATTTCTGGAATAATTACTTAACTAACTTGTATGTTTAGCACATTCTCCCCCTCACTGATTGGCTCTCCTTGACTAACTGGGACAAGTAAATCTTTCTCCCCCTTTTTGTTAGCATATAGTTGAGTGGAGGTAGAAGTTTGTGCAGCCATAGTTGAATCAAGGTTCTTCAATTGTTGAATCAAGGTTCTTCTTGAATCAAGGTTCTTCTTGAATGATGCTTTAATCTACTTTCCTTTCTGGCAGGCATCATATAATCCATCCTTTGTAAACTCCACTTGAGGAATACCTCTAACCAATTCTTTCTTGACTAGCTCATTCATGATCTTGAAGTTTAGATGGGATAACTTCTTGTGCCATAGCAAACTTTCATCTTGACTTGATTTAATGAGAAGACAAGTTACAGATTCTGCATTTGTTGAGTTGAAGTCAGCTAGATACACATTGTCTTTTCTCACTCCAGTGAGAACCACTTTGTTGATCTTCTTTTCAGTCACAACACAGGCTTCTGCATTAAAAGTAACTATGTTGCCCTAATCACAAAGCTGGCTTATGCTCAACAGATTATGTTTGAGTTCATCCACTAGGGCAACCTCTTCAATGATGACATTATCCTTTGAAATCAAGCCATATCCCACAGTATAACCCTTGTTGTCATCTCCAAAAGTAATACTTGGACCAGCTCTTTCCTTGAACTCAGTGAGTAGGGTAGAATCTCCAGTCATGTTCCTTGAGCAACAGCTATCCAGATACCAAAGATTCTTTTTGTTTCCCTGCACACATCAATATCAAATCAAGTTGATTTTGGTACCCAAGTTTCTTTGGGTCCTGCCTTGTTAGCCTTTTTCTTTGGTTTCTTAGGTTTTATCTCATTTGACTTGGGTATCTCAGATTCATCCTTTGTTATTTGAGTTGGACCTTTGAAACCATTCATTGAAGCAGAATTATTATGCACATTTTGATTAATATGAAAAAGGCATGATATGTGCAAACATGTTATTCCAGTAAGGCATGCTAAATGGCATTTGAGGCATACTAAATGCAGCATAATAAGGATTAGGTGCAAATGGCATATTAGCAAATTGTGCATTTGTATTCTGTGTAGGAAAAACATTCATATGCATTACAGGCATGGCAGTCATGTTGGGAAAAGAGGAAGGTGCAGACATGGGTGTAGGCTTAGTAAGTTTGCAATTAACAGACAGATGATTAACACTACCACACTTAACACAGATTTTTCTAGGAGCATATTTATCAGGTGTGTAGTTGTTATGTTTTTTAATTCCTACCTTCCCATTTCTATTATTTTTCCTTTTTAATTCTATTTTAATCTCAATCTTTTCTAATCTCTCATACAATTGCTTGATATGACCAACATTGACTCTCTTTTCTTTTCTCACTTGACTAGATTCTCCTGGAACAAAATTTTTAGAAACTGATCCATATTTCATTTAACTTAGCTAGCTTAGCTTTGGAAACAAGCTTTTTCTCAGCTGACGGATGTGGTTCCTTGTCTTGCGATGAATAGTCCTTTTGGTCTTTCGACGGATAACACTCATCATCCATCGAATCCACATCCGTTGATAGTCCTTCAATCAAATTGGAATCAAGCTTCTCCTTGCTCTTTTTCCAGGCTTCACCACAAAATGATTTTATACCTTGAACTTTAGTAATTTGAGCATGGTCATCTCTAGATAATTTCCATGCTTTAATTACTTTATGTTCTCGCTCAAGCTGCTTCCTTAAAATCTCTTCTTTCTTTAAAGATTCAGTTAATTCATCCTTAGCAGTTTTATATTCAATTATTAATTTTTCAAACTCAATAAATTGAGACTCTAGCACATTATTCCTCTCACTTAAAACAAATTATTTTCTTTAATTTTAGTATTTTCCTTAATGAGGGATTTAAGAGTTACACACAAATGATATAGCACAGTAGACATATCATTGATGGCATCATTGCACTCAGATTTAGTTAAATATGCTAGGTTAGTGGTGATTACCTGATTGCTGGATGAACTAACTTCTGCTTCATCTAACTTGGCCATTAGGGATAGGTTGACATAGCTTGTATCTTCATATTTATCCAATCCATCTATAGCCCAGTCATTCTCTTGTGTGATGAAAGCCCTTTTCCTTTTGTTTGAGCAACTTAAAATATTTCTGCTTGTAATCAACAGGCTCAAACTTCTTTTTACCAGAATCAGGCTTTCTACACTCACTAGAAAAATGACCTTTCAAGCCATATTTGAAACACTTGAATTTAGACTTATCAACCATGTTTCTGTTTGGCTTAGTTGTTCTATACTTCTTCTTGAATTTTAGCTTGTAAATTCTCCTGGATAAGAATGCTAGATGTTCATCTATGTCATCTTGGCTCAATTGTTCTTCATTTTCATTTATTAGCCCTTTACCCTTGCTTTCCCAGACCCTTGAGTTTGATGTAGATTCAACAGCTTCAACCTTCATCTCCTTCTCCTTTTCTTACTCAGCAACTAGTTCAATGGATCCTCCTTTCTACCTTCCTTTCTCCATCTTTTCATCTTGCTCTAGTTCAAGCTCATAGGTTTTTAGAATTCCATACAGTCTTTCCAAGGTGAATTCCTTATAATCTTGAGAGTTTCTTAAAGAGACTGTCATGGGCTTCCATTCCTTTGGTAGAGATCTAAAGAATTTAAGGTTTGAGTCTTTTGTTTGGTAGACCCTTCCATGCAACTTGAGAGCATTTAGTAGCTTTTAAAATCTACTAAATATGTTAGTGAGTGACTCACTTTCTTCACAGTGAAAATACTCATATTGCTGAATCAAGAGCTACATTTTGTTCTCTCTTACTTGCTCAGTTCCATCACAAATAATTTGAATTGTATCCCAAACCTCTTTTGCTATTTTACAGTTAATGATGTTGTCAAACATATCACCATCAACACCATTAAACAGTATGTTTATGGCCTTTTTGTCTTTCTTGACTTGTTCAATGTCCGAATCAGACTATTCATGTCCGGGCTTTGGAACTTATGGGTCATTTCCTGTAGAAGTTCTCATAGGAACATGAGCACCTCTCTCAATACATTCCACATAAGCTTCATCTTGAGAAAGAAGATGTAGGTGCATCTTCACCTTCCACTGGTGATAGTTGTCTTTGTCCAGAAATGGAATTTTCACTCCAACATCCTCTCTGATCATCTTGCTGATTGTGGTGATCTTTACATTCTTTGTACTTCAAGAGCTGGCTCTGATACCAATTGTTATTCCCAAACAATGCAACAAGAATTGCAGAAGGGGGTTGAATGTAATTATGGCTTCTTTTTCTAATTTTAAGAATGTTCCTACTTAATATATAACTGTGTTTGATTTTACAAGAAGTGCGGAATAAGAGTAAAGTAGAAATCAAAACACAAAGCAATAAAACACAAGGCTTTAAAACTTTCTGATAGATTTGAACTATCCACCATATATATATATATATAAAGATGAGAACTCTATGATGCTTGAATAACACACAGCTGCTTACAAGTGAACTTACAGAATTACAGAGAAATGCTTAACAGATACAGCTTTATCTATCTCTCTGAAAATTATGCTTACTTAGTTGTTTTGTTCTACTTGCTACACTTGGTTTATATACTACCAAGTTACATGATAAAAATACAAACAAATAAAAACAACGATTATTTCCAGTCTAATTCCATTCTACTTCATTACTCTATCCAGCATCTTTGAATGTCTTTATAATTGCATGACAATGGTAATGCTTCTTTGTTCTCTAAATCCTACAATTAGGCTGCCAAATTCCATTTGCAAACACCCGAAGCATGTGACTGTGTTGTCACTGTCAACTGCTCTTTTGAATTGTGATCATCCGTTGGGACTATGTTGGTCATCCATCGAGAGTCTTCTTGATTATCTGTCAGGAGCCTTTGTAGATCATCCGTTGGTAGCCTTTCTGTCACTTCACTCCATTTCTAGTAGTCAACATGACTTAAAGAATCCTACAGCATCTACTAGTATATTGTTGTTTGCAGAAATGTGCTACCAGACTTATTATTACATAAGCTACACTCTCGATGGATGTTCAGTTGTCATCCGTCGGGACTATAAAGTTCATGCGTCGGGACTATTTTAGAACATCCTTCGAGAGCTATAAAAACACTTAGTTAAATGTACTAAGGTGTTTTGTTCAATTTATCATCAAGTTCAGAATATATTCCTAACACCTCTTAAGAGCACAGTTTAACTACTAGAGACTGGAATAAGAGACTAATATTCCAATAAATCATCTAAAAGATGATGAATATTAGTTTTGAGAGTATGACTTATCCATGAATTTAAATACGAAGAATCATTTTAAAAAGATTGACATTAATCCAACATTCAGGAAAAGAATAGGTGAGCTATTTGTGTGTGTTTGTAGTTGTTTGCAAGATTGATTTATAGAAGTTGGGGTTGTTACCCTACAATTATAAAAGTCACATAAATTTTAATTTAAGAAAGGCATATTCTCAACATATGAGATGGCTCCTGTTCTGATATGATAGTTGAGTTCACAAGATGAATAATTTAGAATTTAAACATTCTTGTGCTTACGTGGATTTGTTCTTTCTTTTATGAAACTCCAGTAAACTATAGGGGATTTGAATATTTCTTCCACTTAGATAACCTTCTCAAACCCTGGTTCCCTTTAGGAGGGACCACCACAATTATGGATTTACTATCTTTGATAAATTAAGATAGTTGTACTTATTATCTCAACACTTCAGGGAAATGTATCTTAGACAATAAGTGTGAGGGATGTTGTTCAGCCAAGCTGAACCTCCATTTACATTGAAGTGGATTTCAATGATTTCCCAATAGAAATATCATTCTCAAACCATGTAGCCATTGTAGGTCTTCTTACATCTATAATGTTCTAAAATTTCCAAGGTCTTTACTAAAGTGTGATGAAATCCTTGGTTTTGAATCAGAATCATTAAGGTCTACCTCAGCATGTAGCCTATAACTAAATCTGAATGAGGGTTCTGAGTTGGAAAGCAAAATGCAAAAATTATGTTTCATGAATGCTTGGCTTATCAATGAAAATAATGTATTGTTAATTTTGATGTAAGCAACTCAAGAAAGTTTAGTTTTGAATACAAATAAATTTTTGATATATAAAGAAGAATTTAGTTAAAACTAAGTTTTGGAAACTTTTCTGCAAAATAGATGATGTTTCAAGTGATGTGCTCTCATTTTTTGCAATTAAGTGCTTAACAATAAACTCCATTGGTTTGTAAAGTAATTCCATGAGACTAATACAAATGTTCAATTGGATCACTGGTGTCTTTGAGGGAGACAACTATTGAATGAACACAGAAATTAAATACCAGTTGGTTTGGCATAGAGAGTCTTAATGTATCACTCAACTCACTGGTTATATTTTTTGACTAGTGATTCTTTATAATCTTATCACTTATGGTACAAGATGAGATCATAAGGTGGTTAATACCTTGTGGGATGCCTTAATATAACTCTTTTACGGTCAAGTTATTTACTTATGATGATCATAAGTGAAAATAAATTTATTCAATTTCTTTTATCTTACATCAATTTGATCAGCTACAAATTGTCATACATTGTTGACTAGCAATAATTATTAGCTTCAAGATTTTTAAGATTATAGTCTCATTAACTTATTATCTGAATACTGAGGAGATAAATGATCAAACACGGTTATAACAAGAATAAGAAAGTCATATAATCAAGTAAAGAAGCATAGATAAGATATTTTTTTAAAAGAACCAATTACAAGAAAAAGTTCTTTTAAACAGCAATATAAAAAATTTTCACTATACTCAACTCTAGTCATCTAGAAGTCTAAACCCTAATGTTAAAAGAGGTAGATCCACCGCCTTGGTTACCACCATCATTTCCATTCCTTCGAGGATTGGCACGAACAGTAGTGAAAGCGGCCAGAGTAGCAGCAGCAGCAGCCTCCCAGCCCTCTTGACCTCGACGGCTGCCTGAATACGCGCCAGGACAACCAAAATTTCTTTTTCCGTTGTTGGGTCATTGAAGAAAATGCTCTCAATAACAACTTTGTCAATGCCATAAAGGAAAATGATCGTCATTATGTTTGAAAAAGAATAGGGATCGAGAGTTGAAGATAACAGAAGCATGATAAAACAGACGAATATTTATAGGCAAGGAAAACTCATGAACGAATAGTTACGGTTTGCCTTAAATATTTCATTGAAACTTGTTAGGCCTTAAATCAAATGTAGAGGGGGGTGAATACAGTTTAAAAAATCAAATGATTTAAAGAACTCAATAGAATGAAAAGTTTTGTTATAATTGAATAAGAAATTTGAATACATATCCATCTATTGATTGCTATAATAATTAAATTATTGTACCAACATATCTTTGTAAATATATCTACCTGTGGTATCTCCTGATTTCTAGCTTGACAAATACTAATATGAACAAATGCTGATGACAAGTACTGATCAGCTAATGCTGACAAGAAATGCTGATGACGTCACCTTTGTCAAACTCTGATATCAAGTGTTGATGGAAAACTCTAATAGCTAAATACTGATATCATCGATTTCATCTAACAATCTCCCCCAAATTGTGCATTATGTAATTATGTACAAGTTTCTAACTGATGATGTCAAAACTATCTAAATACTGGAAAAAAAACATATGTAGAATCTTACTATCAGTGTTTCTGAATATAACTTCAATATTCAACCCTAGCATATCCAGTCGCATCATCCAAGAATTTCTTGAGTAGATTTTCTTCAAGAACATTCAAATACATTTCCATTATCTGTTTGATATCCTTGAGCTCTTCTGTAGATTCATCATTCTGATAGATAGTAGCTCTGAGGTCATGAATATTTGATCTGCAAAGTGACAAATCATCTAATTCCAGAAATCCAACTTTCTTGTCATTTGGATTAAAAGTAAGAACTTTTATACCAATAGATGTAGTTGTTCTGGCTCCTCCTTTAGAAATATCAACAGTGTTTTGATTCTCATCAATGTACTTTGGAATGTATTTGGATTTGTAAGTCATTCCTCTCTACTTCCTGAATACCAAGTCTTTAAAATAAGCAGACCACCTATCAGTTGTAGAGTTGATTACCTTTAGTAGTGTTATGACTTATTCCAACTCATGCCATGGTTTGTCTCTCATTTGCTCTTGTGAGATCTTCAACCTTTTTCGTGACTCAAGAAGATACAGTATCTTTTCTTTTGGCTTATATGTATCATACAAATAAAGCACTATCTGAAATGAAAGAATCATTTGTAGATCTTCAAGCTTCACATTTTCACCTACTCATGTCAGATTCTCAGGCTCCCTTAGAAGTAAAGCATTTCTAGTGAAGTTATCAGCATTTGGAAGTCCCAAGCCACCTCTTCTGCCAGCCATTCTAGCTTGTGAATTACCATTATAGATTTTGTTAATGCTTTCAGAAGAATCTCTTTTTAATGCAGGTGTCTTGCTTCCCCATAACAGCTTTTTCTTCTCTTCAAAGGTCAATTTTGGCTTATCAACACCTGAACCTTCAGAATCAGAGTTTGAGTTTCTTCCAGGAATAATGTGACCATCTTTTAATCTATCTTAGTCAGTTTTATCTTCAACATTAGTAGTATCAGAGCTTGAGATTGGTTGAGCTTCAGCTTTTATTTCTACAACTTGAGCAATGTCAGTGGTTGAAGTGATTTCAAGTTTCTCAGCCCAATCAGATCCAGGAATAACTTTTTTTTTCTTGTGATCCTGATTGACTTCTTCTTCAAATACTTTTCCTTAATCAGCATTATCACGAGCTTGGCTTACTGAATAGAATGGATATATCAGTGTTTGAGTTTTAGTAGATGCTGATTTTGCCTTTGACTTTGATTTTGACTTTTCATCAACCTTCTCTTTCCCCTTATACCTCTTATCAACATTTAAAATGGCTTGAGACCTTAGAACAGGTCTTTCAGCTTCAGTTTGGCTGATTTCTTTGATCACTAATCCTTTAGTTGGTCTGTCCAGGAATATCATCATATAGTGATACATCATCAGTATTTGTTGGTCTCAAAGATTTGAATTCTTCCTCCATCAGCTTTAGCTGCTCAAGATCAATTCCAGGATTTTTTTTTTCAAAAATCCTTCTACACACCTCAGAATCAAAAGCTGTAATTTTAGGATCCTTGTAGAATAGAATTATATTTCTTCCCTTTACCTTTAGTGTTTGCATGAATTGACTAGCTTCAATACCATCTTCCACAATCCTTTCATCATGGTCATCATCGGCATTTGTGACTGTCAGAGTTTATCTTTCAGTTGTAGTCACAGTAGTCAACTCTTTGGTAACAATTGTAGTTTTCTTCCTTTCATCTCCACCACTTCTTCCACCTTCACTCCTTCTTTGGATAGTGGATTTAGAAGTACCACTAAAGCCAACAATGTCTCCACCCTTGTACCTCCCAAGTGACTTTGCACCTTTATTCCCACCATCTAGAGCATCATCCCTGTCATCAGCTTTTAGGTGGAGTTGTTTGCATTTAGACTTTGAAATTATCTCCCCCTTTTCTGGCATCATCACCAAGCAGGAGAAAGAAAATTAGCTCCATCGATGCTGGACCTCATCCAATTGCCCAAACATCTTTTCCTGAGTTGCTTCCAACTTAGCCTGATTGGCTTCAATTTTGGAACCTCAATTCCGATCAAAAGTTCCATTAATTCCGGTGGAGTCAAACTCCACTCCATCCACAATCGATTTTATCGATTACTCAGCCAAACACAACAATTCATACACTAAAATGAAGCTACAATTACGTATAATTTATACATACAATCATTTTCAACAACCACATCGTCCATGATTCGTAAAAAATAAAAATCAAAACATAAAAATTTTAAACTTGACTTAATCAATTTTGCATATAAACAATCACAAAATATACATGAATCCAAGGAGAATAAAAAACATTTAGAATCCAAGGACCCAATTTGAATCCTAAAATGAAAAATATGAAATAACAGGATAATCAACCTTAGTCGAAGTGGTTGGTATCAATAGATTAGGCTGGATTAGAGCTTCAATTTGACTATTTAAGCGTAAGAAACGAAGTTCAGAATCACTGTCAAAGATTGGTTTAATCCTCAAGAACAATAAGAACTCAAAATCCAAATTTTCTGAAAATATCTGAATTTTTGGATAATTATAAAAATAAAAATAGAAAATCAGCTATTTATATTAATCAGAAAATTAAGACCCCAAAATCAATTAAGGGTGTTTTATCCCTTAATTAAAATAATAAGGCCCAAAATAATAATTATGGGGAATAATTTTTAAATAAATACAATATATATGCCAAAATTCCCCAAAAATTATGTATGTTTAAAAAATGCAAAAATAATAGATATTTGGAATATCCGTGATTTTATAAAAACAAAAACATGAATTTTATGGGCTTTGACGTCCAGGTAGGGTCCTGGTCCGTTGATTTTTGAAATACCGAAATATTTTTTAAATTAACAATAAACCCCAAAAATACATATAATGTATGCAAATGTACACAAAATGAGATAAAACAAGTACCTCAATAAAAACATTAATAAATACGCGTCTAAACAACGTATACTTTCATATGATTGCATTTTAAACACGTAAGAAATAATCAAAAAAATTCTAGTCCTTACGGGACCATATATAAGTTTATGCGTAAAAGCCATCTGGCTTTGAAGATCCAGAATTTCCAAACTTTGTGTACAAGCTACTCAAGGCTCTCTATGGACTAAAGGAAGCACCTAGAGCTTAGTATGACACGCTGTCATAATTTTTGCTTAAACATGGATTCACTAGAGGCACAATTGACAAAACTCTATTCTACAAGCAACATGGTGATGACATTATCCTAGTTCAAATCTATGTGGATGATATCGTCTTTGGTTCTACTAATTAGAAGTTGTGTCAAAGATTCTCAAAACTCATGCAAAGTTAAAATGATATGAGCATGATCGGAGAATTAAGTTACTTTCTTGGCCTACAAGTTTGTCAAAGAAGTGATGGAATTTTCATCAGTCAAACCAAGTATGTTGAAGATCTTCTGAAGAAATTTAGAATGGTGAATTGTTCACCTGCATCTACTTATATTTCTACAGCTACCAAATTGGATGAAGATAAGAAAGGAAAGAGTATAGACATTTCAAGCTTTAGGGTAATGATTGGATCCCAGACATCATGTTTGCTACATATATGTGTGCAAAATTTCAAGCAAATCCTAAAGAATTACATATAATGGTTGTTAAGAGGATTTTCATATATTTGAAGGGAACACGAAACTTGGGATTGTGGTATTCTAAGGGAACTGGTTTTGAAGCTATTGGACACACAGATGCAGATTTTACTGGATATAGGTAAGACAGAAAGAGCACTAGTGGAAGCTGTCAATGTTTTGGCCAAATAATTGTATCATGGTAAAGTAAGAAACAATAATTTGTTTCAACTTCCACAGTGAAGGCTGAATACATAGCTCCTAAAAGTTGTTGTGCTTAAGTGCTTTGAATTAGAAATCAATTGATGGATTATGGCCTAATGTTACAAAAAGATTCCTATCATGTGTGACAATACTAGTGCAATATTTATTATTTTTAATCCTGTTAACCATTCTAGAACTAAGCACATTGATGTGAGATACCATTTATTAGAGAACATGCTACAAATGGTACCATTGAGCTTGTTTTTGTTCCAACGGAAAAATAGTTAGCTGACATTTTAACTAAACATTTGGATGAATCAACCTTCACAATGCTTGTAAGTGAAATTGGTATGCTAAATTCTTCATCCTAAGGAAAGAACTCAGCTAAAATTTTGCAGCAGATAAACTAAAATAAATTTGATTTAATTAGGAATTAACTGAAATATGATTTATCAATATTTCATAATTCTATGTATATATATTTCTCAAAAATAAATTTAACTTGGAATTTTTTTTAATTCCATGAAAAACTGTCCAAATATTGTTTCACATTTTTTATATGTGAAATTGATATAAGCCATAATCAAGTAAAAATAAATGTACGTACAAAACTGAGTTCTCGATAAGTCTAAATGACTTGTCGATAAGTCTCTAAATGACTTCTGTTATTCCCAAACAATGCAACAAGAATTATAGAAGGGGGGTTGAATGTAATTCTGGCTCCTTTTTTAATTTTAAGACTGTTCTTACTCAATATATATAACAGTGTTTGATTTTGCAAGAAGTGCGGAATGAAACTTGAATTGAAATCAAAACACAAAGTAATAAAATACAAAGTTTTAAGGTGGATTTGAACTTATCATCCAGAGATATATATTAGTATGAAAACTTTGTGATGCTTGAATAGCACACAGCTGCTTACAAGTGAACTTTTAAATTTACAGAGAAATTCTTAACAGATATAGCTTTATCTATCTCTCTAAAAATATGCTTGCTTACTTATTAGTTCTACTTGCTACACTTGGTTTATATATTACCAAGTTATATGATAGTAACATAAGATAATAAGACAAACTATATCTAGTCTAACTCCATGTGGTTTCACTACTCTATTCCAGCATTTTTGAATATCTTCATAATTGCACAGAAATGGTAATATTTCTTTGTTCTCTAAAACCTGTAATTAGGCTGCCACATTCCATTTACAAATACCTGACACATGTGATTGTGTTGTCACTGTCAACTGCTAATTTGAATACTATCATCTGTCGGGATTAGTTTGATCATCCGTCGGGAGCCTTGTTGATTATCCGTTGGGAGCCTTGTTGATTATTCATCGGGAGCCTTTGTAGATCATCCGTTGGAAGCCATTCTGTCACTTGACTTCATTTCACTTATATAGAATTACAAGACATCTCATATTTATAATTAGCCAACTTATTCTGTATATCAATCTAGTAGTCAACATGACTTAAAGAATTCTACAGAATCTACTAGACTAAAATATTGTTGTTTGCAGAAATGTGCTGCAATACTTATTGTTACATAAGCTACACTTTTGATGGATGTTCAGTTGTCATCTGTCGGGACTATAAAGATCATCCGTCGGGACTATAATAAAACATCTGTCGAGAGCTACAAAAACACTAAGTTAAATCTACTAAGGTGTTTTGTTCAACTTATCATCAAGTTCACAACATATTCCTAACAATCTACCCCAATTTATATCTACTGGAATTGTAGCCCTAAATTAAGAGAAACTTGAAGATAACAAAACACCCTAACTGAACATATTGAATAATATTATATAAAACTAGTAAGTGCTACAATTTATTGAAAATTGGACAAAGTAGAGTGTACAAAGAGTTCTCACAATCATTATCAAGATGCTCCTCTAATCTAAGAAGATGTTTTCTATTTCCTTGTTGGTCTTGATTTCTTCCCAAGTTTCCAGTTGTTTTCTTCTATTTGATTTTGGAGCTGCCTGTGGAATTCAAATTCTTCAGCATTTGAAAGATCTACCTTTTCTTGTATTTCCAGTAGAGTCTCATTGCTTGAGATGCCCAATTGGTCATCCAATCTGAAGAATCTTCTAACACCTTTGTCATCTATGAATTCCATCAGCCAGTAAGGCCTCAAGTGCGCTTTACTTCCTGTGAAGGGAATTGTTAGAGTTCTTGGAAGTGTATTTGAGGCTTTTCTGCTCCTCAGTTCTTCTATCTTCTTTATAACCAATTTCTTGGCTATCACATTGAATCCAAAATTCTTCTTGAAGGATGAGAAGATCTTTATCAAAACATTACAACTTTCTTGGAGAACTCTGTGAAGGGGCTATATGATCTCTCTACCACCTTTGTATTTGAATACCAGTCTTTCAAGGAGATGTTTGTGAGCATCAATCCCTCTTTCTTTTTCCAATTCATTTAAGTAGAGATTTATATCTGAAAATTCCTTGATGTCACAGATATATAGAAGATCCCCCTTATTGACAGTTGGTTGAGCTTTGGCTAAGGTTTTGGTTCTGAGAGTCACAGGCTTGATCTTCTTGATTGCTCTTATCTTTGTCTTATTTGCTTTGTTGAAAATTGGTAAATTAAGCTCAATTATAGGCAAACTTTCTCAATCTATTAGCTCATCCTTGGGAACTATAGGCTCACCATGAAAATTCTTTATTGGATCCACCTTAAATTCCTCATGTACCATTGAGGGCTTGGATGTTTGAGTTGAAGGTGTAGACTCTTTGGGAAAGTAATCTTCCATTTCCTCATCACTGAAATCCAATTTTCTTTTGGAAAACAGTTTGTATCTGAACTTTCTTTTCTTTTGAGGTTCCTTGTACATTTTCTGATCTTGATCTTCAGCTACCACATGTGGTTTTTCAGAAATCTCAGTTGCAGTTTTCACAGCTTGAAGCTTGGAAACTATAACAACTTGCTCTTTCTTCTGTTTGAGCTTCTTAGCCCTTAAAGCAGCTTGCTTCTTTTCTTGCTTGATTCTTAGTTTTTCTTCCCTTTTGGCTTCTGCAAACTGAGGGTGTCCAGCCACCACACAGATTTCTTTCCCATTCTTGTAGATTTTGGCAATTCTTGTCTTTTGTACTGAGTTAGTTGGATCTTTGAAGAATATAATAGACCTTGCTAACAGCTTCTTTTCATCTGGCCTTGGAGTCTCAAACATAAGATCCAAGGGATTTTTGTCAGATGACTTTGGATAGTTTCTTTTGGGCTTCAAAACCATATTGGCTTTTGGAGACTTTATGCATGAAGGTTGGACCTTTTCCAAGTTATCTAGACTCAATTCATTCACAGAAATTTGCTTGACTTGAGAGAAGTGATGAAAGATCTTGTTAGGTTTCTTAATGGGACCAAATTTCTTTTGAATTACTTCATCAATTTTCTTTAATTTATCATCTAATTCCTTTTCAGCTGCTGCAATATCAAGCTTTAAGAAATTTGACATTGAATTCAACTTAGCAGCTACTATCTGGATCAGATTAATGTTTTCCACGACTGGTGGCTTAGGAAAAGTAATTTCTGGAACAATTACTTGACTGACTTGTATGTTTAGCACATTTTCCCCCTCACTTGTTGGCTCTCCTTGACTAACTGGGACAAGTGAATCTTTCTCCCCTTTTTGTTAGCATCAAGTTGAGTGGAGGTAGAAGTTTGTGCATCCACTAGCTTTTGAAGCAACTGAGTTTGTTGAGCTTGATGTAAATGAATTGCAGTGATGGAAGCTTCTAATGTCTTGAGTCTTGTATCTAGGGAGTCTACTTTGGTCGCAAGATTAGAGTTTTTCCTCAGTTGTCTGTTGATGTCAATCATGGCTGTGTTTGGAAATTTAACATCCAGCTTCTCAGGAACATCCTTCTTGACCTGATCAATTTCTATTTTTATTGTAGTGACATCCAAATTGTGTTGAAGAGACTGAATTTGGTGCATTTGAAGAGAATTGAGATGTGCTTGAAGATGTTTCTTGGTGTTGGCATTGGTTGTAGCTTGAAGAGCTGTCTGAGTTTGTTGGATGATATGAAAGAGAGTAGTCTTGAAGTGTTGCTCATCACATTCTTTGGAAAACACCCAAGATGAAATGTTCGATCTTGAGTTAGGGCCTGCTTCTCCCCTATGTCCATGAGCTCTTCTTCATTATCATCTTCATCTCCAAAGAAGTCTTCAGAACCACCAGTTCCATAATCAACATCATCACCAGTTGTGGGAGGCATGGCTGACATGGCATCTTTGGCTCTTTGCATGGAGGTTGTTGTATGCACCAGATTTAGCATTCTTTCTGCAGCCACATTGTCCTGCTCAGCTAGAACTTGATAAGTTGACACAGGGTCAGTAAATGCCTCAGCTTCATAAGAAACAGAATCTAAGACAGCTTGATATTCTTGCTAAATTAGTTTTTTCTTTCCAGCCTCATTAACATCCATTAACTCACTTACAATGGGCTCTTCCCATTCAGTTGTACCAGCTTTTCTCTTAATTTCTCTCTGTTCTTGCATCATGTGCTCCCCTTGGCTCACCACCCTCACACCCTCACCTTCACCTACTAAGGTGGAACTCCCCTGCAATATCCGGGATATATCGTGTAATTATTTTTGCTAATAGATAATTATTATGTATGTTCGGTATCTATTCTATGAATTATTTGTTAAGTGTTAAATGTGTTTGGATGTTTAAAAATAATATTAATTGAGTATTTTAATTTTTATATGTCCAAAATAAAATATAGATAATTTTCATATCTTCCTAATTATTTTTATGTTGATTTATGATTTTATAGGAAATATATGGATTTTATAAAATCTTTTTCCGAGTATTTAAAAACTATTTTATACAATCGGGAACCAACCGACGTCATCCGTTTTTACGTTTTTATAACCCGAAACTCTTCTGAGAACTCCTTCCTAACCCAATTGCAAATTTCCGAGCATTTTCCATGTTTCGACTTTTTCGATTCGGCGTACGGTTTGTCCTGCGCGGGTCCCGGCGCAACATTTTCGATACATTATTCGTTTCGGTAAATCAATAAAACTCGTATTTTCGATAAACGGGATCTTTTTATTAAACTATCACAATTATCACCTCGTAATACGTGTAACCAGGCGCTGAGACCAAGACCACAGTACAAATTGTACTGGTTTGGATAATTATCCTGAAAACGGGTACCGTTTGGATCAGTTTTTATAAATAAACGTACCATCTTGTATCTGGAATGATCCAACGGGATACTAATTTTCCGTAATTATAAATAGCCTTTACCGTATTTTATTCTGTATCAAAAATCATTTGCAGACAATAATTATATAATTTTCCAGAGAAAATTCATATATTCATAAACATTTCTGAGAATCAAACAGCAATTTGAAGGTGTTAGTGATCTCTGTTTTCAAAGCTCGAGTAACCAAATCGAAGGTCTCGGCATGTTCTATCAGTTTCTTCAAGTTTCAGAACTGCAGAAATCAAGGTTTATTTTCTATATTTTTATTTATTTTCGAATTAATTTGATTAAAAATATGAATTTTTGCTCGGATGATTGTTTGAATGATTTGATGATTGCATGTTGTAGAGCTTGTTTCCCTGATGATTTTGATATATTATATGATTGATTTGGAGTTCAATAACATGTTCAAAATTGAGTTTGATTTTCGAATTTTAAAATTAGGGTTTATAACTCGTATGAATGTTCTTAATTGAAATTTAGAGCTTTTTGATCTAGGGGTTATTAGCTGTTGTATTATAGTGGGTTGTGTTCCTTATAAAATTTGCAATTGATTGGTATATAGCTCGTTAACAGAGGATATGTGAGTCGAAGGGAGTTGTGTTTTGAAGTTTACGTCGAGTTCGCCGTAAACCGGCGAACTTCTCGGCCAAATTCCGGTTAACTCAGGGATGGGTTAAGTGATTTGATGACATGGTTGTGTTCCTGGTATTGTGTAGATGTGATCTGGAGGTGTTGGTGGACTGAGCATCCCTGGATCGATTTCTCCGGCGAAACAGGGTGTTTTCTGGCGACCCCCTGTAAAATTACAGTTTAGTACCTGGACTTTTGGGGACGATGCAGTTTGGTCCCTGAAGTTTCCAGAGTTTGCAAAAATAGGATTCCTGTTTTAAAAATGTTTAAAAATCATATTTTCTATTTATTTTAATTATAAAAATCCGTTTTTAATTTCTGAAAATTCCAAAAATTATTATTTTAATTCCAAAAATTATTTTTAATTCAAAAATAAATCTGAATTAATTAGTTAATTAATTTCAGTTAATTTTTAATTGATTAATTGGTCAATTAATTCGAAAATTAATTGATTTAATTAATTATTAATTAATTATTTAATTACATTTAATTCTTTAAAAATGATTTAAAAATTCCGAAAAATAGTTTGGAGCTTTAAAATATTATTTTAAATTGTTTTCAAGACTCGATAATTATTATAAAATTGTTTTGAACCCGGATTTGGCCAACCAAACCCTGTTTATTACTTTGAAATTGATCCAACGACCCGTTTTAATTCCGAAAAATGTTTTAAAATCATTTTATATACCCGAAAGCCTGTTTATGACCCAAGACTTCTTTATAAATGATATATCATTGATTGTTTGACGTGTTATGTGCTATATGTGACTTGTTGGTTGACTGTCGGTCTATATGTTCGGTGTTTACTTGTTTATAGCATAACATTCAATCCGTTAATCGGATTTGGGTGAAACGAAGGGTAGATAGAAGCATGTTTCAAATAGAATCGTATAAGTTGAGTATTGATAGATGCTTATGGTATGTGAGCAGAAGAGGCAAGGCGTAGGAAAGGGAAACAGATAGTCGAGGAGTAGACGGTTGTGATTGGAAGTTAGTGCAGTATAGCAAGCTAGTACCAGGCAAGTGTTCTGAACTTTCTCGAGATATATTATAGTTGGTTGATAGTCTTGTTTTATATTGCAAGTGCTTTGAAGCACTAAACCCAAAACCCTGATTCCAGTTATTGATCTTGAGCCGTAAACCTTATTCTTTCTAAACCATTGATTGTTGTATACCTAAATATGAACCATAAATATACGATATTACTCCACAAATACATACAAACTAAATATCAAACACTGAATCGAATTACTTACATACTCAAACCATTGTACCTTATGATTTGAAAGACCAATTCCTGGTAACCCTGAAACATTGATTCCTTTGTTATCCAATTCTTTTATTACCTAACAGCCAAGCTTTGAAATTGCCATATTGATCCGTTGTGAAGGTTGAAACCATTTCATTATCGAACATCCAATGTTGTTTATGATTTTGTTTATTGCTTTACATTGTTTATTCTGTTATTATGTTAAAATTGGATTGTTTTATAAAATTATGGACCAGATTCGTGGTCAGACCATATAAATGGTCAAGTTAGGCCAATGTGTGCCTTGGATCCAGTAGTTAGAGCAGTGCTGTGTGCTTTGCTCGGGGTTAGTGCGTGACTGATCAGCAGCCTAACCTTGGTTTTTAAAATAAAAATATAATATCCAATTCTAAATCATAATCCATTGTTCACTTGATATCATAACTCTTTTTACTTGATGATCATTATTCTCAGTTTTGTCATTGGAACTTGCTGAGTTAGTTAGCTCATTTGTGCGATGTTGTTTATGTTCTTTTCCAGTTAAGAAGGAACCAGTTGGTAGCGAAGATCCCCAGTCCAGCGCGAGAGCTAGGGGTTCAGGTTGATCGAGTTAAGCTAGTAGGCATCTTTTGAGATAATTTAAGTTTGTAAAAGTTTGTAATAATGCTTAATACTCAGCTCTGAGTTTGAATAGTTGGGATTTGGACGGTTTGTAATATAAGTGTGTGTTTGGCTTGTGTGCATACTTTAACCTGTTGCGGTCCGTGGTAGTTGGTAAGTAGGGTCACTGCATATTATTATTATTATCTTTATTATTTGTTATAAGCAGGTTATAAATAAGGTGTGTGTGTGTGTGGACCCCAAACTTCTGACCCGGGTATGGAGGGCGCCACATCCCCTCACTCACTTTTGCCAGACTGAAAGAAGTAATCTGCATTGTTTCTCTCAATTCCTCTCCTTTTGTCTGAGAACAACTCAGCCTCTCACTCTGTTCACTCCCTTCCCTCAATCCTAGGAGTGATTATACAACCACTAACTCATCTACACTTGAAACAATTTTTGAAAATTCATCTTGTGTAGTGAGTACCAATGGATGAGGAACATCTGTCAGGGTAGTAGTTAGAATAGCCGACGGATGACTGCTGTTAGGCATATCCGTCGGGATACAATCACTAACCGATGGATGAACAATATCCACCGTTAAAAAAGAAATGATAGAGTTTGGAGTGGAAACTATTATGGACCTTGTGCAGATTGATGATAATTTTGGCACAGAAGTCTCAACAGTTCCTGAAAGAATTGGCAAGTGAGCCAATAAATCATCTAAAAGATAATGTTCACTTGCATTGAATTTTGGCTTCTCCAACAGAGTTAAAGAAGGAGAATCAAGGATTGATGTGTTGATCATATCCACATCTAGAGAGTTGGTGGGAGAGTTTTGTGTGTGGTGCTTCTATTGTTAAAGATTATGGTTGTAAATCCACATTTATTGGAGTCACATCAAGCTGAATTTGAGATGGTGCAGTGACTGAGTCTTTAGCTGCAGTTTGCACTGTGTGTGATCCCTGTGCATCCCCAGTGTGTTTAGATTTCTTCTTTCTGGAATAAGTTTGGGGTGAGCTTGTGTCCCTTACCCTCTTGGCATGTGCTCTTGGCTAAGAGCTTTGTTTAATAGTCACATTCTTTTAGGAGGATGTAACTAACAATGAGCTATTGTCCTTATTAATCACTGCAGTTTGTTGGAAAACTGTAGTGTGGCTAGGCTGGGATTCACTCACCTCTCCAACCTTATTCTTAGGATTTCTTTTATATTCACCCTGTCCCTCACCTATCTTATCCACCTTCACACTCCCCTCTTTGGTTTTGGTGGATTTTGAAACTGGCATCTTTTGAGAGACACCAGAGTATGGTTTCTTTATCTTGGATTTTAAAGATATGGATTTGGTGGCTTGGGTAGGCATATGTTGGGTCATTGACACAGATTCCCTAGCCACACTCAATGGCAAAGAAATTTGAGAGGTAGAGATAGTAGAGACAGTAGAGATTACCTCACTTACCTGAGTGCCCTCTAAGATAGGCAAATAGACAAGGGGCACCTCTTTGTGGTGATTGGCTCTGTTCAAATCTGCAATTACTCTCCTTTCTTGAACCCAACAATCTAGTTTGTTGGTTGGGTTCTCAATTACAAGATTCTCATAAATATGGTTAGCAATAATCATGAAGAATCTAGCATAATAAACATTTTTAGATCTCTTTTTGATTTCCCCTAACTTGTATCCTAACTCAAACATGATGGCATCACTGAAATTGTAGTACTTATCAGTAAGAAGCATGTAAAGCATATTAAGCATTGTAGTGTTGACAGAATCAAAGTTACTTATTTTACTAGAACACACCTTGATAACTACATCACACGGATAACTCCTCTCTTTTCTAAGACCTAGTCTTCTAATCTCACTTAACTTAGTGGTAGGAAGTGCATAGCCCATAGAATTAAGCAAATTAACTATATCAGCAACTGTGTGTGGCTTAGTAGTAGTGTTATCAGGAATTTTAAAGCAGCTTTGATAATATCACTGTTAATGCAGAATTCCTTACCTTTCACAGAGGGAGTTATGATCTTGCAGTTGCCTGATACACAACAGTTGTCCATATTTCTTCCACAACTTCACAGTAGATTGTGGGTGATTCCAGCATGGCATATCTAAGTTTGCATCCCTTCACAAAATCCATCATTTTATGATAATCCTTAGATGCTGGAATCTCTTTGTTCACCAAAGCTACGAAATTATTCTTCTCATAGATGAATCATGACTGAGACATAATCGACTACTGGTGCCATTGTTAAAGTAAGAAAAATTACAGAGAGAAAGGGGTTTTGCTTTGAGATAGAAGAGAACATTTAATTGCAGTATAGAGAGATAAAAGCAAAAATAAACTGAAGTTAGGCTTTTATGTACTCTCAAATAAAATGGGATAAAAACTAAAGATAAAAATTAAAGACCCAATGAGAATTATCTAAAATATCCGTTTAAAAATAAAATAAACTGTCAAAATTCTGTCAATTATTCGTCGTGATATACTTACAAACTATAAGTATATCCGATGGATAATGTTCAGTACTTTTAACAGCTAAGATGTAGACAATTCAACAGATGAGAATAAAGCAATTATCCGTCGGGTATAAAATAATCCATAAAAGTAATTGATTTTTATCATGTTATACTATTTTGACAGATGATCAAACTCGATGGATAATGAACATCCGTCGAGATGTAAATTTTGACTTACCCAAAATTTCATCTAGGACAAAAAAATCAATTAAGTTTCTGGTTGCATTACAACTTGTAATTATCAGAAATAATTTAAGAATAATTAAGCATACCTAACTCACTTATGTCGCACCCCAATTTAACAAAAGACACTATACGAATTATTACAATAGTTAACAAAAGGAAATAAATACATCTGAATCCAAGATCTTACAGTTTAGGGTTTGGAACAGCCCAACACTATTAACTATTACAACCTGATTTTAACTTCGAGTCCTCACACAAAACGATCACTAATTACCTGAGCTCGAACATACGAATCGGCATCACAAGTCTTAAGCGTTGTCTGCTTGAATCTAACCATATCTGCTAGTTGTAATATCAGGGTAAAGCAAGTAGTGAGCCAAATGCTCAACAAGTACTATAATATACATAAACAAGAATAAAAGAATAACAATGGAAATGAAAGATTCAACAATATAGTATCAAGAGATAAACTTTCAGGGTGATGGCATCTTTTTCTTGTAATAAAACAATTCAAAACCATTTCTTTATCAAATATCATTTTATGATGCTACGGATTACAGCCGGTGATCAGCCGCGAAGTAATCCCGAACCTCGCTGGGTTCTAGAACATTAATGGGATCCCTAGGCAACCTTTAAGCCTAAAAATTAAGAGCGGAAAGGACTTGCGTCTCATTCCAGATCCACTATTTAAAGAAAACATTTGTCCCCCTTTGGAACTGAAAATCCACTTTTTAAGTTTTATTATAAAAATTGAATTGATGCCAAGTGACGGTTAAACTATTAAACAATGAACATCTTTATCAAGGGTTCTAGATCAACTTTAAGGCCATGATCAACTAGACGGATACCTTATCAAATGGAATCGCAAAGTTTCTATTCACAAAGAATTTGACAATGAGGTTTAAGAGGGTTGTTGGATAGTATAAAGGAACTAAGTCAAACTAGGTTCAAGGTAATGGTTCCAAATAAGACATAGGTATTAAAATATAAAGAAGGTGAGCATCAGTTCAATGTATAACAGGGTATCATGTTTTAGGGGTAAGAATAGGGTTATCAAGCAATCATGAATGATTTTAAGGAATAACTGACTTTTTGGTATCAAGATAAGGCTACTGAGTATATTTGCACAGGGTTCAACATCACAATTACTTTGGTATACTAGCATGGTATGACTTTTGAATCACTTGCATAGAAATCTTCAAGTAAAGTTAAACTACTTGCAATAAATACTTGAGGGTTCATGGCACTTGCATATTATATGAAAGATAGATGTGTACATGTATATCAAGGTGAATTAGAATTCTTGCATCTTATATAAAAGCTGGGTTAATACACACTTGCAGTGTAAAGAAAAGGTAGGTTGAAACACTTGCCTTGAGAAAGGCTTGACTTGACTAGAAGGTGGGAGCAACTGGGAGCTCTACTCGACTTTAATGGAAAGTTTACCCTCGTCTCGTGATCCTACATAAAATAATAATAACCCCATTATAATATATTCTCACCAACTCAACCTAATTATAAACCGAAATTAACCACTTTGGCACTTAGGCATATATACACATATATGCTTACAATCACCTTATAAGCATAATAGTTCACATAGAAACATATGCTCACATAACAAATTTAAGTACATAATAATATATCAACATAATATATTGCATCACTAAGCTTGTATGATCTCACTCTACTTACTGAAGTCACTTAGTTGTGCTAAACTAGCCAAAACTCTTAATATTGACCTCATAACTCGAAGTGCCTTTTCTAAACCATCAAGTTCTTATTGACCCTGACATAGGCCTTAAACTCTAATGACCTTATAATATCTTACAACTATGGTGATCAACCTAGGCCTCACTCGTAAGTGCTCTAAAACTAAATGTGAAGTGAATGTGCTCATTATAGTGATTTCAGGATGACACCGATGGGGTTTTTAGTATAATTAACACCCTTACACTTCAAGTTTACCTCCCAAACTTTTACACTAGACTCTTGTGATCATAAGGCAACTCCCAAACTCGGTGTGGCTCGAGGGCCTAGCTTGGGCCTCCCTAGGCCTAAGCTTAAAGTCCAAGGTTCCCCTGTTTTCTAGACAGAAAAGTGTCCAGTTTTTCCCTAAATTGTGACACATGATTCTAACTCAATTCCTATGAACTATGGCTGGAAAAACACCTCTGACACTCCCTCTAACTAAGGCCAACCAAGTCCTAGTGAGGGCCTACACATGACATGGTCAAAACTCTTCATTTCTAAGTTGTAGCGAAACTGTCCCCTGCTGGACAGATTTGGTATTTTCACTCGTGCAGCTAACCAAACAACCTACAAACCTCTAACAAACACCTGAAATCTAAAGTATACCCTAGCTTCTGGTGACTTGGGCCTCAAAGTGCATTACAGTGATATGGTCAAATCTCACTCTAAACCTCATGACACCAAACTGAAAATCTGCAGAATCTATTGTACCCTTTTGCACCATGTTTCCCACTTGACAAACCAAACCAAACATCAACCAAAACCCAAAATACTCCTCAACCAAGGCAACCTACTGAACTAACACTCCCACACACAATATTGGCTTAGTGGAGATCATCCTTACCTAAGGTGCAATATAACAAAACAAGAGTTAACACAATACACTAATTAAAAGTCATCACACTTTGAAAATAACAACTTAAATCCTCCATATGTATACGAATTAAAATCACATAACAAGGAGCACAAATCATAATTAATATCCTAACTTAACTGAAATTAGAGATTATTAACAAAAATCATTCCAAATGGTCAAGAACTTTCGAAAATCATGAGTTGGACCTATGCATGCATGCTTTCAAATTTACAAGCCAAAAACAATATGGTTTCCATATAAATTTCATCATAACATCAACATTCAAGCCTTGCATTAACCATAACTATATGATCACTTAGCATGCAAAGAGTTTTATCAAGTTTTTATTTCCAAAACCAAGCTATTATCACATAAACATTCAAAAATCAAACAAGGAAACAAAACACCATCCATTCAGCTCCTAACAAGTCGTGGCCGAATGGATTGGGGTGAAAACAACATTTGCATGAGTGTAACACACCCATATCTAGCCATTCTCAACCCTATGATAATATATCTCATAGTGAAGGCCTTGGATTCACAAGAATCAAGGGTGTTCTCTTTGAGTTTAACAAAACACTACCATGCAAGATCAAAACATAAACTTTTCACCCTAAACTCTTTGGATTATATATGAACAAGATATAGGAAGTAAGATTACTTTGATGAAAGATGAATGTTTGAATGAAAATGAAGAAGAAAGGGGGGTGAGGGGCTTCGGCTAAGGGAGGAGCCGAGAGAGAGGGATGGCCGAGAGAGGGGAGGAAGGAGGGAGAAGAGAGGTGAGGGTGGAGTGTAGAGTGGAGTGATTATGACAACTTGTATTTGTTTTTATGGTTTGATTTGACTAAAATGTGAGTGGAGTTGAAAATTGACAAAAACAACCTTCTGGCAAGCTTGTGCCATTTTGCATGCAAGGATATATATGTAATTTGGCTAATAAAGTGGGAGTTAGTGGGGTTGAAATTTCCAAGTTTGCCCTTAACTTGTATTGGGATCAAAATGCATGCATGGGAAACTAAGTAAACTGCAAATTCAAATTCAACTAATTTATGTAAAAAAATTTATATAAATATAAATGCACTTCCATAAATCACAAAATATATATCATAAAATAGCTTATGATTTTAGAAATTCAATGATATAAGATTTGAAAATTTGTTAAAAGATTTTTAAAATCGATTTTTCATATAAAATGAAGTACTTTTGATTATCATTTAAAAATACTAAATAATAAGATTCTCCTTTCAAAAATTATATATATATATATATTAATACATTAAACACTTAATTTATAGGCACTCAACACAATAATCACCCATATTTATAATTCCACACAATTTAACTCTCAATTATAAACACACAATTATATATATAAGATTTAGAAATACCGGTCGTAATAACTTACCAACCTAGTAAAGGTGGATTCATCAAGTGGCTTGGTAAAGATATCTGCAAGCTGCTTTTCACTTGGAACAAATGAAGTTCCACATTACCATTCATCACATGTTCCCTAATGAAGTGGTACTTGATGTCTATGTGCTTTGTTCTTGAAAGTTGTACTGGATTTTCAGTGATGGCAATTGCACTTGTGTTATCACAGAAAATAGGAATTTTTTCCACTTGTAGACCACAGTCCAACAGTTAGTTTTTCATCCATAGAATATGTGCACAGCAACTACCAGCAGCAATATACTCAGCTTCAACTGTAGAAGTAGAAACTGAATTTTGCTTTTTACTGAACCAGGATAATAACTTGTTTCCTAGAAATTGACAGGTTCCTGTTATACTTTTTTTATCTATTTTACAACCTACATAATCTGCATCTGAATAACCAGTCAGATCAAAACCAGAATCTCTAGGGTACCAAATGCCAAGTTTTAGTGTGCCCTTGAGATATCTAAAAATTCTCTTAATAACTACTAAGTGAGATTCTCTAGGATCAGCCTAAAATCTAGCACAAAGACAAGTAGAAAACATTATATCTGGCCTACTAGCTGTTAAGTACAGAAGTGAGACAACCATGTCTCTATAGCTTGAAATATCCACAGACTTTTCAGTAGTGTTTAATTCAAGTTTAGTTGCAGTGGCCATTGGAGTTTTTGGAGATGTGCAATCCATTAGATCAAACTTTTTTAAAAGATCATAAATATATTTGGTTTGACTAATGAATTTTCCATCACTAACTTGCTTAACTTGTAAACCAAGAAAGTAAGTTAGTTCTCCCATCATGCTCATTTCATACTTACTTTGCATCAATTTTGCAAACTATTTGCAAAGTTTTTCATCTTTAGAGCTAAATATAATATCATCTACATAAATTTGAACAAGTATAATAGAGCCATTAACATTTCTAAAGAATAAAGTTTTATCAACAATACCTCTTGTGAAGTGATTTTCTAAGAGAAACTTTGACAAAGTATCATACCAGGCTCTAGGTGCTTGCTTCAATCCATAAACTGCTTTCAAAAGATAGTAGACATATTCTGGAAAATTTGGATCTTCAAAACCAGGAGGCTGACTGACATAGACTTCCTCCTCCAAATCTCCATTCAGAAAGGCACTTTTGACATCAATTTGATAGACTTTGAAATTAGCATGGGCTGCATAGGCTAAGAAAATTCCGATGGCTTCAAGTCTGACAACAGGAGCAAAAGTTTCATCAAAGTCTATTCCTTCCTATTAACAGTAGCCCTTAGCAACCAATCTAGCTTTTTTCCTGAAAACTATACCATTTTCATCCATCTTGTTTCTGAATACCCACTTGGTGTCAATTGGATTCTTTCCTTTAGGCTTGGGTACCAGCTTCCATACCTTATTCCTTTCAAATTGGTTTAGCTCTTCCTACATAGCTAAAACCTAATCAGGATCCAACAGAGCTTCTTCTACCATCTTTGGTTCTTCCTTAGAAAGAAAGCTGCTATATAGACATTCTTCTTGAGTTGTTTTCCTTATTTGAACTCTAGAAGATGCATCACCAATAATGAGCTCAAAAGGGTGATCTCTAGTCAATTTTCTCTATTGTGGTAGATTAGCTCTAGATAAAGAGGTCTCATTGTTGTCTTGATGATTAGTAGAGTTTTGATTATCAGAAACTTCCCCTGAGTTTATGGATCTTTGACTTGAAGATGGGGTTCTTTCTGACTATGATCTTATTTGACTTCCAACTCCTGTTGAGGGATTGACGGATATTGATCTTTTCCTGTCGATGGATGATGCAGATTGTCTTTCGACGGATGTTAAATTATGTGCTTCATTAGTTGTAGATTTTTCTGCATTGTCCTTGGATATTGGTTCTTGATCACTATCATCATCACTATCTTCATAAATCATCTCCACATTATCAAATTTTAGGCTCTCATGGAAATCTCCATCTTGCAGTCCTTCAATCTTTTTATCATCAAACACAACATGTACTGATTCCATAACAATGTTGGTTCTTAGATTGTAGACTCTATATGCTTTTCCAACAACATATCCAACAAAAATTCCTTCATCTGCTTTGGCATCAAACTTTCCATGTTGATCAGTTTGATTCCTTAAGATATAGCATTTACAGCCAAAGACATGTAATAAATTTAGAGTTGGCTTCCTATTCTTGAACAATTGGTAGGGTGTCATGCATTTGGCTTGATTAACCAAAGAAATATTTCGAGTGTAACATGCACTATTCACAGCTTCAGCCCAAAAATATGTTGGTAACTTTGATTCTTCTAGCATTATTCTTGCAGCTTCAATAAGAGAACTGTTTTTCCTTTCCACCACTCTATTCTGTTGTGGAGTTCTAGCTACAGAAAACTCATGCATGATCCCATTCTCTTCACAAAATAATCTGATCACATAATTCTTGAACTCAGTTCCATTGTCACTCCTTATTCTTCTTACTTTGAGGCCAGGATGATTGTTGACTTGCCTTATATGATTGATGATGATTTCACTAGCTTCATCTTTGGATTTTATAAAATATGTCCAAGAGAACTTTGAGAAATCATCTACAATTACTAGGAAATATCTTTTCCTGGAGATGGACAACACATTGACTGGTCCAAACAAATCCATGTGTAACAGTTGCAAAGGTTCTTCAATTGTTGAATCAAGCTTCTTCTTGAATGATGCTCTAATCTGCTTTCCTTTCTGGCAAGCATCACATAATCAATCCTTTGAAAACTCCACTTGAGGAATACCTTTAACCAAATATTTCTTGACTAGCTCATTCATGGTCTTGAAGTTTAGATGGGACAGCTTCTTATGCCATATCCAACTTTCATCTTGCCTTGCCTTGCTAAATAGACAAGTGACAGATTCTGCATTTGATGAGTTGAAATCAGCAAGTACACATTTCCTTTTCTCACCCCAGTGAGAATCACTTTGTTGCTTCTCTTGTTGGTCACAACACAGGCTTCAGAATTGAAAGTGACTGAGTTGCCCTTGTCACAAAGCTGGTTGATACTCAACAAGTTATGCTTGAGTCCATCCACTAGGGCAATCTCTTCAATGATGACATTGTCCTTTGAAATCAAGCCATATCCCACAGTATAGTCACTGCTATCATCTCCAAAGGTGATACTTGGGCCAGCTCTTTCCTTGAACCCAGTGAGCAGGGTAGAATCTCCAGTCATGTGCCTTGAGCACCCACTATCCAAATACCAAAGATTCTTTCTGATTTCTTGCACACATCAAAATCATATCAAGTTGATTTTGGTACCCAAGTATCCTTGGGTCCTGCCTTGTTAGCCTTTTTCTTTGGTTTCTTAGGTTTGACCTCATTTGACTTAGGTATTTCAGATTCATCCTTTGTCATTTGAGTTAGACCTTTGAAACTATTCATTAAAGCAGAATTATCATGCATATTTTGGTTTACATGAAAAGGCATGTTGTTTGCAAACATGTTATTCCAGTAAGTCATGCTAAATGGCAATTGAGGTATACGAAATGCAATATAATAAGGATTAGGTGTAAATGGCATATTAGCAAACTGTGCATTCATATTCTGTGCAGGCAAAACATTCATAGGCATTGCAGACATGGCAGTCATGTTGGGAAAAGAAGAAGGTGCAGACATGGGAGTAGGCATAGCAAGTTTTTAATTAACAGACAAATGATTAACACTACCATACTTAACATAGATTTTTCTTGGAGCATATTTATCAGGTGTGTAGTTGTTATATTTGTTAATCCCTACGTTCTCATTTCTATTGTTTTTCCTTTTTGATTCTGTTTTAACCTCAATCTTTTCTAATCTGTCATTCAATTGCTTGATAGAAAGATGCCCAACATTAACTCTCTTTTCTTTCCTTACTTGACTTGATTCTCCTGGAACAAAGTTTTTAGAAACTGATCCATATTTATCATTCAACTTAGCTAGCTTAGCTTTGCTAACTGGCTTACTGACATTCGACAGATGTAGCTCATTGTCTTTCGACGGATAATCCTTTTGATTATTCGACGGATAATTTTCATCATCCGTTGAGTCCACATCTGTTGAAAGTCCTTCAACCAAGTTGGAATCAAGCTTCTCTTTATTCTTTTTCCAAGCTGCATCACAAAAAGACTCTATACCTTGAACTTTAGTGATTTGAGCATGGACATCTCTAGATGATTTCCATGCCTTAATCACTTCCTGTTCTCGTTCAAGTTGCTTTCTTAAAATCTCCTCTTTCTGTAAGGCTTTTGTTAGTTCATCCTTAGCAACCTTGCATTCTAATTTCAATTTTTCAAACTCAATGAATTAAGTTTCTAGCACATTATTCCTCTCACTTAAAAACTTATTGTTCTCCTTAATTTTACTGTTTTCTTTGGTGAGAGACTTAAGAGTAACACGCAGGTGATATAATTCAGTAGACATGTCATATATTGCATCATTACACTCAGCTTTAGATAAATGTGCTAGGTTAGTTGTGATTACCTGATTGCTTGATGAACTGGTCTCTGTTTCATCTGATTTGGTCAATAGGGCTAGGTTGACATAGCTTGTTTCTTCATCTTCATCCAATTTATCTACATCCCAGTCATTTTCTTGTGTAATGAAAGCTCTTTCTTTTTGCTTGAGCAATTCAGAGTATTTCTGCTTGTAATCAACAGGCTCAAACTTTTTCTTGCTAGAATCAAACTTTTTACACTCACTAGCAAAATGACCTGCTAAGGCACATTTGAAAAACTTGAATTTAGACTTATCAACCATGTTTGTGTTTGGCTTAGCTGCTCCAAAATTCTTCTTGAATTTGAGCTTGGCAAATCTTCTGGATAAGAATGCTAGATGCTCATCTATATCATCCATATCATCTTTGTAACACCCCCAAATCCGGGGTCGGGGATCCGGGTTGTCACGAGTTCCATTTCCCTTAATAACACTCAATCTTAATAAACAACCAACTACCGCGACCCCATAATATACACAAACTACAAGTTATAGTCTCAGAGATGAATACCAAAAAAATAACAAAAGTCATTTTATTCCACAATTATAAGTCATTACACCTCAAAAGGGTTTCTAAATAACTTTATATATTAGTTTTACATTTATTACAATTCATAAATATACATAAGTATGGTACATCAAAAGTTGAAAACCTAGCCTATTGGTAGTTCCTACCTCAGCTACAACGGCATCAACGCCTACAGGAAACTACGGAACGTTTCCTATCCGCTCACGAATTGGGAGCTTGGTCCTGTTCATCTTGTCTAGCTGTTGTTGTGTGATGAAAAAATAAAGAAAGAGTGAGCAACAAGCCCACTGAAATAACATGTATAATAATTAACAATATATGAGCATTCTCATAGTACTCATGAAAGTCTTGGTCAAGCAAAAATGAACCAAGTTTGATATCTTAACGCGACCAAGTCATAAAATAATTAGTATATATGTATATATACTTTTCAAAATCTTTGAAATCCTCTTCCATGCGTAATATACACGGAGTTCCAGTTTATAACTTTATAAAAATATCGTTGGAAGGTGATCTCATATATCTAACCTTGTCTCAACATTTTTCTGAAAATCTTTGTCATGCATAAGATAATCATTTACTAGATATAAGTTGAAAAGATGAAGTTACAAGATATTCCAATATACTTATATCATTTTAGAAAACTGCTTGAACTACCACTGTTCAAAGTATAATAAGTTTTAAAAGTTCATCACATAGATGAGGCTACAAGATAAGATTGAATAGATTCCTTCTTTGAAATATCATTTGAAGGAAATGAAGTTACGAGATACTTCATTAAGTCTCGATATATATACACCTATATATATATATCTCATACACTTCTTGAAAACCTCTATCATGAAAAGTATGAATGGATTTGTAACATCCAATGAATTTGGAAAGGAGAAAACCTTGGCATAAACCTGATATCTTGCTGATCAGGAAAAAATACCAATTAGGTCACCTTTTCTACTAGTAGATGGATGAGTTCCCCACTGGTCATCACCTTGGCCGCATTAGGACCTTATGCTGGACTGCCACTCGGCCACTTACGCTTTGATGGACTCCCACTAAGCCACTTACACTTTGATGGACTCCCACTGAGCCCATGGCGCCTATGCCGACGCATTTTAATTGGGCTTACTTCCCGAACGTTGGGCAAGTAATTAAACTCTTTTATCAAATTAGCAACTTCGTTGCGCCAAAAATACACCACAGAGCCGGATTCCTTAGGTTTTAAGTGAGTATTTAAATCCCCTTCAAAAGGAAGATCTTAAATTTGAAAATGAGTTTTGGGAACCGCTCTAACTTTAAAATCATTTTGAAGACTCGAAAACATTTTTGAAAATGTTTGAAGTAAGGATGATTTAATAGAATAAATCAGTTACAAAATAATCGAAGAATATCTGAATATTATTCTTTAAATAATATTTCAATAAAGAATAGATTTATCAAAATAAATCCCGTAAATTTTTTTGGAAATAATACTTGAAACGAATAATAATTATCGAAAGATATACTTGTACGAAAGTAAAATCTTTATTTGAATAATCGAAAATAATGTTTGATTATTGTTCAAAACTATCGAAAATAACATTTGGGTCCCCTACACTAAGGGTATACGCAACTACTGCTTATCTCTAGCATAGGTATTATGCCGTTTATAAGCATTTGAATTGATAATAAAATATCAAGATTTCACAACATGCATATATATACTAGATCAACATGCTCCAATATATCGCAAGATTTTCTAATAACAACCATGCACTTATCTCAAGATAATGCATCAATATATTTACATCACAACAACAGTATAATGGGTAGAAAACTTTCCTGAGTGTTCCGAGGTAGACTTAAGCTTAGAGTGGGTCCGGCAACCTATGAACAACAACATAAGCCGGAATTAGACCACGGTCGCTTAAGAAACTAGTCAAAACTCACTCATACCCTAACGGTCGCTTCTATGCTTAACGATTTGCGTTAATCGCTCGCGTACCCTCGGCTCCACTAATTTCAATAAATTAAGCGTTACGAATTTTAAGCGACTCTTTCGCGAGAAATTTACTAACTGCCTTATTCACTTGAAATAATTCTCTCATGTTTCAATTAGTCTTTTAAGGGCCTTAAACAAGGTTTCAAATTAAGTGAGGGGTAATGGTTCGCTCGCGAAACACCGTTACTTAAAACGGCCGTTTCTCCTAAACCGTACATCGGATCTACGCAAACCACATACCAAAACAAAGCTTACGACACAATCTATCTAAACATGGCAAAGTTAAAGTAGTGAGTGTTCTGATCCTTATTCTAAGCACAAACAGTTTATATGCAAACGGGCATTACGACGGCTATGTTTACGAGTTTTCCAAATATTTCACAATGCCAAAACCTCACCAATTCATCAACCATCACCAATCCATCAATATTTCATCTATAAAACACTATTTCAGTCCACATTCTGAAGATTTTTAACTCATTCAACCACAATCAAGATCCATTAGTTATAACCAAAGATTCGTTAACCATATTTATACAAATCAACCAAAACAACTAACAAACATCGATCAAGCTTCTTATTTACTAATCCAAATCATACAAGCTTAAAACCTTATTAACCCTACTGATGAGAGAATTATTTCAATAAATTAAGCGTTACGAATTTTAAGCGACTCTTTCGCGAGAAATTTACTAACTGCCTTATTCACTTGAAATAATTCTCTCATGTTTCAATTAGTTTTTTAAGGGCCTTAAACAAGGTTTCAAATTAAGTGAGGGGTAATGGTTCGCTCGCGAAACACCGTTACTTAAAACGGTCGTTTCTCCTAAACCGTACATCGGATCTACGCAAACCATATACCAAAACGAAGCTTACGACACAATCTATCTAAACATGGCAAAGTTAAAGTAGTGAGGGTTCTGATCCTTATTCTAAGCACAAACAGTTTATATGCAAACGGGCATTACGACGGCTATGTTTACGAGTTTTCCAAATATTTCACAATGCCAAAACCTCACCAATTCATCAACCATCACCAATCCATCAATATTTCATCTATAAAACACTATTTCAGTCCACATTCTGAAGATTTTTAACTCATTCAACCACAATCAAGATCCATTAGTTATAACCAAAGATTCGTTAACCATATTTATACAAATCAACCAAAATAACTAACAAACATCGATCAAGCTTCTTATTTACTAATCCAAATCATACAAGCTTAAGACCTTATTAACCCTACTGATGAGAGAATTATTTCAATAAATTAAGCGTTACGAATTTTAAGCGACTCTTTCGCGAGAAATTTACTAACTGCCTTATTCACTTGAAATAATTCTCTCATGTTTCAATTAGTCTTTTAAGGGCCTTAAACAAGGTTTCAAATTAAGTGAGGGGTAATGGTTCGCTCGCGAAACACCGTTACTTAAAACGGTCGTTTCTCCTAAACCGTACATCGGATCTACGCAAACCACATACCAAAACGAAGCTTACGACACAATCTATCTAAACATGGCAAAGTTAAAGTAGTGAGTGTTCTGATCCTTATTCTAAGCACAAACAGTTTATATGCAAACGGGCATTACGACGGCTATGTTTAGGAGTTTTCCAAATATTTCACAATGCCAAAACCTCACCAATTCATCAACCATCACCAATCCATCAATATTTCATCTATAAAACACTATTTCAGTCCACATTCTGAAGATTTTTAACTCATTCAACCACAATCAAGATCCATTAGTTAAACCAAAGATTCGTTAACCATATTTATACAAATCAACCAAAACAACTAACAAACATCGATCAAGCTTCTTATTTACTAATCCAAATCATACAAGCTTAAAACCTTATTAACCCTACTGATGTGTAAGGGTTCAAGAGATTCATACCTTCCTTGGAGCTTCTTAACACAAGAAAAGAGTTTGTAACGTCTCTAGGAACCTTGATCTAACCTTAAACAACCTTGCTCTTTTCAAAGAATTCAAGAACAAAAACATGGTTACTATTCATCTAGCCATAAATCATGAAAAACGAGTATGGTAATCAAGGAGGAGGAGAGTGGTTACCCTATATCCGTAGAGCTTCTCGATGGCTTCGATTTGACTGGTAGCACGCGCGAATCGGCCACATGTGACTCAAGATACAAGCATTTCTTTCTTCTCCATTTTTTGTCCCCTTTCCTCTCTGGTTTTCTCTTCAAAACTGAAGAAATGGTCTTTTGCTTTCCTTTTTCCTTGGTTGACCTTGATATTTGTGCCAAAATTTACTTGGTTGTGAATTAACCAAGTGGTTACTTGATTAAATATCTCATCTTCACTTTAATAAAGTGCTTGCATCATCTTGATGACCTCATTACCAAGCCACATGTCATATTCTTATAGTGTGATGATGTCACCTAGTTTCTACTCCACTTGATTAATCTCCCTTGCTTCTTTTATAAGCTTGTTTCTTGACCGTTTATTTGTTTTACGGTTCGCTTAACTCTCGTTCCCGTTAATCATTTGGGGGATCATATTCGGGATCTCATTACTTGGGCTTCCCTAAACCTTCCTTAATATTTTATACTCCCTTAATGACCCTCTCTTATAATTCTTGAATATAAATCATTTTAATCATTTTAATCATGTTACCTTATACTTAATTCTTTCGGTAACTGGTGGATTTTCCGGAAAAATCAAAGTGTCCGGATTCGAATTCTGACGACCTTTACATACACTCATTTACTTTATGGAATACTAGTACGATCTCAGAATTTCCATAATAGTACTCCTATATAGTGTGGTCTGATAATTTTCCTTAATCAGCATCATCAACAAAAGTTACTATTCATTAGGGTTTCAAAAAAATTTCAAAAATTTCCAAATAATTTGCAAAAATTTACCAAAACGAAGCTTACGACACAATCTAGCTAAACATGGCAAAGTTATAGTTTAAGCAGTGAGTATTCTTATCCTTATTCTAAGCACAAACATTCTATATGTAAACGGGCATTACGACGGCTATGTTTACGAGTTTTCCAAATTTTTCACTATGCCAAAACCTCACCAATTCATCAACCATCACCAATCCATCAATATTTCATCTATACAACACTATCTCAGTCCACATTCTCAAGATTTTTAACTCATTCAACTACAATCAAGATCCATTAATTATAAGCAAAGATTTGTTAACCATAATTTATACAAATCAACCAAAAACCAACAAACATCGATCAAGCTTCTTATTTACTAATCCAAATCATTCAAGCTTAAAACCTTATTAACCCTACTGATGTATAAGGGTTCAAGAGATTCATACATTCCTTAGAGCTTCTTAACACAAGAAAAGAGCTTATATTGCCTCTAGGAACCTTGATCTAACCTTAAAAAACCTTGCTCTTTTCAGAGAATTCAAGAACACAAACATGGTTACTATTTATCTAGCCATAAATCATGAAAAAAAAGTATGGTAATCAAGGAGGTGAGGTGAGTGGTTACCCTATATCCGTAGAGATTCTCGAGGGCTTCGATTTTACTGGTAGCACGCGCGAATCGGCCAAGGGAAACTCAAGATACAAGCTTTTCTTTCTTCTCCATTTTTTGTCCCCTTTCCTCTCGGGTTTTCTCTTCAAAAATGAAGAAATGGTCTTTTTCTTTCCTTTTTGCTTGATTGATCTTGAGGTTTGTGCCAAAATTTACTTGGTTATGAATTAACCAAGTGGTTAATTGATTAAATATCTCATCTTCACTTTAATAAAGTGCTTGCATCATCTTGATGACCTCATCCCCAAGCCATATGTCATATTCTTATGGTGTGATGATGTCACCTAGTTTCTACTCCACTTGATTAATCTCCCTTGCTTCTCTTACAAGCTTGTTTCTTGACTATTTATTTGTTTTACGGTTCGCTTAACTCTCGGTCCCGTTAATCGTTTGGGGGGTCATATCTGGGATCTTATTACTTGGGCTTCCCTAAACCTTCCTTAATATTTTATACTCCCTTAATGATCCTCTCTTATAATCCTTGAATTTAAATCATTTTAATCATGTTACCTTATACTTAATTATTTCAGTAACTGGTGGATTTTCGGGAAAAAACAAAGTGTCCGGATTCGAATTTTGACGACCTTTACATACACTCATTTATTTTATGGAATACTGGTACGATCGCAGAATTTCCATAACAGTACTCCTATATAGGGTGGTCTCATAATTTTCCTTAATCAGCATCATTAGCAAAAGTTACTATTCATCAAGGTTTCAAAAAATTCCCAAAAATTGGGGTTATTACAATCTTAGCTCAACTGTTCTTCATTTTTAGCTACCAGCCCTTTACCCTTGCTCTCACAAACCCTTGAGTTTGATGTAGATTCTGAAAGAGATATGTCCTAAGTCCAATCATATATGAGGATTTAGGAATAACTTATGTAATCTGTTTTGATTTCATTGATATTAATAAAAGACTTGTTTTGTTTTTATTGCGGGCTCTATCTATTTAAATGTTTAAATAAGATATACCACAGTTTAGAGTAAAGCTTTTTATGGATTGTGATGAGATTATAATAATGAGACCTAAAAGATGATAACTCTAAACTTAAATAGTTCCTGGTCGTAAGATTAGTAACTGGTAATTAATAATCCGCAAAGATCGGTACATACTATGCTTGCTTCATTATGAAGGATGTCTGTTCTCATAGACATTTGTGTGGTGACACTATAGCTAGTATGTAGGTGCTTATTATAGAATAAGTTCACTGAACATGACTCACACAGCTGAACAATTGATGGGGTTCACTCACGTGTCAGCAGTTGTTCACATAGTGATAGTTGTACAAGTATCCTTAGACTTGAGGTCATCATAGTCATCTTGTGTACACTGAACTATGCTTTGGTTTAGTTCTTAGTCTCAAGGGACAATTATAAGGGCTCTACTGGGTATAGGAATTTGTACACGAAGATAGTGTATGATCAATAAAGGATCTACCCCTTCCAGTGAAGAAAGAGAATGTTCAATGCTGATCCACTTATGTTAGTTCAGGAATCTCTGGACAGAGTGAATGAAATTAGAAAGGAGTTTCTAATTTACATTAAATAGAACTAAGCATAGTGAATGGGAAAGCAAGTGATTAAATATGATAGGCTTGACACAAGTTCCATGCCTTGTATTTAATCGTGACATTGCAGGGTAGAAGGAATTAATTGTACGGTAACTACTCACTAAATAGGTTCTTGGTATTCTAAGCAGTGAATTCGTATTATCCGGATAATCGCGATATGCTGAGAAGTATCCCTCATGATGTAGAATAAATATGATTAATTAATTAATCATATTTAATGAATTAGAGAATTTATATAAATAATGATAAAATAGTTTTATTATTATTTATTTCTACTACAGGCTTAATATTGAACCTACAGGGTCACACCATAAAAGAGAATGATTTAATGGTGGAGAAATTAATTAATAATTGCTGATAATTATTTATTTATGAAATAAATAATTAATTGGAAAATAGAATAATTGATTAAATGAGATTTAATTGATTATAAATTAATTAAGAAAAAGTTCTTAATATTATTAATTAAGAATTTAATTTTTGGAAATTAAATCAAGTGAGAGAATTATTTCTAAAGTGTTTAGAAAAAGGATTAATAATTAAAAGGTGTTTTAATTATTAGTGAGAATAATAAAGGGTTAATAATAATAATATTTTATAGGAAAATTTTCAGCTGAAAATTTTGCCTATAAATATACTATTATAGACCCTATTTTTGCCTCAACCAAAAAGATTTACAAAACCCTAATTCTCTCCATCTCCTCCTCCTTCATTACATCGTTTTCTTGGTGGATACCGGTGGAGTGCTTCACACTTGAGGATCAGCTGCTAAGGATCTCCGTTCATCATTTTTGGATCGCCATTAAAGACCTCCATCTTTCCATTAACGTAAAGCTTCTTAAGGTAAACATACTGAACTACGAATTAAATATTATTTTTCGCATAGATCCTACGGAGGGTTTCGTTTTTTTTTTAAGATTTAAATTTACGTTTTCGTTGCGTTTATGTGCTAAAAACCCTTCATTGGCATTTGAGCTACTTGCGAAAAGTTTTTAATTCGTTTATGTGTTTAACTATTTTCGATATATGAGCATGTACGTGATTCGCCATTATTTGATGTTGATATAATATGCTTATATATGCATGGTTTTGAATATATGATATTCATGTGAGTTGTATAATCATAAGATGATTATGTAATCTGTATATATACTGATATATACATGATTTATGTTTGTTCTAATTATGAGAATCATAATAGATACGGATTCTGAATTGGCTGCTGCATATTTGCTGAAATCTGGGTCTGGTGTCCGATTTACGCAAACGAATACCCAATTCCATAGGTAAATGAGCGTCTGAACAAAACTGATAGCTAAATCTATCAACGACTCGTCTGTCCGTAAACAGTGATTCTTGTTTTTCTGATTTGATTCTGATTTTTCTGATTTTTGTCATATTTTCTTTTTATGATTAGATCATGGATAATATGATAAGTTAAGATCAGATTATGTGTTTTAACATGCTTTTATGTGTTGTATGAGCATGGGGATGGTTATGGCCTTTCGACCTTAGTGTAATGGTTTTGGTTTTGGTTTTAAATACGACTTGCATGTCTTCAATCTTTGTAATCATAAATCTCGAATGTAACTCGAGTTATTCTTGTAAGTTCATTAGATTAGTTTTACTTTCAATCATGTAATGTAATTGAAGACTCAAGAAGGCTATCCAATGGAGGTGATACAAAGAAGAAGACGAGGCATACAAGAAGTCTAAACAAAGAAGAAGACTTATGTAATAAGTAGTTGTATTTATTTCCATCACCATATTAGATTGACCTTGATCTTTATCATCAGCTTTGTAATAACCCCAATTTTTGGAATTTTTGAAACACGGATAAATAGTAACTTTTGTTGATGATGCTGATTAAGGAAAATTATCAGACCACGCTATATAGGAGTACTTTTATGGAAATTCTAAGATCGTATTAGTATTCCATAAAGTAAATAAGTGTATGTAAAGGTCGTTAGAATTCGAATCCGGACACTTTGATTTTTCCCGAAAATCCACCAGATACCGAAAGAAATGAGTATAAGGTAACATGATTAAAAGGATTTAAATTCAGGGATTATAAGAGAGGATCATAAAAGGAATATAAAATATTGAGAAAGGTTTAGGGGAACCCAAGTAATAAGATTCCAGATATGATCCCTCAAACGACGAACGAGAACGAAAGTTAAGCGAACCGTAAAACAAATAAGCGACCAAGAGACAAGCTTGTACAAGAAGCCAAGGATTGTGACATCATCAAACCACAAGGAAAGGACATGTGTTAAAAAGGTGACACAAGCATGGTGACATAAGCATGACAAAAAGAAGTGTGTTGTTGGTTGATTCTTGGCCATGCAAAAGTTACCATGGTAAAAGATCAAAATTTGCCAAGCCAAAAAGGAAATCAACCAAGCAAAATATCATAACACAAAAATTAAAAATTTGACTTTGCTCCCATGAAGAGAAGCTTTCGGCCAAAACAAACCCAGCAACTTGAAATTGTCATATCTCCTTCAATACTCACTCAAATGTTGTGTTCTATAGCTCGTTGGAAAGGTATTGAGATGGCGTACAACTCTTGTTCACAAGTATCGTCAAAATAAGCATGGTAAGACCCTCATTTTTACAGTTCTTTCAATCGTACTTTTAGAAATTTCAAAGCCTAACTTTGTGTTCTTGATTTCTTTGGAAAGATCAAGCTTGTAGGAGGCTCCCTAAGGCTTCCTAGCAACTTAAAACCTACCAAGGAAGGTATAAACTTCAAACCATAGCCTTTACTTTTACTATTACTGAGTTTGATGGTTGGTTTTCAAAATGAGAAGCATGATCTTTGATTATTAGTAGTTTGATTTGAAATTGGAGTGATTTGGTGAATGAATCTTGTTATAGTTAATAGAACTTGATTGTGGTTGGTTGAGATGATGAATCTGGAGAATAAGGACTGGTATAGTATTATGTAGTTGAGGTTTTGATATGTTAATAATTGTGGGTTGTTTGGTGAGGTTTTGGTGTAGTGAGAAACTTGGAAAACTCGTAAATATAGCCGTCGTAATGCCCATTTTCCTTAGACTGTTGTACATGAATCTCGGACCAGATAACTCACTGACCAATCTTTAAATTTTCCATGTTTAGCTAGATCATATCATAAGCTTCGTTTTGGTATGTGGTTCGCTTAGATCCGATTTAGGGTTTAGGAGAAACGACCGTTTTAAGTAACGGCGTTTCACGAACGAACCTTTACCCCTCACTTTACTTTGAGACCTTGGTTAAGGCCCTTAAATGACTAATTGGAGTATGAAACAATTATTTAAAGTGGATTAGGCAGTTTTTAGAGTACTCGCGAAAGAATCGCCTTAAAATTCTTAATGGTTAATTTATTAAAAATGGTGGAGCCGAGGGTACTCGAACGACTTATGTGATTCGTTAAGCGTAGGAGTGACCATAAGCGAACGTTAGGGTTCAATTGGTAAAATCTAGATTCTTAAGCGACCGGGGTTTAATTCCGACTTATGTTGTTGTTCATAGGTTATCGGACCCACTCTAAGCTTAAGTCTATCCGGGAGCACTCAGGCAAGTTTTCTACCCGTTATACTGTTGTTGTGATGTATATATGTATATGCATTATCTTGTGATAGATGCATGTTGGTTAGTTAGCAAATTTTGCGATATATTGAAGTATGCTGATATGGTATATATATGCATGCCTGTTTCGTATTCTTTCCATATATATCTGTTGGTTCAGTTGATAATACCTATGCTAGAGAATAGCGGTAATTTGCATATACCCTTAGTATAGGGACCCAAAGGTGAAAATATTTTCTAAAACCGGGAGTCGAGGATCCCGAGTTGATTATATATATATATATATATTTATATATATATATATATGGTTATAGTTTTCAAAACTATTAATCGAATAAGGTTTATTCGATAACTTTATATTATTTAATGAATATTATTTCGAATATTCATTCGAGAGCTTATGACTCAGCTTATTTATTTATTGAATATTATTTCAAATATTCATTCGAGGGCTTATGACTCAGCTTATTTTATTTATTGAATATTATTTGAATATTCATTTGAGGATCTATGACTTCGATTATTTGCTGAGATATATTCTTTATTTTTATTAAAGAATAAGGTGTCGATAATCAAACTCACTTTTGATTATTCAAATAAAGATAGTACTTTCGTATAGGTATTTCTTTGGTTATTTAATATTCATTTCAAGTATAAGTTTAAAACTTCTACTTCAATTATTTTATAAAGATTATTCTTTATGGGAATATTATTTAAATAATAATATTCAGATATTTTCTAATATATTGGGACTGATTTATTTTGTTAAATCAGCATCACTCCAAACATTCTTAAAAATGTTTTCGAGTCTTCAAAATGATTTTAAAAGTTAGAGCGGATCCCAAAACTCATTTTTTTTATATTTAAGATCCCCCTTTTGAAGGGGATTTAAATACTCGCTCAAAACCTGAGGGATCCGGCTCTGTGGTGTGTTTTATAGTCGCAACAAGGTTGCTGTCTTGATAAAAGAATTTTGATTACTTACCCAACACTCGGGAAGTAAAATTCTTGGAACAAGTTAATCCATTAACAGGCATCGCCTGGGAAATATCGGTGAGTTTTCCTTTCCAACTAGATACGACTTCTTGGTGGAGCCGTATCAACAAGTTTCTACATGGGGAAAGTGGGGACAAGCTTTACGTTTCAGAGTCATGGATTTCATCTAAACTAGGAGTGGCGTAAGTGGTCGAGTGGCGCCGACCCAGCCTTATTATATTGGCCCAAATGGCCTGGAAGTTCCGTTAAGATGGTCCATTCCTTAGGAGTCCAGTGTTCGGTTGATAAGTAAATCCGACAGGTTCTCCTCTACATGTAGAAAATGGTGGGGTTGCACTACTGTGACTGATCATCGTGAGTGGTCTTCCTGGCGCGAAAAACTCCCGTAATGAGTTCATCATCCAATTGGATATTTCTGCAACACTACCCAGAGCACTTCGATAGAAAGGCTACGGCTGGGCGATTGTTGAGTGTTGGCAGGGTCGAGTTTTCAAAATGATGTTTCATCAAATGAAGTATCTCGTAACTTCATTTCATTTTGATGATATTTCAAAGATTGATTCTATACAAGTTTTGTCTTGTAGCTTAATATATGGGATGAACTATTTATACATTGAACGGTGGTAGTTCAAGCAGTATTCGGAAAAGATATAAGTTTATTGGAGTATCTTGTAACTTCATCTTTTAAACTTATATCTAGTAAATGATTATCTGGTGCATGTCAAAGATTTTCAGAAAAACGTTGAGACAAGGTTAGATATATGAGATCACCTTGCAACGATATTTTTATACAGTTATAAACTGGAACTCTGTGTATATTATACATGTCAGAGGATTTCAAAGATTGTGAAAAGTTTATATGTATGTATACTGAATATTTTGCGACTTCATCGCATTAAGGTATCAAACTTGGTTCATTTCTTTTGACCAAGACTTTCATGAGTACTATGAGAAGGCTCATATACTGTAAATCATTATACATATTATTTGGTGGGCTTGCTGCTCACCCTTGCTTCCTTCTTTCATCACACAACAACAGATAGAAAAGATGAACAGGACCAAGCTCCCAATTCGCGAGCGGATAGGAAACGTTCCGCAGTTTCCTATAGGCGTTGATGTCGCTGTAGCTGAGGTAGGAACTACCAATAGGCTAGGCTTCAACTTTTGATGTACCAGATTTATGTATATTTATGAATTGTAATAATGGCAAAGAAATGTAAATTTATTCAGAAACCCTTTTAAGGTGTATTGGCATATATTGGTGGAATAAAATGACTTGTGATTATTTTTGGATATTCATCTCTGAGACTATAACTTGTGGTGTGTGTGTTTATTGTGGGGTCACTATACAGAGTAGTTGATTATTTATTAAGATTGGGTGTTATTAAGGGAAATGGAACTCGTGACAACCCGGATCCCCGACCCCGGATTTGGGGGTGTTACAAGCTTGATAAAGATCACATAGGATGGGGCCATAACCAAACACATTTACTTTATTGCACTTTACATTTACTTGTTTATTTAATTTTATATATGAAATATATGCCTATGTTTACCATGCGATGATAGATTTAGGTGAACTTAAATCAATATAAGGCGTGCTCTAGAAAATATAGAATAGGAATCGTTTCTTGCCTTACCAATAAATATTATGAATACGATCATGAGATTCTTGTGTTTATGAAACACGTAATTGAATATGAATTTTCAATATTGAGAGAAAGGATGATTCTGTCAACAACAGATTTCTATCTGTAAGAAAGGGTTATTAAGTGACGCTTCTATCTGATTCAGGCATGTTCATGATCGAAGTTAATATGTCACTAGGTCAAATTTCTACTTGGGTATTAGATACCGCCTGTGGTTCTCATATTTGTAATTCATTGTAAGGACTAAAGGAAAGTGGGACTCTTGAAAAAGATGAGGTGATTCTACGTATGGGCAATGGAGCAAGGGTTGCGGCCATATATGTAGGATCATTTAGTTTACATATGCCTACGAGCAACACTATTATTTTGAATAATTGTTATTACGTTCCCTCTATTGTGAGGAATATTGTTTCTATTCCTATGTTGGATGTGGATGGTTTTTCATTTATTATTAAGAATAATGAATGTTCTATCCTTAGAGATAATGTTCTTTTTGGACGTGGCATTTTAAATAATGGTCTGTATGTATGTGACATAGAGCATGATTTACTTCAGATTGAACAAACTAATAAAAGAAAATGAGATAATGAAAATCTGACCTATTTATGGCACTGTAGGCTAGGTCATATTAGTGAAAATAGACTGTGGACATTGCATAAGGAAGGGTTACTTGACCCCTTTGATTTTGAATCATATCCTACATGCGAGTCTTGTCTATTGGGTAAAATGACCAAATCTCTATTTAGTGGATATGGAGAGAGGGCTGCAGATTTGCTAGGATTGGTACACACAGATGTATGTGGACCAATGTATGTGCAAGCCATAGGTGGATTTTCGTACTTCATTACTTTCATAGATGATAGATCTAGATTCGGATATGTGTATTTGATGAAACACAAGTCTGAAGCCTTTGAAAAGTTCAAAGAATATAAACATGAAGTGGAGAAACAAAACAAACACAGTATTATAACTCTTCGATCAGATCGAGGCGGTGAATACTTGAATGGAGAGTTTCTAGATTATCTCAAAGAAAATGGTATAGTCTCCCAGTGGACTCCTCCATATACTCCACATGTAAATGGGGTATCTGAAAGGAGAAATCAAACTTTGTTAGACATGGTTCGGTCCATGATGAGCTATGCGAATCTTCCAGTATTCCTATGGGGTTATGCATTGGAAACCTCAGCATATTTACTGAATAAGGTGCCTTCCAAATCTGTTCCTCAAACACCATATGAGATATGGAAAGAAAGGAAACCGAGTCTTAAACACGTTAAGATTTGGGGATGTCCAGCTTATGTCAAGAAAGTTGACCCAGATAAGCTGGAATCTCGATCCATAAAATGTAATTTTGTGGGATATCCTAAAGAGACTTTGGGGTATTACTTTTACACCGATCATCGGGTGTTTGTCTCTAGACATGCTACCTTCTTGGAAAAGGAGTTTATCCTTGAAGGAAACAGTGGGAGCAAAATTGAACTTGACGAAGTTCAAGAAGCACAAACTACTATGGATCAAGTGGAAACACCTGTTCAGACTGAACAACCTTCTGTGGAACAGCCCATTCGTAGGACAGGGAGAGTGTCTCGCCAACCTGAGAGGTATTATGGCCTTGTCATTGAGAATGACAATGAGTTGTCAAACATTGATGATGACGACCATGTGACCTATAATGAGGCTATGAGTAGTGTTGACTCAGAGAAATGGCATAGTGCCATGAAATCCGAAATGGAATCTATGTATACCAACCAAGTATGGACTCTGGTTGAGGCGCCTGAAGGTGTTAAGCCTATTGGGTGCAAGTGGGTATACAAAAGAAAGGTTGGAGCAGATGGCCAGGTGGAGACCTATAAGGCCAGGCTCGTGGCAAAAGGATTCAAACAAAGGCAAGAAATTGACTTTGATGAAACTTTTTCGCCTGTAGCCCTGTTAAAATCAATTCGGATTTTGCTTGCGATTGCTGCTTACTACGACTATGAGATCTGACAAATGGACGTGAAAACGGCCTTCCTCAATGGGGAACTTGAGGAGAAAGTGTATATGACACAGCTAGAGGGTTTTCTTTCCAAGAGAAATGAACACCTAGTCTGTAAGCTGCTGCGAACCATATATGGTTTAAGGCAAGCTTCTCGTAGATGGAACATCCGTTTTGATGAGACAATCAAAGAGTTTGGTTTTATTAAAAACATAGATAAACCATGTGTCTACAAGAAGGTTAGTGGGAGTGCGGTAACATTTCTTGTATTGTATGTGGATGACATACTTCTTATAGGAAATGATATACCGATGCTACAATTAGTCAAAGTATGGCTATCAAAGAACTTCACCATGAAGGACTTGGGAGAAGCATCCTACATTCTCGGTATGAAGATCTATAGAGATAGATCTAGAAGAATGATAGGTCTTACCCAGGGTACATACATCCAGAAAGTGCTTAAAAGGTTTAGCATGGAAAACTCCAAAAGAGGTCTCATACCGATGAGCCATGGAGTGTCCCTTTCCGAAAAAATGTCTCCTAAGACATCTGAGGAAAGAGAGCGTATGAGTAAGATTCCTTATGCTTCACCAATAGGATCTATCATGTACGCGATGTTGTGTACAAGGCCTGATGTTGCTTATTCAATTAGTGTGACGAGCAGATATCAGTCCAATCCAGGTGAAGACCACCGGAAAGCAGTGACAAACATCCATAAGTACTTGCGAAGGACTCAGGACATTTTTCTTGTTTTTGGTGGTGAATCTGAGTTGAAAATAGAGGAGATGTCAACGTCGAGAGAGTTGACACACATAACAACGTAGCAGACCCACTCACAAAGCCACTTTCTCAGAGTCACTTTGATCGTCATAAAGACAAGATGGGTATTAGATACCAGAGTGATTGGCTTTAGTATAAGTGGAAGATTGAAAGAGATATGTCCTAAGTCCAATCATGTATGAGGATTTAGGAATAACTTTTATGTAATTTGTTTTGATTTCATTGATATTAATAAAAGACTTGTTTTGTTTTTATTGCGGGCTCTATCTATTTAAATGTTTAAATAAGATATACCATAGTTTAGAGTAAAGCTTTTTATGGATTGTGATAAGATCATAATAATGAGACCTAAAAGATGATAACTCTAAACTTAAATAGTTCCTGGTCGTAGGATTACTAACTGGTAATTAATAATCCGCAAAGATCGGTACATACTATGCTTGCTTCATTATGAAAGATGTCTGTTCTCATAGACATTTGTGTGGTGACACTATAGCTAGTATGTATGTGCTTATTATAGAATAAGTTCACTGAACATGACTCACACAGCTGAACAACTGATGGAGTTCACTCACGTGTCAGCAGTTGTTCACATAGTGATAGTTGTACAAGTATCCTTAGACTTGAGGTCATCATAGTCATCTTGTGTACACTGAACTATGCTTTGGTTTAGTTCTTAGTCTCAAGGGACAATTATAAGGGCTCTACTGGGTATAGGAATTTGTACACGAAGATAGTGTATGATCAATAAAGGATCTACCCCTTCCAGTGAAGGAAGAGAATGTTCAATGCTGATCCACTTATGTTAGTTCAGGAATCTCTGGCCAGAGTGAATGAAATTAGAAAGGAGTTTCTAATTTACATTAAATAAAACTAAGTATAGTGAATGGGAAAGCAAGTGATTAAATAAGATAGGCTTGACACAAGTTCCATGCCTTGTATTTAATCGTGACATTGCAGGGTAGAAGGAATTAATTGTACGATAACTACTCACTGAATAGGTTCTTGATATTCTAAGCAGTGAATTCGTATTATGCGGATAGTCGGGATATGCTGAGAAGTATCCCTCACGATGTAGAATAAATATGATTAATTAATTAATCATATTTAATGAATTAGAGAATTTATATAAATAATAATAAAATAGTTTTATTATTATTTATTTCTACTACCGGCTTAATATTGAACCTACAGGGTCACACCATAAAAGAGAATGATTTAATGGTGGAGAAATTAATTAATAATGGCTGATAATTATTTATTTATGAAATAAATAATTAATTGGCAAATTTAATAATTGATTAAATGAAATTTAATTGATTATAAATTAATTAAGAAAAAGTTCTTAATATTATTAATTAAGAATTTAATTTTTGGAAATTAAATCAAGTGAGAGAATTATTTCTAAAGTGTTTAGAAAAAGGATTAATAATTAAAAGATGTTTTAATTATTAGTGAGAATAATAAAGGGTTAATAATAATAATATTTTATGGGAAAATTTTCAGCTGAAAATTTTGCCTATAAATATACTATTATAGACCCCATTTTTGCCTCAACCAAAATGATTTACAAAACCCTAATTCTCTCCATCTCCTCCTCCTTCATTACATCGTTTTCTTGGTGGATACCGGTGGAGTGCTTCACACTTGAGGAGCAGCTGCTAAGGATCTCCGTTCATCGTTTTTGGATCACCATTAAAGACCTCCATCTTTCCATTAACGTAAAGCTTATAAGGTAAACATACTGAACTATGAATTAAATATTATTTTTCGCATGTATCCTGCGGAGGATTTCGTTTTTTTTTAAGATTTAAATTTATGTTTTCGTTACGTTTATGTGCTAAAAACCCTTCAGATTCCACAGCTTCAACCTTTATCTCCTTTTCCTTCTCTTGTTCAGTGACAAATGCAATGGATCCTCCTTTCTTTCTTCCTTTCTCCATCCTTTCATATTGCTCTCCAAGGTGAACTCCTTGTAATCTTGAGAATTTCTTAATGAGACCGTCATTGGCTTCCATTCCTTGGGCAGAGATCTAAGGAACTTAAGGTTTGAGTCTTTGGTTTGGTAGACCCTTCCATGCAACTTGAGTGCATTCAGTTTTTGAAATCTACTGAAAATGTCAGTGAGTGACTCACTTTCTTCACAGTGAAAATGCTCATATTGCTGAATCAAGACTTGCATCTTGTTCTCCCTAACTTGCTCAGTACCATCACAAATAGTTTGAATTGTGTCCCAAACCTCTTTAGCTGTTTTATAGTTTATGATGTTGTCAAACATATCACCATCAACACCATTAAACAGTATATTCATGGCCTTTTAATCTTTCCTGACTTGCTGGATCAGACCATTCATGTCTGGCTTTGGAACTGATGGTTCATTCCCTGTGGCAGCTCTCATAGGGACATGAGGACCTCTTTCAATGCAGTCCACATAAGCTTCATCTTGAGAAAGAAGATGTAGGTGCATCTTCACCTTCCAGTGGTGATAGTTGTCTTTGTCCAGAAATGGAATTTTCACTCCAACATCCTTTTTTTTCATCTTGTTGATTGTTGTGATCTTTACACTCTTTGTACTTCAAGAGCTTACTCTGATACCAATTGTTATTCCCAAACAATGCAACAAGAATTACTGAATGGGGGTTGAATGTAATTCTGGCTCCTTTTTCAATTTTAAGACTGTTCTTACTCAATATATATAAAAGTTTTTGATTTTGCAAGAAGTGCAGAATAAAACTTGAATTGAAATCAAAATACAAAGTAATAAAACAAAAAGCTTTAAAACTTTTTGGTGGATTTGAACTTATCCACCAGAGATATATATTAGTATGAGAACTCTGTGATGCTTGAATAGTACACAGCTGCTTACAAGTGAACTTTTAAACTTACAGAGAAATTCTTAACAGATATAGCTTTATCTATCTCTTTGAAAATTATGCTTACTTATTAGTTCTACTTGCTACACTTGGTTTATATATTACCAAGTTACATGACAGTAAGACAAGATAATAAAACAAACTATATCTAGTCTAACTTCATGATGTTTCACTACTCTATTCCAGCATCTTTGAATATCTTCATTGTTGCATGATAATGGTATTGCTTCTTTGTTCTCTAAACCTGTAATTAGGCTGCCACATTCCATTTGCAAACACCCGACGCATGTGACTGTGTTGTCACTGTCAACTGCTAATTTGATTATCCGTCGGGAGCCTTTCTAGATGATCCGTTGGAAGCCTTTGTGTCACTTGACTCTATTTCACTTATATAGAATTACAAGACATCTCATATTTACAATTAGCCAACCTATTCTGTATATCAATCTAGTAGTCAACATGACTTAGAGAATCCTACAGAATCTACTAGACTAAAACATTGTTGTTTGCAGAAATGTGCTGCAATACTTATTGTTACATAAGCTACACTTTCGATGGATGTTCAGTTGTCATCCTTCGGGACTATAAAGATCATCCGTCAGGACTATAATAAAACATCCGTCGAGAGCTACAAAAACACTAAGTTAAATCTACTAAGGTGTTTTGTTCAACTTATCATCAAGTTCACAACATATTCCTAACAACTTCTCGATAGACTTCTTGGTAAGTCTATTCATGGCTTCTCGACAAGCAATGTAAAGATATCGATATAGAGTTCTCTACAATTCAAATCTTAGACTTCTCGATAACTCAAAACTGGAATAATTTAATTTAATAAATTATTTCAGTAAAATACTTTTGATATAAAATTAATTCTAATCTTATGTTGAATTTTCAATATAAATTAGAATAAATAACTCACTATGTAGTTCTCGATAAGAGTCAAGAAAATGACATCTCGACATGAGTTCTCTATAAGCCACGTGACTTCTTTACATAATTTTTCAGCTGTTCATTATTCTCTTATCGATAAGTCACACCTCTATACTATAAATACCCAAAAATCTTGACATAACCCCTCTTTACGCTTTCGAGATCTCAATTAACCTAATTACTATGATTTTTTCACCATTCTCATATCTTTCAAGCTTTCTTTCTCACAAACACTTACCCACTCAAATTCAAAATAGTATCAAATTGCATGAAACACCAATGCTATAAGAATTTTGTGGCTAGCCAACCCTATGTTATACTTGGATGTTCTCAATAAATTCTGGAACATTGCGGTTATTCACACTAATAAAAAGTATATGAGGAAAGAATGTAGCTTTGTATTTGACACTATCATCAGGGAATTCACATGCAAGAAGACAGGCTATGACAACATTTCAAGTATGGTCCAAAAGCTGGTGTACTCAATGGCTTATGATAAACACCTTGATGTTGGAAGTCTGATTCTTGGAAAGCTGAGCACAAGGCTAATCATGCCTTTAGAAAGAAAAGGTAAAGAAACATTATATCCTAGATTTATTATGTCTACTTTAAATCATAAAGTGAATGACATACATTTACTTGAAGGAATAGATGTTTGTCAAATAGGCATTTGTAAGTTAGTGTCCAAAATTCTATTTAGATCACTAAATATAAAGAATCAGGTAAAGGTAAGTCTAAATGTCACTGACTTTATGTTGGAGAAGTTTAAAACTTACCCTTACCTCGTGCCTGACATGAGGAGTAGTGCAATATCTAGTACAACTATGGATCCTGATCCTGTAGCAGCACAAATGCAGGAACACCCACATGAGGCTACCACAACTGAGACCACTTCTTCAAAACCTCTAGATGCTAGCAAACCAACTGCTTCATCCTCTCAAAAGGGCGGAGTTAGTAAAAAAGAAGAGTAGGTAGACAAACCTAGTAGTAATTAGTGAGAGTGGTGATAAACCAAGTGAGGATGTGTCCCCCTTGGTCAAAAATCTAAATAAGAAGAAAAAGATATAGCTGACCACTCAATTGACCACATCTGCATCTTTTCAAAAAGATGCAGTTGTAAATATGGTACAAATACAGACTCTAATAGCACCTTCTCAACATGGTGTCATAATTAAACAAAGTATTATCCCAAATGCACCATGAAATGAGTCTGCACCCTCTCTTGAGCACTCTCAAGAGGATGAAAGAAGAATTTTGGATGACACACACATGAGTGAGAGCGCATCATTTGAAACTCCTTCTTTTACTCAGGGGAGTTGTTAACACTCACTTCTGAAATATCAAATCTTATTTCTAAAACTTCTTCCTCATATAATAAAGAGCTTGAATCTACCTCTCAAGCTCTGCCAAAATCAAGTGACACAGTTCTTGAAACTGTGATCACCACTCCGAACCCATATTTGGATGGTGAGAGTCTCATGTAGAGGTAGACCTTGATGACACCATCACTAACTCAGAGGTTCTATCATTTTTTACTGAAGACCCTATGGTTACAGTTACTAATGCACCTTCATGTGCACAACTGTCTTCACAGACTGCAAGGTTTGAGGGTAGTACACTTGAGGGGGAGCTACTCAAATCCTCTCCAATTCAATTGGAGGTTTCTCATGCGTGAACAACTGTAAAAACCCGAATTTTTTACATCGGTAAAAGACCTTTATGAATAGTTATCTCAAAGTTTAATAAAAACTTTTGCGGCCACAGTATATACGAGTATTTAATTTAAGATTCTGAGTGGATATTATTATTATACGTAACAAATGAGTGTATGTAAAAGTCGTTAGTTTTTGAAGAAAAGAAATTTTTTAAAACGACCTTATTTAATGAGCTATCCAGGAATACGAGAATTGCACTACGACCAAGGATTTTGAAATCCTAAGAATAAAACCTAAGTTCAAGTATGAGAAAAGATAAGGAGTTACGATTAAAGGATTTACACCGTGAACCACTTACGAGGATTTATTAAGATTACGAGGGAATGATTAAGTGATTACGTAAGTGAATGAATAAATGAACCAAGGCCATGTAAATTCTATGCAAATCCCATGTAAAATTATTAGCAACAATTTATCCAAGCTATCTAATTAAATTAAAAGCTAAGTGGAATACAATATTCCATAAAATAAGGATTCATGTTTTTGATGATTAAAGACCTTGAAAATTTGTGTGCAAGCTATGCCTAGGCTTGGAAAATGGATGCATCAATATACATACATAATCTATATCACTAAAGTCACCAACACTTCCAAAAGAAGCCAATGAAATTTCTCATCTTCTCTCAATTTTTCATGAAATTTCCATTCAACTTTATCTTTTTCATGAAGAATAAAAAATTCAAAACCCTAGCTCCCAAACTTCAAAAACTGCAAACTATAGCTCTTTGGAAAGCTCTTACATATATCAAGACTTGAACAATGTTTCATGATCATCCATTAAGGTTAGCATGCTCAAATCCTTACTCAAAGTTGAAGTGAATGGTATTTATGAACATTACTAAAAAATATCTTTATTTTCATGAAGATTAAGGCTCCTAAAGCTAGACCAAACTCTCCCCAAGGATTTTAGGCTTTTACTAAGTTTTGACAAGCTTCAAGGAGGTATAAAATTTTTCCACCCACTTTGTTAAGATAGAGTTTTATAAAAAAACTATGAATTTATGATGAGTGTTATGTTTAGGAGTTTTATTGATTGTTTGAAAGTTTTTGATTAAGTATATTGTTGTGAATAGATTTTATGAACCAATTCAAGAGTTCTTGAGTTATTAAGGACGTTAAAATGTTAATGATTGTGCCTTGAGTGAGTAAGAATGATTTTGTATAAATGAAAACCTAAAGATCGTAATCGTTACGTCATTATAACGCTTGATTTAGGTAGCAAAGTTTTCTGCAGAAACACCATATTCTTAAACTGTTATTTTGGGAATGTAATAGAATATAAATTATATAGTTTATCACGATGATCGTTTAGGTGCTTGATTTGCTTGATTCCGAATTACGGTTTGGAAGTTAGGTCTGTTTTAGTAAACACAACTTACGCGTTAAAAACTGCTACGGATTACCAATTTTGAGAATATAAATGATTGAATTAAAAATATTCAAAACTTATGAAACTTTAAAAGGGGCTGGTTTATACATTAATTATTCCCCTGAAAAACTTTTAGCTTGAGTTACTGATTTTCCGATTTTCTACAAATGTCGGAGCCGAGTTCGCGCGGAGTAAGAACACCAAACACAACCCACTATTAAAAATCATGCTTCGGGAAATATATCCTTCTGCCCAGAAAACCATTTTTGAGTCATTTGTTCTAAATTTTGTATAGATTGTGCATGCAAAAATGATGCGTCGATGGAGTTAACGATTTAAATATTTTTCACCTATTTAATTTCATATTTTCAAAATAAAACTTTTATAATAAATATTAAAAACACTCAAAAAGCTCTTTGAGGTGGTTTCGTATTTAAATATTAATTTTTAGATTTATTAAAAATGTTAGAGTACGAGTCACGTAATAGTAACATCGGTAAAGTCAACTCCAGGAGATCACTTTGACCGTCCATCATGATCAAGGGTTGATAGTTATTTCGAGTCGGTCGAATAAAGAGAATTTTAACGTATTACACTTATTAGTAACATAAGTCATTGATGGGATTAGGAATACTAATTAAGATTATAATATTTGTTGATTAGAAAACCCGGAACGAGTGGAAGTCGGAGAACGTATCTTGGACTCCAGGCAAGTTTACAAACCTTACTTCAATATATTGTTGTGTTGTGGAAATAATTTAATGCATTTATGTATAATGCCATACTTTCCATGATTTCAAATTATGAAGTTTTATAAATCGATATTGATTGAAATACAATGTATATATCATAATATATATTAACGCTAGTGAGCAGCGTGATCTATAAATTAGGCCGGGAGTCGGTCAATTTGTATTAATTAAAAACCTGGAAATATTCCGGAGATGCTTTGACAAGTAAAGTCCGTACTTATTTTATTCCAAGGGACTCAATGTCCTCTTGCGAAGTATTAAATACCTCGAATTTATTTAAAACGATTTCCAATGATCGTATTCCCTCAACTTATATTAATTATTTGAACGATGAATATTATTTCCGATATTCTTTTAAAAGGAGATGTATTCTCCGACGATTACCTTATTAATATTTTCAACTATATAATATTTACTTAAGATTTAATTTAATTACTTAAACATAAATCAGTTGAGGAATATTATTTCAAATGTTCCTTTAAAATATAATTATTCAAGGTTTAATTATTTAATAATTATTGTTTAATTATTAAATATTTATTAAATAATTTAATATGATTTAAAAATCAAAAATCTTAGTTTTAAATATTTTATGCGTATCAAAAAATTATTCTAGTACTTTCAGATCGTCGAAAACTATTATCTCGCCATATTTTAAATATTTTTACTATAGTGTCAAAAGAAACTCTCCCTCATTTATTTATTTGTTGACAATGGTCAACTCACATTATCATAATACTTCCTCAAAAAATTCTCGGAATTATGTATATATATCAGTGTGTACTTATCAACAAGCAATACGCTTAGGGAACAATATAAGTTCCAGCGATATGATAGGATTCTTAAAGGACATGGGAGGGGTAGACTCCAATACTTGGCATACTGGGGAGACTACTAATTTAATTTTACATGAGAAGGTACCATGTATACTGATGGACATGCGAAGTATGCAAAATATACCCGAGAGAAAGGGGAAGCATATAGAGCCTGAATGCGACTAGAGTAACAAACGGGAGTAAAAAGTCGTCCTTCTACATGTAGAGAACAATAATAATATTCAGCTATACGACTGATCATCATATAGTAGGTGCTCTGGTGAATATCATGTTCTTCCAATTGGAATTGATATGCAATATTGTAACTCAAGCCTAGGTGTTGGGTTTACTATAGAGGTATTCGCATGTTAGTGTTTGTGCCCTAGAGACAACACTATGATGTTTTAGTTTAAGACATTAGGATTATTAATGTTTATGTTCTATCGATTATTCTCTTTATAATTTATTAATTCTTAATTTACTGCGATATAAATGTTAGATTAATAAATGTCCTTAGAATATGATATGCAATTCTATATCTCTAAGTACGTGACTTAAATATGAGATTATGAGAATAGTATCAATATTCCTAAAGGTCCCTAGTCGAGTATTATTATTAAGGGACAATAATAATGCATTAAGACTGGTGTGTTTGTTGACTCATGATCACATCTCATTGATCATAGGTATAGTGATACTAAAGTCAAAAACACAGGCAGATGTATATGTACATGGTGCTGGACAGACCTAGTGTGAGATTCTACATGTTTGTTATATCATAAGTAATTCTCACATTGATAATGATGTAATGATCCTTAGACCTGAAGTCATTATATTTCTATACGAGAATTAATGTACATTGATTCCATTAAAAGTTATTCTTGACCGGATAATGATAAAAGTGGACATTGGGTATATTATGAATCGTATGAGAAATATGAATGATCTAGATGTGATTTAACCCTCCTATTTTAGGAGTGATATTATTGGCCTCTTCTGTGAGCTAGACTATGAAATGCGTGGCCACGCTCAAATGTTGATTTGATATGATAGTCTACTCATTGATCAAGGAAACTTGGATTAAACTATGATGAGGATGACACATTACCTGCCTCTAGTTTAATCTATAATATTTGGTTAAAGGGATTATATTACATTATACATTATTCACGAAAGGTTTAATCGATCACCGATTTAATTATTATTACTTTGGTAGCAATGATGTATTACTAGATGCCGCTCATTGTTTAAGATTTTAAATTAGATTTAAAATTCATTGCCAACGTAATAATAACCTATAGGGTCACACACAAAGAATGCTTGAAGGATTATTTAATTTAAATTAGATTTAAATTAAATTAAAGTAATTCGAATTATTTATAATATTAATTAAGTATGACTTAATTAATTAGATAAATATTGATATTCGAATTTACTAATATTAATTATGAAATTTATTTGTTAAATAATTAAGTGAGACTTAATTATAATCCAAATAGGATTTTTGAATTAATAATAGCTCCTAATTAGTCAAGAGTTATAATTCATTTTTTTTACTCTCTATATAATATCTCTTGTGTGGCTGATTTTTGTATAAAAAAAGGACTTTTAATAAAATCCTAGCCACCAAGAGAGAAGATGGAGAGAGAAAGAAGAAACGAGTTTGTGCCAGTACATATCCAATCCTTGAGTTCAAGCATTCGTGTGGATACCGATAGAGCGTAGATCGCGAGAGCGGGATGCGTGGTGATTGAACAAGTTTTGGATCTCCATAAGTCAACCAATTGGTAAAGCTTCTTAAGGTAAACAATCTGATCTACGAATTAAATATATGTTTTTCGCATGGATCTTGGGGGCGGGTTTCTAAAATTATGATTTTTTTACATTTTTAATTACTGTTTTCGTTGCGTTTATGTGCTCAAAACCCTTCATCGCAGACTAAATAAGTCAATCAAAGACATTGTTTCGAAAAGAGGTGTATATCACCATGAAAGCTATTCTCCTGAGTATATAATACTATCGAGAGCATTGGAAAGATATTTTGATATATATAAAATATCTGATTTGATTTAAAAAGGAAAAGGTGTATATCATCGAGATTTATTCTTCCTATTATACGATAAAGTATGAAAGTATTATTTTACTTTAACAGTGATTTTCAAACTGTTTTTTATTGTGGCTGAGCATTATTGCTCACTCTTACTTTCTTTAAATGTCACAACACAACAGTTAACCAGTATGCCGGTGAGGAAGTTAACCGATTACAACACGTGGAAAACGCATAGATTTTCCATAAACTCCTTGCAGCCTTGCCTCGGGTGAGCCAAAGTATTTAGATAGGTTCGAGTAATTATTAGAAATTACTACAACTTCATGTAGAGGTTGTGAGTAGTTGTGTAAGGTCCTGAAATGTACATTTGGTTTGTAATAACTGATGTCACATATTGTATATCGTTTCTAAGGCTATAACTTGTGTGTTTGTGAGATTGGGGGTTTGTGTTATGAAATTATTGGATTATTGAGTTAATACAGGTTATACATGATTGAAGGATTGCGTGACGACCCAGATTCCTGACCCCGATTTTGGGGGCGTTATAATAACTCCCCTAAAAACCTAAGCTGAAATTGCACTAACAGTTGAAGCTAAGAGTTCAACTGCTAATGATCAACTAACTGGGGAGGAAAGTACATTAGCACATTCAAGTGCCAGTTCTTTGCAATAAGAACAAGGGTTTGAGGCCATGGTGCATGATAGTAATCTGGTCAACTCCCCTCCAACTCAAATGGATGATCACTCTCCAAATGATCAATACACTGTCATAATCACAGTTCCCACTGTAAGTCAAACTGTGACAGCTATCACAGGTGCACCATCCACCTCAACTACCATACAACCAAACACTGAACAACCTTCCAACTCTACCCAACAAACACATCTTCTTAACAATTGGCTTGTGATAAGTGGAATTTTATACCACTTAGAACGTCTTATAATGGCTTGAATTGATGTCTTGAAATCAAGTATTTTGTGTATTTGATGCTTTTTCGAGTGTGTTTGCATTTCAGGGAATAGCTTGGGTAAATAGGGAATTTCATCATAATAAGCCTAGGAAATACTTGGAATCAGTTGCGGGGAGTTGTGCGAAGAATTTAGCAAAAAACAGAAGAAAAATGGGATTTTTCCAGAAGGGTCGCAGGCGCCCGCCTAGAGCTTGCAGGCGACCGCCTGGGGAGCAGGCGCCCGCGTAGGATTGGAGGCGGCCTCCTGGGGTCGGATTTTCATATTCTGATTTTTATTAATTCGTATCCTATTGGACTTCTGAGACTGCTATTTCTTGTGGACTTCTATATAAGTAATCTTGAGAGACGTTTCACAATATAAAGCAATAAGTATCAATCAAGCAAGGAGAGAAGATTAAGAAGACCGTTTTAGCACACCTCAACGAAGAAGAGGAAGCATACGTTATCTTGTGATTCTTTTATTCGTTGTAACAGTGGATGCTAGTTTTCTTTACTTTGAACCTTAATACTCTTGTAAAGTGCTCTAGTTTTAATAAGTATTTTATTAGTTTATATTATCGTGTTATTATCATGTTTTCATATGAACCCATGATGACGATGAGTTCTATCATGGGCTAATCGTGATTATGGCATCGTAGCGGATTTACTATGGATTTCTTTAGTTAATTGTTTAATACCTTGGTATGTGATGATTGTATGATATCTAGTTTAGGTTGTGCTTATTCGTTTTATGTGCGTCGCGAACATATAATATAGCCTGTTAATCTCTTGTGAACCGACAATGAATCTTGAGATTTAGAACTTGCCATGCTAGCATAGGTTCATGTATTGTATGCATGATTAGTGGGTAACTCTAACCGTTTTACTTGCCCTGTGTGATCATAATGAATAACTTGCGCTTAAATCGTTATGATATCAAATTCTGTAGACATATAGGGTCTCAATATAATTGATGCCTATTCAACTTCTATCTTAATTGTGGATACTTGGTAGACTGATACTTGTACAACAAAAGTTGGCTTTTATCAGTTTCGTGTTGTTCGATTAATATGATCACCGTTACATGCTAAGGGTAATAAAAATGACTATTGAATGAAATAGTAATGAAGTTATTATCTCATTTATGTTTAATATTGTTAATTCAAGTGTTAATTTAAGTGTTTTATTCTCGTAGTTAATTGAAGCTAATAATTAGTTAATCAACCTTAAGTGTTATTGTCTTGACATTGAGAAGTAATCATATATTAGTGAGTAAGTATTAATTAAATATAATTAGTTTGAGTCTATGTGGGAACGAACTAGAAATCATTCTATATTACTTGCGAACGCGTATACTTGCGTGAATATTAGCGCATGTTTTGTGCCTAACAAGTTTTGGCGCCGCTGCCGGGGACTCGGTGTTAATTTGTTTAGTTTATGTACTTGCCATCAGTGGTCATTATGACTCATTGATTAAGACTTGTTACTTATTGTTTCCGGTTGTGTTTTAGGTACTCTAGCGAGCATTTATGCAAACACGTTCTTGCACTCGCAAGAGGACTCTAGATACAGCTGAGGAGACAGACTCAGTTCTTGATATTCCAGAGAAGATAGATTTTGAAGATTCGGATAAAGAAAGTGAACAGAAAGAATCGGTAATCAAGAGTGATCGTATAGTTCCAGCAGATCCAGCTCTTATGGACTTTTCTCGACCAAAAATTGATGACATTCAGTCAAGCATCATTCATCCGGCTATTCAGGCTAATTCTTTCGAAATCAATCCAGGCACTATCCAGATGGTGCAGAATTTTGTTTCTTTCGGAGGTGCTGCGACTGAAGATCCCAACATGTATAGGAATTTTGTCAAGATCTGCAGTACTTTCAATTATAATGGTGTTACTAATGAGGCTATCAAGCTGAGGCTTTTCCCATTTTCTCTGAGGGATAAAGCTAAAGACTGGTTACATTCTCTACCAGCTGGGTCCATCACTACTTGGGAAGATCTTGCGCAAAAGTTTCTGGTGAAGTTCTATCCAATGGCCAAGACTGCAGCTATGAGGAGTGCTCTTACTCAGTTTGCGTAGCAACCAACAGAATCTATGTGTGAAGCTTGGGAGCGCTATAAGGAGATGTTAAGAAAGTGTCCACATCATGGTATGCCTGACTGGATGGTGATCACTGGAATCTACAATGGTTTGGGGGCTCAATCTCGGCCCATGCTCGATGCAGCAGCTGGAGGCGCCTTGTGGGCCAAAAGCTATACTGAAGCCTATAATCTTATTGAAACTGTGGCTGCAAACCAGCATCAAAACCCAACTCAAAGGATGATGTCTGGGAAAGTAGCAGGTATTCTGGAAGTTGATGCAGCTACAGCTATTACAGCGCAGTTCCAAGCGCTGTCTATGAAGGTCGATTCTTTAGCCAACTATGGAATCAATCAGATAGCTTTGGTCTGTGAGCTTTGTGCAGGCTCTCATGCTACGGATCAGTGTTCTCTTATTAATAAATATGTTCAGTATGTGAACAACTATCAGCGACTGCAGCAGCCTGTGCCAGCTACTTATCATCCTAATAACAGAAAACATCCCAATTTCAGTTGGAGCAATACTCAGAATGCTGTTCAGCAACCATATCAGCAAGTTATAAGTAAGTAGTTTAATCGACCTGGATTCCCGCAACCTCAGCAATATGCTCAAAGGCAATCATATCCTCAACAAGGAGGTGCTGCTCCACCTTCCAGTGCTGATTTCGAGGAGCTAAAGCTATTGTGTAAAAGTTAGGTTGTTTCTATCAAGACCTTGGAGAATCAAATCGGTCAAATAGCCAATGTCTTGCTCAATCGTCAACCTGGCACACTTCCCAGCGATACTGAAGTGCCAGGCAGGAAGGAAGCAAAAAAGCAAGTCAAAGATATTACCTTAAGGTCTGGAAAAGTTGTTAATGCTGAAAAAGCAAAAGATGGAGAAGCTAATGTTGTAGATGAAGAAGAAAAGCAAAAGGAGAAAGAGGTGGAACCAAGGAAGACTACTGTTTAACACACTCTTTTTTATGGTAATACAGGGGAGAAACAGCTCTATCCTCCACCACATTTTCCGAAGATATTACAAAAATAAAAGCTGGATAAGCAATTTGGTAAGTTTCTGGAGGTGTTCAAGAAACTTCACATCAATATATCTTTCGCTGAGGCTCTGGAGCAAATGCCTAGTTATGCGAAATTCATGAAGGGTATTCTTTCAAGGAAGGTGAAACTGGATGATCTTGATACCGTTGCTCTAACGGAAGAGTGCGGTGCTGTGCTGCAACAAAAATTACCTCTAAAGCTTAAGGATCCAGGTAGCTTCACCATTCCTTGCACTATTGACAAGTTCTCATTCGACAAGTGCCTATGCGATTTGGGAGCAAGCATCAATCTGATGCCGTTGTCTATCTTCAAAAAGCTGAATTTACCTGATCCGAAGCCCACCTACATGTCTCTACAATTGGCTGATCATTTTATTACATACCCACGAGGCATCGTGGAAGACTTGTTTAACTTGGGAAGGCCTTTCTTGGCTATAGGCCGTACCTTGATAGATGTGCAAAAAGGTGAACTTACTATGAGGGTGCAAGATCAAGATATTACATTCAATGTATTCAATGTGATGAAATTCCCTACAGAAGATGAGGAGTGCTTCAAGGTGGATTTGATTAATTCTGCGGTAACTTCAGAACTTGATCATCTGCTAAGGTCTGAGGCCTTAGAAAAAGCCTTAGTGGGGGAATTTGACAGTGAAGATGAGAAAGGCAATGAGCAACTACAATATCTAAATGCTTCTCCTTGGAAGTGAAAGCTGACATGCCATTTGAATCTCTTGGTAATACTGATCTCAAGAATGCTGAGGGAAAGCTCAAACCATCTATTCAGGAAGCACCTACTTTGGAGCTTAAACGATTACCTGAACACTTGAGGTATGCCTTTTTAGGTGATGCATCTACTTTGCCTGTTATTATTGCATCTGACCTTTCAGGTAGTGATGAGGAAAAGCTCTTGAGGATCTTGAGAGAATTCAAATCGTCCATCGGATGGACTATAGCAGATATAAAAGGGATCATCCCTTCGTATTGTATGCATAAAATTCTGCTAGAGGAAGGTAGCAAGCCGACTGTTGAGCAACAGTGAAGACTTAATCCTATCATGAAAGAAGTGGTGAAAAAAGAAATTCTAAAGTGGCTGGATGCTGGAATCATATATCCTATTTTTGACAGTTCTTGGGTGAGCCCCGTGCAATGTGTACCTAAGAAAGGAGGTATTACTATGGTAGCAAATGAGAAGAATGAGCTCATCCCCACTCGAACAGTCACAAGATGGAGGGTATGCATGGACTACAGAAAGTTGAACAAAGCCGCAAGGAAGGATCACTTCCCGCTTCCATTTATTGATCAGATGCTTGACAGGTGGCTGGTCATGAGTATTATTGTCTTCTGGACGGCTATTCAGGTTACAATCAGATTTGCATTGCACCAGAAGATCAAGAAAAGACTACTTTCACTTGTCCATTTGGAACGTTTGCTTTTCGCAGAGTCTTTCGACTTATATGGTTCACCTGCCACTTTTCGAAGATGCATGATGGCTATATTCTCTGATATGATTGGAAATAATGTCGAAGTGTTCATGGACAACTTCTCCGTCTTTGGACATTCGTTTGATGAATGTTTAAATAATCTCTGTTTGGTGCTCAAAAGGTGTGTGGAAACTAATTTGGTGATCAATTGGGAAAAATGTCACTTCATGGTGCAACAGGGCATCATTCTTGGTCATAAAGTCTCTAGAAAAGGCCTTATGATGGATAAAGCCAAGGTGGAAGTCATTGAAAATCTTTCGCCACCTATTTCTGTGAAAGGAATCCGTAGTTTTCTTTGTCATGCGGGTTTTTATCGGCGTTTCATCAAGGACTTCTCTAAGATATCTAAGCCGTTGTGCAACTTGCTCGAGAAAGATGTGCCTTTCAAATTTGATGATGAATGCTTGGAAGCATTCGAGACTCTCAAGAAGAGTTTGATAAGTACACCAGTTATTACGGCACCTGATTGGACAGAAACTTTTGAGATGATGTGTGATGCAAGTGATTATGCAGTGGGAGCAGTGCTTGGGCAGCGCAAGAATAATATCTTTCATGTGGTCTACTATGCTAATAAGACGCTTAATGGAGCTCAAATGAACTACACCACTACTGAGAGGGAGCTCTTGGCTATAGGTTTTGGTTTCAAAAAATTTCGATCTTATCTACTTGGGACAAAGGTGACAGTATTCACTGATCATGCTACCATTCGCTATCTCGTCTCAAAGAAGGATTCGAAGCCTAGACTTATTCGTTGGGTGCTCTTGCTACAGGAATTTGAGTTACAGATCAAGGATCGAAAAGGTATTGAAAATCAAGTAGCTGACCATCTCTCTAGACTGGAGAAACCCGATTCTACTTCACTTGATAAGACATTGATCAACGAATCTTTTCTGGATGAGCAGTTGTTTGCAGTTCAGAAGGAAGAGCCAAGGTTCGCAGACATTGTGAACTATCTTGTCAGCAATATAATGCCTCTTAATATGAATGCAGCTCAAAAGAAGAAGTTTTTGCATGAGGTGAAGTGGTACATGTGGGATGAACCATATTTGTTTAAACAAGGAGATGACCAGATCATCAGGAGATGTATCCCATTCTGTGAGACGGAGGGGATATTACGAGATTGTCATTCCACAGTTTATAGTGGACATTATGGTGGTGAAAAGACAACAGATCGTACTCTTCAAGTAGGTTTTTTCTGGCCTACATTATTTAAGGATGCAAATCATTTCGTGTTAAGGTGTGATTATTGCCAAAGAGTTGGGAATCTTACTAGAAAGGATGAGATGCCTTTAAATGTGATGCTTAAAGTTGAGGTCTTCAATATTTGGGGAATCGATTTTATGGGACCATTTATCTCATCCTGCAATAATCAGTACATATTGCTGGCAGTCGATTATGTCTCGAAATGGGTAGAAGTCAAGGCTTTACCGACGAATGATGCAAAGGTAGTGTTGAGTTTTCTTCATAAGCAGATATTCGCAAGATTTGAAATGCCACGAGTTATCATAAGTGATGAGGGGTCGCATTTCTGCAATCGTAAGTTCACTTCTATGATGCAGCACTATAATGTGTATCATCGTATTGCTACTGCCTATCATCCGCAAACTAATGGTCAAGCTGAAGTGTCTAGTAGAGAGATCAAGCGCATTCTAGAGAAAGTTGTTTGTCCATCAAGGAAAGATTGGTCTTTGAAGCTCGATGAAACTGTTTGGGCTTATAGAACAACATACAAGACTCCACTTGAGATGTCCCCGTTTCAACTTGTCTATGGTAAGGGATGTCATTTACCTGCGGAGCTTGAGCATAAGGCTTATTGGGCACTGAAGAAGTTAAACCTTGATCTGGATGCAGCTGGGAAGAAGCGAATGCTTCAGTTAAATGAACTTGATGAATTTCGACTTCAAGCGTACGAGAACAATAAAATGTACAAGGAAAAAGTAAAAAGGTGGTACGACAGGAGGCTATCTCCTAAGTCATTCATTCCGGGGCAACAAGTTCTTTTATTCAACTCTCGTCTCCGACTTTTTCCTGGAAAGTTGAAATCAAGGTGGTCTGGACCATTTACTGTCAAAACTGTGTTTCCACATGGAGCGGTGGAAATTTTTGAGAACGATCTGGGCCAAGCATTCAAGGTTAATGGTCAGAGATTGAAACACTATTATGGGGATACGGAAAACTGGGAAGTGGTTAGTGTCATTTATTGTCAACTTGATTAAACTACTCTACGTCAAGGTAATGACATAAAAGAAGCGCTCTTGGGAGGCAACCCAAGATATGAGACCATAGGAACCCTTAGAATTTAGTACTCTATCCAAAAACCCAAAAAAATCATAAAATTTGAAGGCAGAAATTTTTTTTTCCAGGAACCCCGCAGGTGCCCCCCTGCTAGTTCCAGGCGCCCGCCTGCTGGTTCCAGGCGACCGCCTGGAGGCCGACTGCTTGAATTTTTTTTTCCAACCTTATAAAAACCAAACAAAATAGAAAAAAACACAAAAACACAATTCCACAGCATCAACCCCATTACCCACAATTTCCATCTCCTAATCACCCACAAACCCCACTCCTACTCTAATTCTAACCCTAATCTTACCCTATATATACACACATCCTCTCCATACACACCCATTATACTTTTAATTCTCAAAACTCTTTTCTACACATAAAACACAACTCTCAAACACTTATTCTCAGTTTAAATGGCCCCAAAAAAGATCTCAAACTGTTGATAGCAGCAACACCATTCCTACTGCTGATTCTTCGAGGGGTACTGCTGCGAGGCCCCGATTGGTTGATAAGGCTGCTGAGGAGGAGTATGCTAGGCTTCTAACAAAGACGATTCTGAAGGAGAGGGGATTTTTTCCATCGAGGAGGGATGGTGAGTTATTACCGATGATTGTAGAGAAAGGGTGGATTACTTTTTGTTAGTCACCGGAGGCGGTCCCGATGATTGTGCTTCGCGAGTTTTATGCGAAAGCCAAGGCCGACAAGAATGGGTATACGGTTGTTCGGGGGCTTACGGTTGATTATCAGCCCGAGGCGATTCGCCGTGTTATTAGGCAGCGACAAAGGAAGCCCCAGGAGGAGAATTGGAACGAGAAGACCCCCGAGGATTTTGACTCGGATTTGATTATTGCTACTCTCTGTCAGCCGGGCACGGTGTGGAAGTTTAAGACGGGATCTAATGAGTATCGTTCTATTCCGGCTGTTGCGATGAATAGGTATGCCCGTGCATGGAATGCCTTTATTTTTGCTAATATACTGCCTTCTTCACATGCACATGAGGTTACAGTTGAGAGAGCCAGATTGTTGTGGGGGATTCTGAATGAGGAGTATTATGTGGACCTTGGTGAGTTCATCTACCAAGGGATTTTGAAGTTTTTACGGGGGAGGACACATTGCAACATCCCGTATGCCTCTGTTGTCACCAAGCTGTGCAAAGCAGTTGAAGTCCACTGGCCTTCTTATGAGCAGCTGCAGATGTCGGTCGCTCCTATTAATTCATCGACGCTGAATGCGATACATGAGTGGACGGGTGGTGAGCCCGAGGAGCATGATTTGGGATATCGTCTCCCAGGGGGACGTCCAACAGCTGGTGCTACGATGGCTAGGCCCAGTCAGGCTCATGGCGAGGCAGGTTCTTCTAGATCCCAGGGAGGTGATAGTTTAGAGATGGCTGATGTCCAGTACAAGCGGCTTTCCAGGAGGATGGATGCGATGTCGCAGAGTAGGCCTTGCAGCTGACATCTAGTGGCTCGTTTTTAGTGAGGACTCTGCTTATCCGCCTCCTGACACTCCACCCTCTGAGGGTGATGATGATGATGATTTCTCTGAGTAGGTATACCCTGTGTTCCTTTCTATTACCTTCACTGGGGACAGTGAATATTTTAAGTTTGGGGGTGGTAGTTAAGGAACATATTTGTGTGTGTGTCATGTAGTTGCATATTCATGTTAGTTTAGTTCATATAGTTGATATTTTTTGCTGTATAGTTTTTTTTTATTTTATAGCTTTATTTTTCATGTCATTTAGCTCATGCATATACTATGATCCCTTTTATTTTGCTTTACTAATTGATATGTGATATTGATGTGAGTGTAGTGATAGCGGTAGAGTGATGTTGAATCTTGTTAGGTTGACATGCATGCTAGAAACACTTGTAATTTCACTAAGTCTTAGAGTATGCTTAAGGACTAGATTGTTGTCATGGTTTGATGGTTTTTGAGGTTAATCTATTGATTATGCTTAGAATGTATGATAGGCTCTTAATGATAAAAGGCATGAAAAGATATAATTAGAGTAAAAATTGGAATTCATTGCTACTCATGGCTAGGCGTCAAATGGCTAGTAGCCGGCTCATATTGTATGCGAGTAGTCTAGGGTTGAGCAAGATTGAGCGAAACGCACTTGCTCAGAAAAAAAGAAAAAACAAAGAAAATAGAATATGGTTTAATGCATAACTGATCACGAGTGAGCTCTTTGGTATTCGAGTTATTAAGTTCTTAGGGGACTTTGCGCCTAGTGACCTAAGGCTTTTATAGTCTGGGATCCGCTAACCTAACGCTCGCTAAATAGATGCCATTGCATAAGTCTTTTGTGGACCTCACTCATTGCACGATCAAATAAACATTTGTTTATTGTGTTGAATAAAGCATGATTCAATAATAAGCTCCAGTGATCTTGAAGTGTTATAAGTCATTTTGTGTCTAGAATTTATTCTTTGTATAATCTTGTGATTGCCTTGAGGATAATTGAGTTATGATAATTGATCTAGTTTCGAAGCATATATGTTAAGCATTCACACACATCACGTTTCGAGTTGTATGTTAGCTTGCGTGATTTGATTGATCTTTAGTCGCCTAATTACATTTGTTGAGATATCATGTGTTGGTTGGTTTAGTCATTGCGATGGGGATCGCTGCATTTCACGTAGTTTGCATTCATGCATGTTTTATTTTGTTTTTGAGTCTGTGACGCTTGAGGACAAGCATCGATTTAAGTTTGGGGGTGTGATAAGTGGCATTTTATACCACTTAGAACGTCTTACAATGGCTTGAATTGATGTCTTGAAATCAAGTATTTTGTGTATTTGATGTGTTTTTGAGTGTGTTTGCATTTCAGGGAATAGCTTGCGTAAATAGGGAGATTTCATCATAATAAGCCTAGGGAAGTACTTGAGATTAGTTACGGGGAGTTGTGCGAAGAATTCAGCAGAAATAGAGGAAAAATGGGATTTTTCCAGAAGGGTCGCAGGCGCCCGCCTAGAGCTTGCAGGCGAACGCCTGGAGAGCAGGCGCCCGTGTGGGATTGGAGACGGCCTCCTGGGGTCGGATTTTCAGATTCTGATTTTTATTAATTCGTATCCTATTGGACTTCTGAGACTGCTGTTTCTTGTGGACTTCTATATAAGTAATCTTGAGAGACGTTTCACAATACGAAGCAACAAGTATCAATCAAGCAAGGAGTAAGGAGAGAAGATTAAGAAGACCATTTTAGCACACCGCAACGAAGAAGAGGAAGCATACATTATCTTGTGATTCTTTTATTCGTTGTAACAGTGGATGCTAGTTTTCTTTACTTTAAACCTTATTACTCTTGTGACGTACTCTGGTTTTAATAAGTATTTTATTAGATTATATTGTCGTGTTATTATCTTGTTTTCATATGAACCCATGGTGACGATGAGTTCTATCATGGGCTAATCGTGATCATGGGATTGTAGCGGATTTACTATGGATTTCTTTAGTTAATTGTTTAATACCTTGGTATGTGATGATTATATGATATCTAGTTTAGGTTGTGCTTATTCGTCTTATATGCATCGCGAACATATAAGATAGCCTGTTAATCTCTTGTGAAACGACAGTGAATCTTGAGATTTAGAACTTGCCATGCTAGCATAGGTTCATGTATTGTATGCATGATTAGTGGGTAACTCTAACCGTTTTACTTGCCCTGTGTGATCATAATGAATAACTTGCGCTTAAATCGTTATGTTGTCAAATTCTGTAGATATATAGGGTCTCAACATAATTGATGCATATTCAACTTCTATCTTAATTGTGGATGCTTGGTAGAATGGTACTTGTACAACGAAAGTTGGTTTTTATCAGTTTCGTGTTGTTCGATTAATATCATCACCGTTACATGCTAAGGGTAATAACAATGACTATTTAATGAAGTAGTAATGAAGTTATGATATCATGTGTGTTTAATATTGTTAATTTAAGTGTTAATTTAAGTGTTTTATTCTAGTAGTTAATTGTAGCTAATAATTAGTAAATCAACCTTAAGTGTTATTGTCTTGACATTGAGAAGTAATCATACATTGGTGAGTAAGTGTTAATTAAATATAATTAGTCTGAGTCTATGTGGGAACGAACTAGAAATCATTCTATATTACTTGCGAATGCGTATACTTGCGTGAATATTAGCACGTGTTTTGTGCCTAACAGCTTGAATACACACAAGCTCAACCCCAAACTGTTGATGAAATGCTTGTAAACCATATATAAGAGTTTGCAAATATAGCTCAACAACTACTCAAATCTGATATGTCAAACTGGGACTACCAAGCAATTCTTCTAAACTACAGAGAGGAAGTTGAAGAACAACAAGAAAAGATTATAGATGCAGCTGGGAGAGATGAAAATATGGATGTTTGGTTATCCAAATCTTTCACTATTAACATGAAGGAACTCTCTTAAGGTTTATGGAAAACTACATCACCATTTTTGGATACAATGCTAGAAAGCTTACATCTCAAGAGGTTTATGATGTGGTCACAGAGATTCACAAATCTCAAATCAAGGCATTCAATTTTATTGGTAAAGCCTTAGAGACAACACTGAACATACATCAAGAACAAGTCAAGCATATGGTGAATGCTAAAATTGTTGAGCTTCTACCCGGTTAAAGGGAGATTAAAAGAAAATTTAGAAAATTCACTGATAAGCTAACCAAGCTAGATCTCACACCTATGGAGACCAGTGTCACGCAACTCAGGAAGTCCTTTGTGGCCCTTCATACAGTTCTCCACACTCACATCACTCAAAATAATGACATTAAGGTCAAACTGGATCAACTTTATAAGGCCGGGTATGAACCATCTTCCTTGATGATAGATGAAATCAGAAAGGTGGTCCAAGAGTCTTTTGGTGGTGGAGTATCTAAAAGCTCAATGCCCTCCTTATCCAATCCTTCATTCGCTCAAATTCAATCTTTACAAACTCAAGTCAATCAGCTTCAAGCCTCCAATGCAACCTTGACCTCTCAATTATCTCAGTTAAAAACTCTTGTCCAAAGCCAATAAACTGAAATCAAGACATTGATACACTCCCAAAATTACTATCAAATGCATAAAAGGGTGTCATTGGGAGCTATTATGGGAGCACTCAAAGTCCTTCTTCAAGAAACACCATAAGTTGTTAGGACACAGATCCCCCGGGATTTTCAAATGCATGCTACCAAGCCTAAGGGAGAGATGGAGTCCAAGCTAAAACCCACTAATCAAAATGAAGATGTTGGAATGAAGAAGAGACTCATAATGACAGCTGAAGGCCCTTGTCTTGACAAGGAGTTTGGTGACTTCATAGAAGGCCTAAGAGTCTCACTCAATCTCAATTGTTGCTTCTACAAGATGGGTGTAAACTGTTCTGCAAGATATGCATGTATAATAACAAGACTAATTCATATTGACAGATTAAGTTGTATAATAATCAATATTTGTATTCTGTAATTATATTCCTTGAGTCTGAAAAATGTTTAGTAAATTAGAATGGGGAATTTTTCTGTGAACAGGTTAAAGCAAATAAATAAACTCTGGATAAAGATCAAGTCATGATCATGCCTCAGAGAAAAGATGTAGAAGCTTGGAGTTGAATAATGTTGTTCTATAGATATCGACAAGTCACCGATCAAGGTGTATCGAGAAGTCATTCAAGAGGTCCAAAATGACTTGTAGAGAAGTCCAAAATGACTTATAGAAAAGTCTCAAGGATATTAACAAGTCAAATGAAGATATAGAGAACTGGAGATATTGACAAATCAATTCTGCATGTAGAGATCTTAGAGATATCGACAAGTCAAATGAAGATATAAAGAACTAGAGATATCGACAAGTTAATTTTTCAATAAGAGATCTCAGAGATATCGATAAGTCAAATGGTGTATATAGAGATCTCAGAAATATCAACAAGTCACTTTTACTTGTAGAGATCTCAGAGATATCGACAAGTCACTTCAACATATAGAGATCTCATAGATACCGACAAGTCATTTCACATATAGAAAACTGGAGATCTCGACAATTCAAATATGCCTATAGAGAACTCAAGATATCGATAAGTCATTATACTTATTGATATGTCACTTCTCTATAGAATAATTGGAGATCTCGACATACTATCTCAAATTCAGAATACAAACAAGTTCAAGATTCAAGATTATCAGTCAACAAATAATTCATTCACTAAATTAGAAAGTCTAAAAAAGCAGCTTGAAGAATACAAGATTAAGGGCCAAAATTCACTGGATAAAGGGTGGTCACGGACCTGCAAGATTCTGCACATATTTGCTAACACCGGAAAAGGAAATAGACAAGGTTGCTTTAGAAATTGGTTTAGTACATTTTAATACAATTTTTGTAAACCTGTGTTGCTAGTCTATAAAGCATACACGGGTCTTTAGTTTAGAAGTAATAAACAGATCTAGATTTTCTTGTATTCACTTAAGATAGAGAGTTCTTAATTTTCAAGAACACAAATTTGTAGCAAGCCAAACTTAATTAATACAATTAAGTGAGTTTTTGATATTGTATGACTTGTGTGATACTGAGAAATATAATATCTTTACATATCTTATCTACTTTATTCAACCAAAATCCAACTAGCTCAAAAATAATGAAAATTCCAAGAAACACATTCACCCCCCCTTGTTACATTTCATAGCATTCAATATCTAACAAGTGGAATTAGAGAAAAATTTGAAAGTAAACAGATAAAGATCTTGGAAGAATGAGTGCTCATAAATTGACAAACATCAAGATACCTACTTTTGACAAGATCAACTATACACTGTGGAAAAAGAAAATGATGTTGTCCATAAAGATGGCCAACCCCATATACATTCAGATTCTCAAGAATTGACCTCCCATCCCTATGGAGTGAGTTTCTGAATCTATAGATGGAGACATGGTCATACCAACACATTATACACCCAAGGACCCCTTGACCTACACAGATCCTGAAAAGGAAAAGGTTGCACTGGATAGCAGTTTGCAACTCATTTTAATTGAATCTCTTGATAATGTAATACACAACAACATTATCTACTGTGATTCTGCTAAACAGATTTGGGAGAAAATTGAGATTCTGTGTGAGGGAACATAAGAAGTTAGATCTAAGAGGAGATCAATATCTAAAGCATCCAAACCTCAAATACTGATAGATCCAGTCTATACAGTAGCTCAAGATTTTGATACTGAAGAAAGAGTTGAAGAAGAAGAAGTCAGTCAAGCTCATCAAAGAAGAAAGATTTATGGAGCTGATTGGGCTGATAAACTGAAATTAACCTTTGACAATGCTCAAGTTAATAGAGAAATAAATGCTGATGTTCAACCAGTCACAACCTCTGATACTACTCAAGTTGTTGACACTTTAAACCCAATCCAAGTTGAGACAACAAATCCTGATTCTGAGAACATAAACTCTGACATGTCAGTGCTTACTTTTGAAGAGAAGAAGAAGTTGTTATGGGGAAGCAAGAAGCCTTCACCTAGAAGAGATTCCTATGAAATATTAAAGAATATTTATAGTGGGAGTTCTCATGCTAGAAGACCTGGAGTCACAAGTGGTCTAGGAAGGTTAGATTCTGATCCATTTTTGGGTGATGCTTTAATTCTAAGGAAGCATGCAAATCTAATAGAAATTAGAGATAATATGATGCTTGAAGATTTGCAGAAGATCATATCAGTACAAATTGTTATTGATCTAGTTGGAATAAAAGATAATATATTTAATGGAATCTGGGAGGAGATTGAGGTTGACACAAGAGCAGATAAAAGATAAATCATGGTAGTAGTTGGAACTTGTTGTTACAATTCTTAAGGTAACTAACTCTGTAACTATCAGACGGTCTGCATTTTTGAAGAACTTAATACAGTTGAAGCAGAGAGGGATGCTTTACAAGTCAAAATACATTCCAAAGTACATTGATCAAACTAAATATACTGTTGATATGCCTATTGGAGGAGCCAAATTGGCTAAGTCTCTGGGAAGAGAAGTTCTCACTTTTAATCCTGATGGAAATAGGATTGGATTTCAGGAACTGGATGATCTATCAATTGGAAATTCAAAATTACATGATATCAGAGCAGCCATATACCAAAATGATGAATCATCAGATGAGCTAAAAGATATCAAACAGAGGATGCAGTGGTGCTTGGATGTTATGGAAGAAAATCTATTGAGGAAGTTCCATGAAGAAGCTGAAGACTGTGTTAGAGTTCAGAATTAAAGATAAAGTCTGATAATCACTGATTGTAAGAATGTATATGTTTATTTGAGTTCTGCATTTAGATAGTTTTTGACATCATCAATTAGAACTTGTGCATAATTGCATAATACACAAGTTGGAGGAGATTGTTAGAAGAAATTGATGATATCGGTATATAAACTATCAGAGTTTATTATTAGTATTTGATAGCAGGATTTACCGAATGTGACGTCATTAGTATATGTCTATTAGTACTTGATGATCAGCATTTGATGATCAGTATTTAGTCACATCAGTAAATACCAAAGAAGGAAAGGGACTGCAGAATTCAAGGCGGTGAAGGATTTTACTTATGGAAACAATCATATATGGATATGTATTAGGTTTCCTTATTGTAATAGAATAGGATTCCTTATTGATTGTGCAACTATGCACTATATAAGCACAAATTAAGTTTAAACTATATGTGTTATGAATTTTTATATCTTTCAGATAACCTAGCAGCTCTCAAGGATAATTGTTCATCATTTGAGGGAGTACTTTTGTAACAGTTTTTATCTGATTAATATAAAAACTGTTGATTTTGTTAAGCTTTATCGAATTGTTTGCTTAAACTGTATTCACCCCCCCCCTTCAACTGTATTACGAACATAATAATTGATTTGGCAAGAAAAGTTGAGGCCCTCACTGACAGGTTATCTAAATTTGAAAACTCTGTGGCCAAGATACTGGAAGGTCAAGACAAACAGAATCAACTCCTTCAACAGTTGGTGGTTGCTCAAACTTCCAACCCTGCTCTACTTGATGATAACAAAAAGAGGGAGAAGGATGTGCACATACAAGTCTGTAAAGTAATAGTTTCAGCTAATACTATCTCAAAGCCACCAGCCTCGGACAATATTGATCTCATCAATCTTGCAGCAGCCGAGCTCAAGATGAAAGAACGAAGGAAAAAGATTGATGACAAGATTTTTACAAGTATTTGGTTCAACTGCCACTCAAAAAAAATCTATGAGGCATTTCACACAGTTGAAGCCAATTACTTTGGAAGAAATGAAGATAGGGAACTGTGAAAGGGGACAAACTTCTATGAAAAAACAACGGTCCATTGTGGTTTTGAAGCCTAAAAATCATTCTTCTAAATTCTTAAGTACAAACTCAATGGACCAAGCATATTCACCTCCTAGATCTGATGACATGACGCTATTGGGTAAATCGATTGAAAGCTTCAAAACTACCAAAGACTCCATACTGAAGAAAAGGATGGAAAGGATCTACAGACATGGGAAATCGATCTGTGTGATGAGTGGTCACCCTCATTTTGGAGAATCCAAAAAGGAAGAGAAGCTAAGATTAAAATCTAAGAAAAAACAGGCTGCTAAAGAAACTCAACAAAAAAGTGAGAAGCATGTTACCACAACTGAAAGTGAGAAGAAATTTAATGAAGAAGAGACCAAGCCAGAGTGGGCTAAAGGGAACAGAGTAAAGGCCAGAGAAAAAAGGCCAAGTAGTGCTACATAAAAGGAAACTGATCCAATTCAATCTACCAATTCAAGTCAACCAACTGTACCCACTGTAGAGCCAGTTGAATTCAAGGTTCATCCAAGTGTCAACTTTTATGGTGAGCCAATTATATCTAAGAATGAACCTATAGACTGGGACAGTTAACCTATGCTTGATCTAAATCTACCACCACCAGTAAAAAAGAAGACTCAAAGAAGGAAGCACATAGGAATCAAGTCTAACCCACCTCAATTCAAAGCTATCTCCAAGCCTAAGCCTATAGTCAACAAGGAGGATCAACTCTTTATATGTGACATCAAAGAATTCTCAGACATCAAGAAATTGAATGAAGAAGAGCCCAAGCCAGAGTGGGCTAAAGGGAAAGAGTAAAGGCCAAAAAAAGGCCAAGTAGTGCTATATAAAAGGAAACTGGGCCAATTCAATCTACCACTTCAAGTCAACCAATTGTACCCACTATAGAGCCGATTGAATTCAAGGTTCAGCCAAGTGTCAACTTTTATGGTGAGCCAATTATATCTAAAAATGAACCTATAGATTAGGATAATTAACCTATGCTTGATCTAAATCTACCACTACCAGTAAAAAAGAAGACTCCAAGAAGGAAGCACATAGGAATCAAGTCTAACCCACCTCAATTCAAAGTTATTTCCAAGCCTAAGCCTACAGTCAACAAGGAGGATCAACTCTTTATATGTGATATCAAAGAATTCTCAGACATCGATCTTTATATGGATGAGCTAGAAGAAATAATGGGTATTGATGCTTCATATAAGCTACCAGAAAGATTGGTGTTTAGATACAAGGGTGGTAAGGAGATTACATGGCCTCTCTACAGAATTCTCAATGAAGGCTACAATTTCCTAGTGAAGGTGTTCTCTGCTATGAAGAAAGATTTTGGATTCACCAAAGTGGCCAAATAAGAAGTACTCAGCAAGATCAGCCAAATCAGACAAAACTGGAGAGATCCAAATGCACTACCTAGAGTTTTGACTATCCCATACACTGGTGATAAAGTGCCTTTGAGACCCTACTGGATGATGAAGTTTAGAGATGAAAAATTTGACAGAAGATTTTTCAGACTTGAAGACTAGCTGCAAATATCAAGCAATGATATACTCAGGGAAATGCAGGATATGCTGGATATCAACAATGAAAATAAAGCTGAATTTTATAGACAACTCCAAAACCAACTGAGGAAAATAATGAGAAGCTGGGAAAGAGGATAATGGATTCAAGTAAAAGAAAATAATCAGCTCAGTCTAGAGGAGCACCTTGAAAATGACATGTAAATATTCTTTACTTTCTTGGTTCAATTTTTTAATAGAAGCATTTTGCAGTTTATCTACTTTTTAATGTATTAGTTTTTATGGGGTATTTTGTTATCATTAAGTTAACATGAATTTATTCCTATAGTTCTATTAGACAAAAATTAGGGGAGATTGTAAGGAATCTGTTGTAGAATTGATGATAACTTACCAAAACACTCTAAGTAGATAAGTTAAATGTTATTTGTAGCTTTCAACGGATGACCATATTATTTATCCGTTGAAAGAGTAGCTTATATGGATAAGTTTGTAGCACATTCTATATACTAGAATAGCTGGGTGATTTGGGAGTTTTAGTTATTTCTAAGTTATGTTGACTACTAGTAAGATATATAAAAAATGAGGGTTAATTATAAATATAAAATGCCTTGTAATTTTGTATAAATGAAAGAGTATCAAATGCTATTGAAACGACTTCAACTGCTAATCTACAAAGCTTCAACAGGTGAGCTAGTCAAGTTTCAAAGGATGATCCAGTCAAATTTCAATGGATAACTTCTATGAAGCCTTAACGGATGATCAATCAAAATAGCAGTACAAAGGGACTTGACAGTGACTTGACAGTCACATGAGTTGATTGTATACAAAAGGAATATGGCAACCTGATTGCAGGTGTTAGAAGAAAATGAAGCATTTCCATTTTCATGCAAAATTGGGACGTTCAAAGATGTTGTATCTAACTGGATTGAATTGGATAGAGAATAAAGAAACATGTGATTGGACCTAGCTGTTAGGTTTTATATTTTGTCTTATTTCACATGTATCTTGGTGATATATAAACTAAGAGTAGCAAGTGTTTAGCAATCAAGAATTACATTTTGATTTAGAACAACACACTAAGAAAACTATATCCTTAGTCTCTAGAGTTCTAAGTTTGTAAACACTTGTAAGCAGCCGTGTGGTATTAGCATCACAGAGTAATCTTCTATATATATATATATATCTCTGGTGGAAATATCAATCCACCAGAAAGTTTTTAAACACATGTTTATTTACTTTGTGTTCTTGAATACTATTATTAATTATCCGCACTCAAGTATATTCAAGCACAGTTATATATATATTTTTGTAAAAAGTTTTAAAGTTTCAAAAAGTAACCAGAATTCCATTCAATCCCCCTTCTGTAATTCTGTTTATAGATTGTTAGGGAATAACTGTGATCAGTATAATATTTAACATGTTCTTATTAGTATACCCTAACTTTATTAGTAGTCGTAATTTAAAATTAAACTAACCTATAAAATTTAGCATATATATAGGGTACTACTCTATCAGAAATTAAAATAAAATAAAAATTAGAAAGCAATTAAGCCCACCTGTTATATTTAAGACAACATGCACCATATATGTATACGGAAATATGATCAAATCATGCAAATACTTGCATATATTATATACATCCACCCCTACCAGCAGTAAGTGTAATGAGTCATCAATATCACCGATCACTCAACCCCATGTTTTATTTATGAGAAATGCTAGGTTTTCCAAATTTTTTCTCCAAATTTTTCTCTAAATGTTGATGTATCACATAATAAATAGCAACCTTCCTAAATATATTATGGTACCTTGTGTGCATAAATATGCGCTCATAAATCAAAATCGGCCACGTGCTAGCCACGTTATTTGGTAAAATATTTTGGAAAGATTTTTGGGAAATCTAGCACTACTCTTTATTCATCGATCAAGTAATCCCGTCACTAGTCAATGATCATATTTTCCTAAAAATCTCCGATCTTCTTATTTTCATCATTGATGTACCGGTAACAACACCATTACATATCACCACCAACTCTTTGGTTTATCAATTTTAACTCGATATATGACTATAAATTACCATAATAAGATATTAATGAGTAATTTATATAATCAAAATCAGTAAATTATTCAACAAAAATCACTAAATTATGTTACAAAATCAACAATTAATATTATGTTAAGCACCTGTTTTTGTCTACATAACTGAAGTGAAGTAAATAGCATTGATGAAGTACGGCTATATCATTGAATTTCGAGATGGAAGATAAAATGTATCTCGCCTGAAGAGATTGATTATCGTGATGGAGCCTGTTCCGAGATAAATAGTGAAATCAACGCTTGTCTTTTTTATCTAACCCAATGAGAATATAAAACACGTTAAAACAGAGGATGCTGAGATTAAATTAGTAAATTTTATAAAAATTACCCTTGAAAAAAGAGAGATGGTTGAAGAAAGTCATCGGAATGTATGATAATGGTGATTTATGTGTGACATCCTATAATAACACAAGCCCAGTTATAAAAACAAAAGGCCCAATAAGAAGGGCCCGGGACCCGTTTAACAGTAACACTAAAGGACCCCAGAACACGTGGCAATATCACCACCGTCCAGGTAGCCCAGATCCAGAATGTTCCTACAGTCCAGATTCAGAAGTACACCGGATCATCATAGGCGTCCACACGTCCTACAGTCCAAAAGATACACCTATGGTCCAGATCAAAAGGTACAAACCCCTAAACCCAAATGGGAAGTGTATAAAAGGCCGAACAAAATGAATGTTAGGGGTTACTTCATCTCTCATATACACACATATATACACACCATAATATACATGTATAATTCCCGTTTTACAGCTTTCTCCTTTAAAACCCTTTCTCATTCTCACACTGGAGGTGCCGCGGGGACGCCACCCCCCTCCGGTTATAGCTACACCACACGCATCACTATTTTTGTCCAAATAGAGTTTGAGTCTGGGTTCAACAAGGAAAGGACCCCGGGGTTATTTGGGATTTACGGGTTTTTGGTAGTGTAAAAGCGTAGTTGAATCCAGGGTATTTTCTTGATTTGTGTTTTTGGATAAAATTGTATGTATATGTCATAGATCTTGTTTTTGGGTTTAGATTTGTACACGAACTGTTTCTAAAACTCTTCTATTTTTTGTCTTGTTTTTTTTGTTGGGTTCAGGTTGGCATTGACTCCGGGGTACACATACATGTATATATAGTATATGCCAGTTAGTCACTTTAAGAACATTGTTAACCTTAGAATCCGGTACCCAGAGTGACCCAGTGGTTTAGGTGAATTATTGTCAGCCTACCCCTCAGCTTCTTCTTCTAGTAGCAGTTCCTTTGAAATGCCTCCCCGAGTTGAGCCACCTGTCCAAGTTTTGGTCCAAATTTTAGTTCTAGGCCCCGGGGGTACCTTGTCGAATCCGGACGGGTCCTGGGAGAACGTAGACCAATATTTTGTCCAGTGTCGGAGAGATCCAAAACCCTTAGGCTTCTATTACAGGGATATGTCCGCGGTGTATAGGGGCCCGGAAGGGTTAGACGTCAGGGAGCCATATGATAAGGCTGATATGGATAGGAAATTTTTTACCGCCCCGGGGACCCGGTATGAGTGTGGGGTAGTTCACAAGGAAATTCAAGAGAAATACACAGACGCCGAGGTAGATAGCCCCCTTAGGCTTGCATTTAATCTTAGGGATAAATATGAGTGGAGGTGGCCCGAGGAGCATGAGAGGGTCTACCATAGACCGGACGGGGGCTATCTGGGGATTTCTTTAGAGCACCTTCGGGGTATGCGCCTCGGACTACACCAGTTTACCGAGTCTTTGTGCCGGGACGTATATGGGATCCCCGTCACCCAATTGGCCCCGAACTCGGTGAAGTGGATAAGTTGGTTTTTAGCTTGTTGTCACGCCAAAAACTATCTCCCCACTTTCAGGCTTTTCCACCACATCTTTAAAATCAAGAGATCCACAGCCTGACCCATATATGAGTTTTTATTCCGGATTGAGGATTATGGGTATCCGTTCGATAAGATGGTACTTCCAGTTAGTATGTTGACATCATTTGAGGTCTAACACCAGGAATTTATTTTTGTCCGGGGTGGGGATCCAGAGTTTATGCCACTCCATAAACTTGAAATTAAAATAGATAAATTTCCGGTCCAGCGGCTCGGGCAAGCAGCTCTCGCAATGGTTTACGCCTTATGTGAGGCACTCGGGACGTAATGGACCCGGGATACATTTAATAACAATAAAAACATGCATGCTGCCAGATGTAAGTCTTTTACCTTAGCTTTATTTTATTGCTCTAACTTTTTACTGCTTGTCTGTATCCGGGGTTGACGTTTTCGCTGTTTCATTTTTAGGTATTCCGAAGCTAATCCCCTACCCCGAGAACATGTTTACTCAACTTAAGGACTTGGCTGCAAAAGGTAGGAGGATCGGAGGTTTGAACAACTTGGACAACAGGAAGAAGAAGGTGAGTGAGGGTGAGAAGGATGGCATTGGGGCCAGGAAAGTTGCGCCTTCTCGTCTGGGGAGGACGACAATCGTTATCAACGAGCCCCGGGATGAGGACGTGCAACAGAAGGAGGTGGAGAGGGAGCAGGTTCCCCGGAAGAGGAAAAATGCTCCTGCTAGGTACGGGGACCAGGAAGATGAAGGTTTGGAAAGCCGATCTGCAAATAAAATTGCTACTCAACTGGCTCCGGACACTCCGGAAACACTCAAAGCTTTGCTGGCTAGCTTTACCCTGGAGACACGCCGGAAAGAGCTCTTCGAAAACTATGCCAGTACCAATGAGAGGAAGAAATACCGGAAGGAACCCCTTGAGGACTTTTTGGTTTCACTCCAGGAGGAAATAACTTTGGTATGTTTCTTCCTTGCTATTTTTTGTACTTGTCCTTTTCCTCCTTTCTAGTTCTGACATGTAGTTTTTCAGGCTAACTCCCGGGTTGCTGGATTGGTCTGCATTACCCGGAGTCTCAAGGCAAAGGCAGATGTTGCGGAGGTTGCGAAGACCAAGGATGAGAACCTCTCCCGGTAGTTGAAGGCATTGAAGGAGGCCAGTGCTAAGGAATCTGAGGCTCATAAGAAGATTTTGGATGAGATTCGAGAGAGGCAGGACCGGGCTGAGGCTTCCGTTCGGGATATGAGGGCGGAAAACAAGAAGTTGAGAGATGATCTAGTCGCCCGGCCCACTCCTGAAGAAGTTTTTGATGGGTTCCGGGGTACTCTCGCGTACTTTGAGGAGTTAAACGACAAGGCACTGGAGAAGATCCAGATCTACTGGAGGGTTGCCTCTAAGTACCTTGGCGAAAATCCTCAGGGTACAATTGATGTCTTCCTTGAGAAGTATATTGAGGAAGAGACTCGGCTGTAGAAAGAAGTTGAAGTTAACCTGGCAAGGGAGTCCGAAGTCGAAACCTCCAGCAGTGTCCCTCCTCTTCCTGAATCGCCACTTTCTGAGCAGCCTTCTCTTCCTGAAGACGATCCGGAGCAGCCTCCATCCCCTCCCGCCGAGCCAGCAGCCAAAGAGTGAAGACTTGGCCACTTATTGGCTTGTAATTTCCATTTCATGTTTTTAAGTGTTGTCTAAACTTAGCCTTTTGGCTATTTTAATCTTGTTTGTAACTGGATCGATTGTGATTTGCCCCCTGGGGTGTGTTTCCCCGGGGTAGTTTAATGTACTTGTGTTTTTCTTTCCTCTTTTCACTTTCCATATTGATTTGCATATGAGAATTTCTAAGTTTTGAGAAATTTTTCTAAGTAAATGTTTTGCTTTAATTGCCCTGGGAAGGGGTAAATTTCTAACTTATAGAAATTTTTCTAAGCACACATAGGTTGTGTTTTTGAATGACCCTCAGATAGGGTAAAATTTTCAATTTTAAGAAATTTTCTAAGTACACATGGGCAGTGATTTTAAATGACCGCGGAAAGGGGTAAAATTTCCAATTTTAAGAAATTTTCTAAGTACACATGGGCTGTGTTTTTGCAGACCCCGGGATGGGGTAAATTTCTAACTTATAGAAATTTTTCTAAGCACACATGGGCTGTGTTTTTGAATGGCCCCGGGATAGGGTAAAATTTTCAATTTTAAGAAATTTTCTGAGTACACATGGACCGTGTTTTTGCAGACCCCGGGATGGGGTAAATTTTGAACTTATAGAAATTTTTCTAATATGATGATAGTAACAAACAACATAATGAAATTGATTTAAGCTATGCGACGCTCAAAGTAGAGTTTTTCATTTATATTGAAATCAAAAATTATATTATAGGGTGAATGAAAAGAGTGTTTACATCAAGATATAATAGCATAAATTTAGGGATGATCCAGAATGTGCACCTTTCCTTTATTGGTAAAACTTTCTTAACCGGGCTCCGTGCCAGGTATTTGGGACTTCGGTTCCGCCGAGGTAGTTTAACTTGTAAGTTCCTGGTCGGAGCACTTCTTTGACTGTGTAGGGGCCTTCCCAGTTTGGCTATAGTTTTCCTTGGTTTGTTGAGTCTGAAGCTTCGGTGTCCAGGAGTACCAGATCTCCCACCTCATATTCCCTTATCTTGGCCTTATTTGTAAAATAGAGTTTTGTCTTTTCCTTGTAGCTTTCCATTTTTTCCATTGCCCGGTCTCTTACTTCATCCAAGAGTTCTATGTTGGTTTTGAGGCCTTCAATATTTGAGACTTCATCAAAGTTGATCACTCTGTACGAGGGGGGGTCTGGTTTCTATAGGTAGTCGGGCCTCTGTGCCATAGGCGAGCTTAAAAGGAATTTCTCCGGTTCCAGTCCGGGAGGTGTTCCTGTAAGACCATAAGACTTTCGGGAGTTCATCTGGCCAGTTCTTCTTAGATTCTTCCAACCTCTTTTCAAGGCCTCTGAGTATGGTCCTGTTGGTGACCTCTACTTGTATGTTTCCCTGGTGGTGGGCCATTGACACTTTCTTGTGTTTGATCCCGAGCTCTTTCAGATTGGCTTCAAATACTGAACCAACAAACTGTGGTCCATTATCCGAGATAAAAACATTGGAATCCTGAACCTCAGGAATGGAGGTTGCTCCAGATCGTCTTCATGAAGAGGAGGCTGCTCGGCAAGTGGTGATTCGGGAAGAGGAGCGGCAGTGCTGGGGGTTCCGACTCCGGATTCCCTTGCCAGGATAGCTTCAGCTTCTTTCTCCAGCCGGGTCTCTTCCTCAATATACTTCTCAAGGAAGACATCAATTGTACGTTGAGGATTTTTGCCAAGGTACTTAGAGGCAACCCACCAGTACATCTGGATCTTCTCCAGTGCCTTATCGTTTAACTCCTCAAAGTATGCGAGAGTACCCCGGAACCCAGCAAGAACTTCTTCAGGAGTGGGCCGGGAGGCTAGATCATCTCTCAACTTCTTGTTTACCGCCCTCATATCCTGAACGGAAGCCTCAGCCCGGTCCTGCCTCTCTCGAATCTCGTCCAAAATCTTCTTATGAGCCTCGGATTCCTTAGCACTAGCCTCCTTCAACATTTTCAACTCCCGGGAGAGGTTCTCAGCCTCGGTCTTGGCAAACTCTGTAGCATCTGCCTTTTCCTTGAGACTCCGGGTAATACAGACCAATCCAGCAACCCGAGAGTTAGCCTGAAAAACTACATGTCAGAACTAGAAAGGAGAAAAAGGACAAGTACAAAAAATAGCAAGGAAGAAACATACAGCAGTTATTTCCTCCTGCAGTGAAACCAAAAAGTCCTCAAGGGGTTCCTTCCGATATTTCTTCCTCTCAGCAGTACTGGCATAGTTTTCGAAGAGCTCCTTCCGACGTGTCTCCAGGGTAAAGCTAGCCAGCAAAGCTTTGAGTATTTCCGGAGTGTCCGGAGCCAGTTCAGTAGCAATTTTCTTTACAGCTCGGCTCTCCGAACCCTCTTCTTCCTGGTCCCCGTACCTAGCAGGAGCATTTTTCCTCTTCCGGGGAACCTACTCCCTCTTCACCTCCTTCTGCTGCAGGTCCTCATCTCGGGGTTCGTTGATAACGATTGTTGTCCTCCCCGGATGAGAAGGCACAACTTTCCTAGCCCCGATGTCAGCCTCCTCGCCCTCACCCACCTTCTTCTTCCCGATGTCCAAGCTGTTCAAACCCCCAATCCTCCTACATTTTACAGTCAAGTCCTTAAGTTAAGCAGACATGTTCTCGGGGTAGGGGATTAGCTTTGGAATACCTGAAAATGCAACAGCGAAAATGTCAACCCCGGATACAGACAAGCAGTAAAAAGTTAGAGCAAGAAAATAAAGCTAAGGCAAAAGACTTACAGCCGACAACATGCATGTTTTCATTGTTATTAAATGTATCCCGGGTCCACTATGTCCCGAGTGCCTCAATAAGGCATAAATCATCGCGAGAGCTGCTTGCCCGATCCGCTGGACCGGAAATTTATCTGTTTTAATTTCAAGTTTATGGAGTGGCATAAACTCCAGATCCCCACCCCGGACAAAAATAAGCTCCTGGTGCCAGCCCTTAAGTGATGTCAACATACTAACTAGAAGTACCATCTTATCAGACGGATACCCACAATCCTCAATCCGGAATAAAAACTCGTATATGGGTCCGGCTGTGGATCTCTTGATTTTAAAGATGTGGTGGAAAAGCCTGAAGGTGGGGAGATAGTTTTTGGCGTGACAATAAGCTAAGAACCCACTTATCCAGTTCACCGAGTTCGGGGCCAATTGGGTGAAGGGGATCCCATATACGTCCCGGCACAAAGACTTGGTAAACTGGTGTAGTCCGAGGCGCATGCCACGGAGGTGCTCTAAAGGAATCCCCACATAGCCCCCGGCCGGTCTATGGTAGACCTTCTCATGCTCCTCGGGCCACCTCCACTCATATTTATCCCCAAGATTAAATGCAAGCCTTGAAGGGTTTTTAGCATATAAACGCAATGAAAACGTAAATTTAAATCTTAAAAAAAACCGAAACCATCCGCAGGATCCATGCGAAAAATAATATTTAATTCGTATTTCAGTATGTTTACCTTAAGAAGCTTCACATTAATGAAAAGATGGAGGTCTTTAATAGCGATCCAAGAACCATGAGCAGAGATCCTTAGCAGCTGCACCTCAAGTGTGAAGCACTCCACCAGTATCCACCAAGAAAACGATGTAATGGAGAAGGAGGAGGTGGAGAGAATTAGGGTTTTGTAAAATTTTTAGGTTTAGGCAAAAATAGGGTTTATAATAGTATATTTATAGGCAAAATTTTCAGGTGAAAATTTTCTTATAAAATAATATTATTATTAACCCTTTATAATTTTCATTAATAATTAAAACACCTTTTAATTATTAATCCTTTTTCTAAACACTTTAAAAATAATTCTCTCTCTTGATTTAATTTCCAAAAATTAAATTCTTAATTAATAATATTAAGAACCTTTTCTTAATTAATTTATAATCAATTAAATCTCATTTAATAAATTATTAAATTTGCCAATTAATTATTTATATCATAAATAAATAATTATCAGCCATTATTAATTAATTCCTCCGCCATTAAATCATTCTCTTTTATGGTGTGACCCTGTAGGTTCAATATTAAGCCGGTAGTAGAAATAAATAATAATAAAACTATTTTCTCATTATTTATAAAAATTCTCTATTTCATTAAATATGATTAATTAATTAATCATATTTATTCTACATCGTGAGGGATACTTCTCAGCATATCGCGACTATCCGGATAATACGAATTCACTGCTTAGAATACCAAGAACCTATTCAGTGAGTAGTTACCGTACAATTAATTCCTTCTACCCTGCAATGTCACGATTAAATATAAGGCATGGAACTTGTGTCAAGCCTATCTTATTTAATCACTTGCTTTCTCATTCACTATGTTAGTTCTATTTAATGTAAATTAGAAACTCCTTTCTAATTTCATTCACTCTGGCCAGAGATTCCTGAACTAACATAAGTGGATCAGCATTGAACATTCTCTTCCTTCACTGAAAGGGGTAGATCCTTTATTGATCATACACTATCTTCGTGTACAAATTCCTATACCCAGTAGAGCCCTTATAATTGTCCCTTGAGACTAAGAAATAAACCAAAGCATAGTTCAATGTACACAAGATGACTATGATAACCTCAAGTCTAAGGATACTTGTACAACTATCACTATGTGAACAACTGCTGACACGTGAGTGAACTCCATCAGTTGTTCAGCTGTGTGAGTCATGTTCAGTGAACTTATTCTATAATAAGCACCTACATACTAGCTATAGTGTCACCACACAAATGTCTATGAGAACAGACATCCTTCATAATGAAGCAAGCATAGTATGTACCGATCTTTGCGGATTATTAATTACCAGTTAGTAATCCTACGACCAGGAACTATTTAAGTTTAGAGTTATCATCTTTTAGGTCTCATTATTATGATCTCATCACAATCCATAAAAAGTTTTACTCTAAACTGTGGTATATCTTATTTAAACATTTAAAAAGATAGAGCCAGTAATAAAAAAAACAAGTCTTTTATTAATATCAATGAAATCAAAATAGATTACATAAAAGTAATTCCTAAATCCTCATACGTGATTGGACTTAGGATATATCTCTTTCAATCTCCCACTTGTACTAAAGCCTATCACTCTAGTATCTAATACCCATCTTGTCTTTATGACGATCAAAGTGACTTTGAGAAAGTGGCTTTGTGAGTGGGTCTGCTACGTTGTATGTTAGGTCACACACACTGTAGAGGGGGTGAATACAGTGTATAGCACAATCAAATCGAATTCTAATAACACAAGTAACAGAAAACAGACTTTATTCAAAGCAATAAATTCTGTTACAGTATGGAACTGTCCTCTCTCAGTGATGAACAAATATCACGAGAGCTGCTAGGGTTACAATGAATAATATTCTCGATAATGATAACACTTATAGTGTAAACCCTATGTTTGTGTTTATATACTACACAGTTACAAGATAATTGCTAATTGATATGGAATATAATTTTGCTTCCTAAAATATATCAATCAGATATCTTTTCTTCCAAGTATTCTATTCTTCATAGAATTCCTTCTTCATGCATATTTCTTCTTACGTTTGTCTTGATCTTCTTTTCCTTTCAACCAGCCGCCTTCCTTATCTGAACGTTTCCTTTAAGTACTGATATTATCTTCTGATAAATATCTCCTGAACCTTAAGTACTGATAACTTAAGTTCTGACTTCAGTATAAGTGCTGATTTCAGTTAAGTACTGATTTGTCCTGTTTAAGTAAGATCTGAAAACTAAACATAAATCATATTAGTCATGACATTATCAAATATATCTAACAATCTCCCCCAACTTATAAATTAGCATAATATACAAGTTTAACAGATATTTGATGATGTCAAAAACATTAAGTACAAATGCATGAGAATTTGACTAGATAACTACAACTTACAGTCATTAAAGCTTTACCAACTTTTATCTACTGATAACAACTTTAGTCTGTATTCATATCAAAATTTGAGCAGTTGTAGATCTTGACTTGGCTTTACTTTCTGATCTCTCTGATGTCAGGAGTTGTTATGAGATAGTTCTTTAACAAACATCTCTCAGCATATCTGAGTTCATCAATCATCCTCCTTTTAGCATCTTTAAGTTCTGGAGAATCTTCACCAGTTTGAAAGATAGCAGCCCTGAGATCATTAATTCTAGCTTTCCTTATATCCTGATCCAGTCTGATCAAATACGCCTTGCCAGGCTCAAGATTGAATTCTATAGCCTTATAACCCAGAAAGGTAGTTATAATCTTAGCAGAGTTAGGCTTCATCTCAACAATATCACCCTTGTGATCATCAACATTTAGATGCAGAGAAGGTGTTGCAGACAATTCCGGAGTTTCATTAGCATCAGTAAGTGGTGTTGTTGATGGATTTATTGCTGTTGGAGCTTCTAAATAGAGAACCTCAGGCACAACTAGATTGTGAACATCAATTTCAATACTTGTGCCTGGGTCTTCAGTAGATACTGGTTCATGTACAGGAGACACAGGTGGTGTAGATGCTTTATCTGTAGCAGGAGCTTCATGAGTTGGTGACAATGAAGATGGAGATGCAGTAGCTCCAGCAAATTATGGCTCTTTTGAGATCAGAGATTCTAGATCTCCTTCCTTAGCTGCTGCTTCCTCATCATCTGAAGTTGGCCTGTGAGCTCTTTGTTTCTTTCTTTTCTTTGAAGGTGTAGATTTCTTGGGAGTTTCAGCATAAGACATTCTTCTAAGCCTTTTGAGAAGCTTAGATCCCTCAATTCCAGTATCCTTCTGAGAAGAGACCTTCTCAGCTTCTTTTATAACAGGTTCTGATACAGGAACTTGTTCCTCACTATCTGACTCATCTCTCAGAACAAACTTCCTTCTCTTCTGTGTTGTCTGATGTACAGTCTTTGTCCTCTTGGGCTTGGAAGATGAAGGCTTCACAGTATGTGCTGATGATGAAGGTTGAGGTAGCTGTGAAGTTTTGAGATATGTTCTGACATAAGGTTGAGTAGATTGAGGTGTATGTATGGTATGTTCTGATGGTTGTTGAGTTGTCTGGGTGGTGGTGGTGGGTTGTACATCAGGGTAAACAGATCTGTAGGTTAGAGGATCAGCATTTACCAAGATCTGTTTTACAGACTGAGGTATCTGTAATGGTCTAACCACCATTTTCTTAAGGTCAGCATTTACCAAGTCATTAAAAGCACGTTTTACAAGTTTAAAAGGTGGAAATAAAGAACTGGCTGGTTGGGGTTCATTAGCACAGCAAAAGGTATATATAAGCTGACAGAATCTAGCAAAGTAAACTACATTTATATCCTCTATCATCCAATCCCCAATAAAACCTAGCACAGCACTTGCAAAATCAAAATGAGTTTGGTGAATAATAGCATACCCGATGTGTTGACTCATGATTGGAATGGCATCAAAGTTGGAACATTTATTGCCAAATGCTTTAGTGATGCAGTCAAAGAAAAAGCTCCATTCCTTTCTGATATGTGCTCATTTCAACTGTCCAAGCTTGGCCAAACTCTTCTCATACCCCAAATTGGCCATGAGCTGCTGTAACACTGGTTCCTCCGCTGTTGAGAAAATGCAACCTTCTGGTAAATGTAGAGCTTTGCGAACTGCTCCAAGAGTTACCACATGTTCAACCTCATTTACTTCGAAAATGATACTTGGAGTACCAGTAGCACCACCATTGTCAAAATGCCCAGTCCGCCAAAACGTCTGAACTTGTTGGCTGGAAATGACTTGAGGCTGGGTCAATGCATACCCAATTTCACTGTGTGCTAGACGATCTTGCACAAAGTGCAACTTAGATGGAGCTTCATCATGATTTAAGATTGTAGCATAGTTGTTGGGAATGAACTTGGCTCCATCTATGATCAAATCCTTAGGTGCCATGAGAAAAATTGAGAATTAAGGTTGCCTGTAAGGTGTTTGATAAAACATCTGTATGAAAAACAACGTCAGGAGATGAGAGAGAATAGAAGTAAAGAAAGATAAAGTGTGAAAGTATATAAAAGATTTTACAATCTTCTCTCTCTTTTAATTATACACGGTAGAAAAAGTAACCGTTGGACACCTGTCAGACATGCAGCAGTAAAGAATAATTAATGGGCACGGGAAAACAGTAATCATTACTTATCACATGCAGTTTTTCAAGGAAAAACTGTTCCACTTCCAAGTAATCCCATTAATCAAGGTAATTCAGTTTTAATTTAAAATTTAAACTGTTCCCACTTATTAAATCATTTTTACTACGAAACCAATATTCTGTAAAAATACATCAGGTGAGAGAATGACCAAAAAAATAAATCAAGGAATCAGGTACTGCCACGTCAGAATCGAAACTTGATTTGTATCAGTAATAAAATGGTCATCAGAATATGGATAAATCAGGATTTAAAAATGTATCAGAATTTCAAACAACTCGGAGACAACATCTTGCAAAAATATAAAAATTCCATTAATATATTAAGAGAATACATTCATGAAATTGAAATTACAGCACAAGATTACAAGAGTGTCCTAAGCTACAAAGCCTATTTCTGTAATTCTTCACACAAATTCTGATTTCAATTCTTCAGAACTTAATCATCAGAACTTCCATCAGAACATATCCTCAGAATTTATGCAATCTGACACATAAACTGTTCATCGAAAATAACATTGATCGCCACAGTAAATTTCATCATTCATATGGAGTGTAAGTGTGTGCATTAAGCGAAATATTAGACAAAGAGTAAAGTCTGATTCACTTCCGTACATCTTAGAAATAAGGCATAACTAAGAACTTTACTTAAAATCTGTCATTATTCTGAAGCCTACTATTGAATGAGTTCAGGCATGAGTCCACCTCAACTGTTTTGTGCTTATTTTATGCATCTTTTCAAAATCCATTTTACAGTGGCTTCTCAGTGTAAGTGAGTCACGACTGCTTATCAGAATTTATGCTATTATCAGAGTATTTCTCCAGTAATCATAGAGTGTGAAAAGTCACCAAGAAAAATATTTATTTTTGCTTTTTCTGATGCATATTACTTAATACCAGCAATGCACTTGGGTCGTCCCTTCCATATTTTTACTCTAGATCTCAAAGGAGTGCCTGATTTTTATTCCCCTTTTTTTTCTTTTGATAAGTGAGGTTTATCAGCACTTAGTACATTCAGCAGATTTACTACCATCAGAACTTAACATATTAGAAGCCTTATTCTAGTTTTTGACTTAGTAATAAGATTGACAAAGTAAACGTAATTAAGCTCAATATCAGAATTTGCTTGTGTCAATTGATTTCCGTATAAATAATTACTTCTAACATGGGATCTCTAGTATATTAAAGACTACTTGATCAGCATCTAGCACAGTTATCCTCATAGGATTGAATAGTCACAGAAACAGTCATTTCACTATCAAAGTTTTAAAATTCACATCAGACAACAATCAGTACTTAATCAATTTTCAGTTAGGCACATAATACACAAAGAGAGTAATATCTGTAAATACTGATCATAAAGTCTGATGTATCAGAACAAAACTAAACAGATTTAGAGAAATAACCTGAAACTATTCCAAGTTCATTTACCAATCTTGTAAAAGTAGCTTCACACAGTGGTTTTGTGAAGATATTTGCTAGTTGTTGATCTGTTGGAACAAAATGCAATTCCACTGTAGCTTCATCCACATGTTCCCTTATGAAGTGGTACATTATGCTGATATGCTTTGTCATTGAGTGTTGAACTGGATTACCTGTCATAGCAATAGCACTTTGATTATCGCAGTAAATAGGGATTTTAAAATATGTTAACCCATAATCCAGTAACTGATTCTTCATCCAAAGAATCTGTGCACAACAATTTCCTGCAGTAATGTATTCTGCTTCTGCAGTTGATGTGGAAATTTGTGGCGCCCTCCAAACCTGGGTCAGAAGTTTGGGGTCCACACACACCTTATTTATAACATGCTTATAACAATAATAAAGATAATAACAATATGCAGTGACCCTACTTACCAACCACCACGGACCGCAACAGGTTAAATATATGCACACAAGCCAAACACACTATTATAGTACAAATGTTCAAATCCCAACTATTCCAAACTCAAAACTGAGTATTAAACATTATTACAAACTTTTACAGACTTAAATTATCCCTAAAGAAGCCTACTAGCTTAACTCAATCAACCTGAACCCCTAGCTCTCGCGCTGGACTGGGGATCCTCGGTACCAACCGGTTTCTTCTTAACTGGAAAAGAACAGAAACAATATCGCACAAATGAGCTAACTAGCTCAGCAAGTCACAATGACAAAACTGAGAATAATGATCATCAGGTGAACATGGTTATGATATCAAGTGAACAATGGATTATGATTTAGAATTGGATATTATATTTTCATGTAAAAACCAAGGTTAGGCTGCTGATCAATCACGCACTAACCCCAAGCAAAGCACACAACACTGCTCTAACTACTGGATCCAAGGCACACATTGGCCTAACTTGACCATTACATGGTCTGACCATGAATCTGTTCAATAATTTTATAAAAATAATCCAATTCTAACATAATAACAGAATAAGCAATAATAAACAACCAAAATCATTAACAACATTTGATGTTCCATAATGAAATGGTTTTAATCTGCATAAGGATCAAAAAAGCATTTTTAAAGTTTGGATGTTAGGTAATGAAAGAATTGGCTAACAATGAATCAATGTTTCAGGGTTTCAAGGATTTGGTCTTTCAGAGCGTAAAATACAAAGGTTTAAAGGTGTAAGCAATCTGGTTTAGTGTTTAATATTTAGTTTGTATGTATTTGTGGAGTAGTATCGTATACTTGAGGTTCGTGTTTGGGTATACAACAATCAATGGTCTAGAAAGAATCAGGTTACGGCTCAAGATCAATAACCGGAATCAAGGTTTAGGGTATAGTGCTTCAAAGCACTTGCAATATAAAACAGGAATATCAATCACGACAATATCTCGAGAATGTTCAGAACACTTGCCTGGTATTAGCTTACTATACTGCACTCGCTTCCAATCTCAACCGTCTTACTCCTCAACTACCTGTTTCCCTTTCTTACGTCTTGCCTCTTCTGCTCACATATCATAGGCATTTATCAATAACCAACTCATACGATTCTATTCAACACATATTTCTATCTACCCAAATCCGGTTAACGGATTGAAAGTTACGCAATAATCAAGTAAACACCGAATATATACACCGATAGTCAATCAACGAGTCACGTATAACACATAATACATCACGTAATCAATGACATATCATTTATAAAGAAGTCTCGGGTCATAAATAGGCTTTCTGGTATTTAAAATGATTTTTAAAACATTTTTCGGAATTAAAACGGGCCGTTGGATCAATTTCGGGGTAACAAACAGGGTTCGGTTGGCCAATTCTGGCTCCGAAACAATTTTATAATAATTATCGAGCCTTGGAAATAATTTAGAATAATATTTTAAAGCTCGAAACTATTTTCCGGAATTTTTAAATCATTTTTAAATAATTGAATCTAATTAATTAATCAACTAAAATCAATTAATAATTAATTAAATCAATTAATCAATTAATTTTCAAATTAATTGACCAATTAATCAATTAAAAATTAACTGTTAATTAATTCAGATTTATTTTTGAATTAAAAATAATTGTCGGAATTAAAATAATAATTTTTAGAATTTCCAGAAATTAAAAACAAATTTTTATAATAAAAATAAATAGGAAATATGATTTTTAAACATTTTTAAAATAGGAATCCTATTTTTCCAAAGTCTGGAAACTTCAAGGACCTAATTGTATCGTCCCCAAAAGTTCAGGTACCAAACTGCAATTTTTACAAGGGGTCGCCGGAAAATACCCTGTTTCGCCGGAGAACACGATCCAGGGGTGCTCAGTCCACCACCACCTCCAGATCACAACTACACTTCACCAGGAACACACCCATGCCAACAAATCAACCTAACAATCCCTGAGTTGGCCGGAATTTGGCCGTGAAGTTTGCCAATTTCCGGCGAACTTCGGAAATATTCAAAACACAACTCCCTTCTCTACAGACCTCGTTGATTCATGAAACTTATACGACTGGATTGCAAATTTCACAGAGAACACAATCCACTATACCACAACATCTATCTATTCCAGAATAAGAAACCCCCAAATTTCAATTAAGAACATTCATACGGGTTATAAACCCTAATTTTAAAATTCGAAAATCAAACTCAAATTTGAACATATTATTGAACTCCAACTCAGACGTATAATATATCAAAATCATCAGGAAAACAAGCTTTACAACATGCAATCATCAAATCACACAAACAATCATCCGAATAAAAATTCATATTTTTACTAAAATTAATTCAAAAATAAATAAAATTATAGAAAAATAACCTTGATTTCTGCAGGTGTATGGATTACAGAATCTGGTAGAGCTCTTCAAGACCTTCAGATTGGTTACTCGAGCTTTTCAAACAAAGATCAATAACACCTTCAAAAGTTGGTTTGATTCTTGGAACAGTTTATGAATATATGATTTTTCTCTGTAAAATTATATAATTATCTGTCTGCAAATGATTTTGATACGAAATAAAATACGGGAAAAGACTATTTATAATTACGGAAAATTAGTATCCCGTTGGATCATTCCGGATATAAAACGGTATGTTTATTTATAAAAACTGATCCAAACGGTATCGGTTTTCGGGATAATTATCCAAACTAGTACAATTTGTACTGCGGTCTTGGTCTCAGCGCCTGGTTACACGTACTACGAGGTGATAATTGGGATAGTTTAATAAAAATCTCCCGTTTATCGAAAATACGGGTTTTATTGATTTACCGAAACAAATATTGTATCGAAAATGTTGCGTCGGGACCCGCACAGAACAAACCTTACGCCGGATCAAAAAAGTCGAAACATGGAATATGCTCGGAATATTATAATTAGGTTAGGAAGGAGTTCTCGGAAGAGTTTCGGGTTCCAAAAACGTAACAACGGGTGACGTCGGTTGGTTCCCGTTTTTATAAAATAGGTTTTAAATACCCGGAAAAAGATTTTATAAATTTCATATGATCCTTATAAATCCATAAATCAACATAAAAATAATTTGGAAGATATGACAATTATCTATATTTTATTTTGGACATATAAAAATTAAAATACTCAATTAATATTATTTTTAAATATCCAATCACAGATAACACTTAACAATTAATTCACAGAATAGATACTGAACCCAGATAATAATTTTTTAATAGCAAAAATAATTACACGATATATCCCGGATATTACATCCTTCCCCCCTTAAAAGGATTCTGTCCTCAGAATCTCCTAAGAAAACAAGTGAGGGTACTTTTCTCTCATATCACTTTCTAACTCCGAGGTTGACTCTTCAACCTTTGGGTTTCTCCACAATACTCTTACTAACTTTACCACTTTATTTCTCAATACTTTCTCTCTTTCTTCTAGAATCTCTATCGGACTTTCTACATATGATAATTCTGCCTGAAGCTCTATTGGCTCATATTCTATTACATGCCTGGAGTCTGGATTATACTTCTTAAGCATTGATACGTGAAAAACATTGTGAATGTGCTCCATGTGCGGGGGTAACGCCAACTCGTAAGCTACTTTGCCAACGCGCTTTAGGATCTCAAAAGGTCCGACATATCTTGGGCTTAGCTTCCCTTTCTTTCAAACCTCGTTAGTCCTTTCCATGGTGATACTTTCAGTAATACCAAGCTTTCTTCTTCAAATTCCATGTATTTCCTTGACTGGTCTGCATATTTCCTCTGACGATCTTGTGCGGCTATTAATCTCTTCTGGATAATTCCAACAACTTCCTTTGTTTGCTGCACCAATTCAGGTCCAAGTATTTTGCGTTCTCCTACTTCGTCCCAATGCACTGGAGATCTGCATTTGTGTCCATAAAGGGGTTCATAGGGTGGCATCCCAATACTGGTGTGATAACTGTTGTTATAAGCAAACTCTACCAAAGGTAAATGCTCGTCCCAACTTCCTTTAAAATCAATAGCACAAATACGCAACATGTCCTCGATTATCTGGATCGTTCTTTCACTTTGGCCATCCATCTGGGGGTGATAGGCCGTACTCATATTCAGTTTTGTTCCCAAACATTATTGAAAACTCTTCCAAAATCTTGAATTAAACCTTGGATCTCGATCAGATACAATAGACACAGGAACTCCATGACGAACTACAATTTCCTTCAGGTACATATGGACTAACTTATCGAGCGAAAATCTTTCATTTATAGGCATAAAATGAGCTGACTTGGTAAGTCTATCCACTATAACCCAAATGGCATCATGATTAGCCCTTGTCCTTGGTAATCCAACTATGAAATCCATGGTAATATGCTCCCACTTCCACTACAGAATTTCCAATGGCTGTAACAATCCACTTGGTCTATGATGCTCTGCTTTAACTCTCTGACAGGTATAACATTTTCTAACCCATTCCGCAATTTCCCTCTTCTTATCTGGCCACCAATAATTTTTCTTTAAATCCCTGTACATCTTGGTACTCCCTGGATGGATGGAATATCTTGAACTATGTGCCTCTTGTAAAATTTCATTCTTTAACTCCGTCACTGGTGGAATCCAAATTCTAGATGAAAACCTCAGAATACCTTGATCATCCTTTTGCGTACATAATTTTTCACCTTCCAAACGATTTAGATCTTGATCCATTACATCTTCCTGACATTTCTTTATTTTCTCCAATAACTCCGGTTGGAAAGTCATACTGTACACTTTCGCTTCCTCAGGCTTGCAAACTCTAATCTCCAATTCCAATTTCTGAAATTTTTTATATATCTCTTCAGGTACTGATAACTCATTTAACCTTTCCTTCCGACTTAACGCGTCTGCTACAATGTTCGCCTTACCGGGATGATAATTAATCGAGCAGTCGTAGTCCTTGATCAATTCTAACCATCTCCTTTGCCTCATATTAAGTTCCTTCTGTGTGAATATGTATTTTAAGCTTTTATGATCCGTGAAAATCTCGCACTTTTCTCCATACAGATAATGTCTCCAAATCTTCAAAGCGAAAACTATGGCTGCTAGCTCCAAATCATGAGTAGGATACTTTTGTTCGTGTGGTTTCAATTGCCTTGACGCATACGCGATCACCTTTTCGTGCTACATTAAAACACATCCTAGTCCTTTGTGTGAAGCATCACTATAAATTACGAAATTCCCTTGATCATCTGGAAGTGACAAAACAGGTGCCGTGATTAATCTCCACTTCAACTCCTGAAAACTTTCTTCGCACTTATCGTTCCATATAAAATTTTCATTCTTTCGTGTAAGCTTTGTCAATTGTGTTGCAATCCTTAAGAAATTCTGAACGAATCGTCGATAATATCCTGCCAATCCTAAGAAACTTCTTACCTCGGTGGGTGTTCTTGGTCTCTCCCAATTTGTAATTGCCTCGATCTTTTCCGGGGCATTGGTCAATCCAAATGACATTACTAAAAATTCATAATGTCCTTACCTCGTTCTGAAAGCTGTCTTTGGTATATCTTCTGGCTTGATCTTTAGTTGATGATATCCCGATCTTAAATCAATTTTAGAGAAGTACTTGGCTCCCTTCAACTGGTCAAACAGATCGTCAATCCTGGGTAACGGATACTTATTCTTGAATGTAAGCTTGTTGAGCTCCCTATAGTCGATACACAGTCTCATGCTTCCATCTTTCTTCTTGACAAATAATACCGGGGCTCCCCACAGGGATAAGCTGGGTCTGATTACTCCTTTCTCTAACAACTCCTGCAATTGCTTCGCTAGCTCTTTCATCTCAACAGGCGCCATTCTGTACGGGGCCTTCGATATTGGTTCTGTTCCAGGTGCTAAGTCGATCGTAAATTCAATTTCTCTATCTGGAGGAAGTCCTGGTAACTCGTCGAGAAACACGTCTGGAAATTCATTCACAACTGGAATATCTTCAAGTTTTGTTGGTTCTTGACTTCTGTCAATCACATATGCCACGAAATGCTCACATCCTTGTCATAGTAACTTCTTAGCTTGAATCATTGTTAAGAACTTTCTTACTTGCTTCTGTCCCATAAACGTTACTATTCTTTCATCCGGCGTCTTCACCATTACCTTCTTATTTCGATAATCTATCTGGGCATCGTGCCTAGATAACCAATCCATCCCTAATATAATGTCAAACTCCCCTAACTTAAATGGTATCAATTCTACGCAAAACTTACTACCAGAAATCTCAATCTCACAATTCCCACAAACTTGATTAACAGATACACGTTCTTGATTTGCTAATTCTACAGTCATTATTTCATTTAAACACTCAACTGGACAATTTAACTTACTAACACAATCTTGTGAAACAAATGATCGGGTTGCTCCCGAATCTATTAACACTTTGGCACATAAAGAATTCACGTTAAGCATACCTGCCATGACATCCGTATCCTGGATAGCATCCTTCATAGACATATCAAAAACTCTAGCCCTTGGAGTCTCATTCACTGTTGGGGTAGATCCCATAATCCTCAATGTATTACTAACTGGGGCTGGTGCCTTGCAATCCCTGGCCATATGTCCTGGCTTCCCACATTTAAAGCACGTAAATCCAATGGCTGGAACCTTTACTGTTGGATTCCGGATAGGCTGATCTTTATTTGTTTGCTCTCTTGCTGGCTGATTTCGGCACTCCCTTGAATAGTGCCCTTTCTGGTTGCACTTGAAACATACCACATTCAACTTATTACAAATTCCCCCATGCTTCTTCCCACATACTTGTCAATCTAGAAAAGTTAATCTCAACTGATTCGGCTGATTTGCATTAACTGGACGGTTGCCCTGGCCTCCGTCGCTTGCATTTTGTCTTTTAAAATTAAAATTTCTCCCTGACTGAAACTTGCCTTTCTTAAGACTTGGAAACTTCCTTGGTTGTGACTGGCCCTCATTCCCTTCAAATTTCCTTTTCTTGCTTTCCTTTTCCTTTTGGAACATCTCACTCTCTGTCTCTGCGATCATAGCCTTCTGTACTACTCCTGCATAGGTATCCAATTCAAAAATGGTTACCTTTCCTCTAATCCATGGTTTCAAACCTTGCTGAAATCTTTTAGCCTTCTTCCTGTCAGTATCCACATACGACGGTACATACCTTGACAATTCCTCAAACTTACCCTCAAAATCTGTTACCGACATGTTCCCTTGCTTTAATTCTAAAAACTTCAGCTCCATTTGATCCTGAACAAACTGAGGAAAATACTTTTCTAAAAACAATTCCTTAAACCTTTCCCAAGTAATAACATATGTACCTTCCAATGTCTTCACCATCTCCCACCAATAGGTGGCCTCATTCTTCAGATAGTAACTTGCAAACTCAACCTTCTGTTCTTCCTTTACTTTCACTAAGGCAAATGCCTTCCCTATTTCCTTTAACCAAACATTTGCTTCAATTGGCTCTAAGGAACCCATGAATTCTGGTGGGTTTACTGCCTGAAAAGTTTTAAAAGTTACCTGGGGGTTGGTCTGTCTTTGTTGTTGTTGTGCCAGGTGAACTGTTTGTTGGGCCAAGATTTGAAGAATCTGGGCTATTGCTGGGTCCATGGGTCCTAGGTTCACATTTGGATTTGTATCATCTTGGTTATTATTATTGTTGGTTTCTTCATTCTGGGTGTTGGTGCGGGTATTTCTTCTAGGAGGCATTTTTCTGTAAAGAATCAAACAACTTATTTAGCTTTTGAATCAATCTTTTGCATAAAAGAACAGTTTTGCAAAACAGAAATATCCCTTTTTGAAAATAGTAGTAACTAAGTAAATTGCATGCTTCTTTACAGAATATAAACAGTTATGGAAAATAGGGTACATGGTATCACAGGGGTATAACTGGTGCAATAAATAAGGTAAGGTAAAACAGGTGCAATAAAGTAAATGACAGTGCTGGAAAGGAAAAAGGTACTGATATATATATAGATCAAAAGTTTTAGGTAGTACAAGCGTAAAGACGCTTCAGAAGTAAAAACAAAAGGGTACAACAACCTACTCACTGGTCAGCATAGCTAGTCTATAAATACAACTCAAAAGTCTACTAATACAAACTACACACTACTGTACTGTTGGGAACCACGGACTTAGGGTGTTACTACGTTTTACGATAAAGATTACGAAAAGAGGATTACCTTGTTAATGGTTGATTCCACGCTCTTCTATTGTATTCCCAAATTCCCTTGAGCGAAGTGTGGCCTCCGTCTTCTCAAGTTATCCTCTCTTCTTGCTCCTTGGTGGCTACAATATGTTTTCACACAATTCCAAGCAAGAAGAGAATAAGAATATATATAGGCTACAATAGGGACCATGGATAATTAGGTTGGGCCTTCTAATTACATCTTGAGCCTAGCCCAATGTAATTAAATATTAATTCAATCCACTAAAGAATTAATATTTGCACTACCTTTCCTAATACCGTAATTTAATTAATTCGGTTCCAATATTATTTGCTTATTAAATTCCCCATGTTTAAAATATCATATGTCCATTAATTAAATAAATTACTGATAATTTATTTAATTAATATCTTTTATCCTTAATCATCCACTCAACCTTTATTTAATTATGCAAGAATAAATTCCACCTGCAGGGTTTCACATAATTAAATCTTTTTGAGCTTTCAAGGGGACATCATTAACCCGAATATTATCAGGACATGGATTCCTTCAATAAATAATATCCACCATGTATATAATTCCATCACCCAAAATATAATGATATAATTCAAAAGAATTATTTTATATATAAATCAAAGCATGTAAATAATATACACGTGTCAATTACTATTTCCGGATTAAGAACCTAAGCATTAATAATAACATAGAATCTTAGTTCTCCTTCTTAATCAGTATTAAGGGAACAATTCTAAATTTGATCATGTTCAATATACATAAAGTATACTAGTATTATTTATTAGTCAATATAAACTAATCTAAATAATACTACAGCCATACCAGTGGATTGTCCAACACCACCTGTGATGTGAACCTTATTATATTATATAACTGTATTTAACAATCTAATATTCTGTATCCCATTTGATACTAGATTGTTCGCAATATATAATATTAGACAACATGTAAGCATTCAAATGATTCTCAAATAAACTGGCCAGAAATAAATGTACATACTTCAAATAAATATTTTCAGTATACACTAACAATCTCCCACTTATACTCAAAATATTCTATGTGTACATCAGTGTTTATTTAATCAACTATTACATAAAAATCTATGTGTCCATCCATCTGACTCCTATCGCTTCCACATGCTTGTCAAAAACCTTGGTTGGCAAGCTCTTTGTGAAAGGATCTGCTCGGTTGTCTTCTGATGATATGTGAGCCACAACTATATCCCCTCGCTTTACGATTCCTCGTATGAGATGATACTTACGTTCAATATGTTTAGCTACTTTGTGGTCTCGCGGTTCCTTTGAATTTGCCACAGCACCAGTGTTATCACAATACACCGTCAAGCTCCTAGGCAAATTAGGTACCACATCTAAGTCCAAAAGGAAGTTCCTGAACCATACAGCCTCTTTGGCAGCCTCAGAGGCCGCCACGTACTCGGCCTCCATGGTGGAGTCTGCAATGTATTTCTACTTTACACTCCTCCATATAACGGCTCCACCTCCCAAAGTAAAAACATATCCCGAGGTTGATTTCCTCTTATCCCTATCTGATTGGAAATCTGAATCAGTATATCCCAAAGGAAATAGATCTGAGGCCTTGTAAATTAACATATACTCCTTAGTCCTTCTCAGGTACTTGAGTATAGTTTTTACTGCACTCCAATATTCTTGACCTGGGTTCGACTGATATCTACTAACCATGCCTACAGCAAAGCAGATATCAGGCCTCGTACATAACATAGCATACATTAAGCTTCCACATGCTGAAGCATAAGGAACTGCTTTCATGCTCTCTATATCCTTAGGTGTCGAAGGACACTGCTTCTTAGATAGAGCAACTCCATGCTTAAAAGGTAGAAAACCTTTCTTGGAGTTCTGCATTTTAAAATGAGCTAATACTTCATCAATGTAGGGCTCTTGAGATAAAGCCAACATCCTTTTCTTGCGATCCCTTATAACTTTGATCCCAAGGATGTATGCCGCTTCACCTAAGTACTTCATGTCAAATTATTTGAACAACCATGCATTTACTGATGACAACATCTCAACATTGTTTCCAATGAGTAAAATATCATCTACATATAGTACTAGAAAAACCACTGCATTACCTTCACTTCTCTTATACACGCACGATTTGCTTGGACTTTGATCAAATCCATATGACTGGACTGCCTGATCAAAACAAATATTCCAGTCTCTAGAAGCTTGTTTAAGTCCATAAATAGACCTCTTAAGCTTACATACCAGATGCTCTTGGCCTTCCTTAATGAATCCTTTTGGTTGCTGCATATAGATGGTTTCTTCAAGACTTCCATTAAGAAAAGCTGTCTTGACATCCATTTGCCAAATCTCATAATCGAGATGAGCTGCTATAGATAAAAGAATACGGATTGACTTAAGCATGACTACCGGTGAAAAGGTTTCCTCATAATCGATACATTCTTTCTGAGTATACCCTTTCGCAACAAGTCTTGCTTTCCAGGCTTTCACCTTTTTATCTAATCCCCTCTTTTTCTTGTAGATCCACTTACATCCAATAGGTTTTATACCTTTGGGTGGTTCCACGAGCTCCCAGACCTGATTAAAATACATTAATTATATCTCAGATTCCATCGCCTTTTGCCAAAGATCTGCATCTTTGTCTTTTGCTGCCTCTTCGTGTGTACGGGGATCATCATCATGTTCACCAGAGACCAAGTCTGAAGACTCACCCAAAAACATGAATCTATCAGGCTGTTGAACAACCCTCCCACTACGATGAGGCACTGGTGCGGTATTAGTGACAGGTTGTACATTATGTTGTGGTTGTTCTACTTGTACTACAGCTTCATGGGTATTATTTGTCCCTCCCACTAGTTCCTCTAAAACGACACTACTCATGGGTTTGTGATTCATTATATATTCCTCCTCTAAGAATCTTGCATTGGTGCTAACAATGACATCCCGATTCTTCGGACTATAAAATAAATATCCTTTTGTTCCCATGGGGTAGCCTACAAACAACCTTACTTCTGTACGAGATTCTAACTTAGTCGCATTCTTGTTCAGCACATGTGTTGGACAACCCCATATTCGAATATGTCTTAGACTCGGTTTATCCCCGGTCCACAATTCTAAGGGGGTTTTAGGAATCGACTTAGAAGGTACTAAGTTCGGAAGATAAGCTGCTGTCTCTAAGGCATGTCCCCAAAACGACTTGGGTAAATCCGAATAACTCATCATCGATCTAACACTCTCTAAAAGAGTCCGGTTCCTTCTCTCTGCTACACCGTTCTGCTGGGGTGTGCCTGGTGCAGTTAACTGGGATTCTATCCCATTTTCTGATAAATATTCCATAAATTATCCAAGCAAGTATTCGCCACCACGATCTGATCGTAGTGACTTGATACTTTTATTAAGTCGCTTCTCCGTTTTAGCTTTGTACTCTTTGAACTTATCAAAGCACTCAGACTTACGGTGCAACAAATAAACGTACCCATATCTAGAATAATCATCAATGAAAGTGACGAAATATTCATAACCACCTCTTGCTTGGATATTCATGGGTCAACATAAATCAGACTGAACCAATTCTAACAGTTGTTTGGCTCTATTCCCTTTTGCCTTGAAAGGCCTATTAGTCATTTTACCTTCCAAGCAGGATTCACAAACTGGAAATGGCTCCACTGCCAATGAGCTTAAAGGCCCGTCTACTACCAGTCTTTGAATCCTCCTCAAGTTAATATGACCTAATCTCAAGTGCCAAAGATATGTTTGGTTCAAACTAGAAGGTTCCTTTCTTTTAGTAGAGTTAGAAGATGTGTTGTTCAATTCCCTAAATTGCAGTTGTAGTGCAGGTTGACTAGGATTAATTATATACAAATTGTCTTGCAATGTACCAGAACATATAATTTGTTTATTCATCATAATAGAAACATTACGATCCAAACAAACATTATAACCATCCAAAGCAAGTTTAGAAACCGAAATTAAATTCCTTCTAAAAGAAGGTACATAAAGACAATTGTTCAAAACCAAAATCCTATCAGAACCAAAAGATAAATGAATAACTCCTACTACAACTACTGCTACTTTCGTAACATCTCCCATGAACACGTATATCTCACCATCTCTAAGCATTCTGGATAGTTGGAACCCCTGCATAGAATTACAAACATGATCAGTGGCTCCTGTATCTACACACCAAGTGCTCGTAGATATAGCCGCTATAAATGTTTCTGTAACTAGAGAAAGAGATATACCAGTATTGTTTGTCTTCTTAGAAAGAGGACAATCCTGTTTCCAGTGACCTGACTGTTTGTATCTGAAGCACTTTCCCTTAGGCTTTTTTACACCACCCTAAACTCCTACTGCCTTCACAGCTTTCTATGTCTGAGCCTTTTTCTTCTTCTTAATACCTTTCGGCTTAGAGGAAGAACCTTTCTCAGCCACATTCACTTGAACACTCTGCCGAAATAATCCTTCAGCTGCCTGAAGTTCTGTCAGCAGTTCCGCGAGACTATACTACCTCTTGTTCATGTTGTAATTCAAGCGGAACTGCTCAAAACTCTTGGACAAGCTCATAAGGATAATGTCAATCTAGGTTTCCCCGTCAAGTTCAGCACCAAGGATCTCTATCTCATTCAGATGCGACATCATCTTGAGAACATGATCCATTACAGGTGTGCCTTCAGCCATCTGAGTGTTCATTAAAGCCTTCATGGCTACTTGCCTAGCAGCCCTATTCTGATCTCCAAAAAGTTCCTTGAGATTAAAGAGCATATCCGAAGCAGTGGCCATAGACTGATGCTGATGCTGCAAAACACCCGACATTGCTGCCAGAATGTAACATCGCGACATCTCATCAGCCTTAATCCACCGTTTATAATACTCTTTCTCATCTTCAGGAGCATCAGCAGCAGGCTGTTCAGGCTTGGGTTCATAAGTGCAAAACTTGTACTCCTCAGCAGTCAACACAATGTCAAAATTTCGTTTCCATTCAATATAGTTAGGTCCGGTAAGTTTGTTATCCTTAAGTATGGTGAATAGTGGATTAAAGCCCATTTTATCCTGAGAATCATGCATAAAAACATCACATAAATAAGGGTGCATTAATTATTAAGATCTAAATTATTAAAATTCAATGCACTAACATCTAAACACCATAAGCTTCTGGTACGCCACGATGTGTGACATGTATACCACCTAATTTTGTTTAAATGTTACTTCGGTCCTATTACTAAACAATATGCCACGTTGGGGTGGACTATATTATTTTTCATAGCTAAGTGTATACCATCATCAAATCTTAAATTATTCGAAATCTATGGAACTTGGTACGCCACGATGGGTGGCGTGTATACCTTCCAATATTCATAATTTTGCCTTGAATAGAATACTTCAATTCAATATTCATCAATGGTTTGATTTCCAGGTAGTGGAGGAGTCACATCGGTCTCGCTTAAAACCCACAGCCTTACAAGTTCGATGAACCCGTTTTTGACAAAATCGCCCCTAATCAGAAATAAAGAAAATCCGTATTTATTCCTTTCAAAATTTATTAATTTAAGAAGTTTGTTCTAGTAATTTCTATAACATTCTAGACACCACAAATTACATGCAACGATGGGTGACGTATATATAATTTATATTCGTCTTTATGTTAAATTACCTACAACCAATAATGGAGACCATGGGATTTAATTTCATATTAATTCCCTCTCCCACTTAGAATTTTTTTTATTAAAAGTGAGGAATTTTAAAATTAAATGGGGCCCTATGTTGTTATAATTATTTCTAATCATGCATTCAAAATACACACATAATTTTAGCAACATATAACATTTAATTAAAGCAATAAATAAATTGTATGTCCATGTCGTCCTAATTAAGTTAAACATGCAATTTTAAAAGAATTACACACATAATTAACGACACACATAATCAATAAATTAAAGCAATAATTAAAATTTAATGGAAAAAATTAAAATAAATTTTCCACTATTTTGGCCCTTGAAAAAAAAAATCAGCTCTCAAAAAAAATCTGCCCCAAGCGAGCCCCGACGCCCCCAACAGCCCCAGCTGCCCCAGCTGCCGCAGTAGCCCCAGCGGCCGCAGCAGCCCCTTGTAATCGCACAGCGGAACAAAAAACTACCGGAATTGATTTTCGATCGCACATAACTATTACAAAATACCCGGAACAATTACAAAAAAAATAGATCTAATACAAAACTAATTTTGTAAAATCTATTCTAACACGATCAACCCTCGTGTAAATTACAACCACGATTAAACCACGTGGAAACCAAAACAAAAATTAACCACGATTAAACCACGTGGGATCCAAACACATAATTAAAATATACATGGCCATAATAGTGGATTAACAACCTGCATCAAAACCAATACAAGCAAAACACTATATACACGCATATATAATTACGACATGGACATTATATCATAAAACGTAGAACCTATTACCAGGCTCTTGATACCAATTGTTGGGAACCACAGACTTAGGGTGTTACTACGTTTTACGATAAAGATTATGAAAAGAGGATTACCTTGTTAATGGTTGATTCCACGCTCTTTTATTGTATTCCCAAATTCCCTTGAGCGAAGTGTGGCCTCCGTCTTCTCAAGTAATCCTCTCTTCTTGCTCCTTGGTGGCTACAATATGTTTTCACACAATTCCAAGCAAGAAGAGAATAAGAATATATATAGGCTACAATAGGGACCATGGATAATTAGGTTGGGCCTTCTAATTACATCTTGAGCCTAGCCCAATATAATTAAATATTAATTCAATCCACTAAAGAATTAATATTTGCACTACCTTTCCTAATACCGTAATTTAATTAATTCGGTTCCAATATTATTTGCTTATTAAATTCCCCATGTTTAAAATATCATATGTCCATTAATTAAATAAATTACTGATAATTTATTTAATTAATATCTTTTATCCTTGATCATCCACTCAACCTTTATTTAATTATGCCAGAATAAATTCCACCTGCAGGGTTTCACATAATTAAATCTTTTTGAGCTTTCAAGGGGACATCATTAACCCGAATATTATCAGGACATGGATTCCTTCAATAAATAATATCCACCATGTATATAATTCCATCACCCAAAATATAATGATATAATTCAAAAGAATTATTTTATATATAAATCAAAGCATGTAAATAATATACACGTGTCAATTACTATTTCCGGATTAAGAACCTAAGCATTAATAATAACATAGAATCTTAGTTCTCCTTCTTAATTAGTATTAAGGGAACAATTCTAAATTTGATCATGTTCAATATACACAAAATATACTAGTATTATTTATTAGTCAATATAAACTAATCTAAATAATACTATAGACATACCAGTGGATTGTCCAACACCACATGTGCTGTGAACCTTATTATATTATATAACCGTATTTAACACTCTAATATTCTGTATCCCATTTGATACTAGATTGTTCACAATATATAATATTAGACAACATGTAAATATTCAAATGATTCTCAAATAAACTGGCCAGAAATAAATGTACATACTTCAAATAAATATTTTCAGTATACACTAACATGTACATACTATACAACCATCACAATACTACTCAGCATCTCTGAATCTCTAACTCATGGCAAGTCTGGACCTCCAATCTCCTCAAGCTCCTCTAGAACTCACTTAGCCCACTCCACTAGGAAATCAGGGGTGATGTCCTCATGTGTAGCCTCAGCAATCCTCAGTGCAGCTGCTCTACGCAATGCCTGGAGCCTCTCTCTGAGTCGCCTCTCACCACTCTCAACCTCTCTGGTACGCATAATATGTAGTAACTCCTGAATCTGACCCTGAAGGAATCGCTGCTCCAGAAGGCAAGCCTCAAACTGATGATATGGGACAGGGTAGGAAGAGAACTGGAAAGGTACTCCTGTGACTGAATGACCGGTAAAGCCTGAATCAGCAGGTGGGGGTCCTCTGACAGGTGGCCTCATGCCTGGAGGTGGAATTGCCTGCAGTGGTACGGGCTGCAACACAGGTGGAGGTAGAATAGCCAACACTGGTGGAACAACAGGACGTGGATCCGAGGATGGCACTCCAACTGAAGGCTCTGAGTGATCAGCTGATACGGGAATAAAAGAGTCGGCCATCGCTGCTATCTGAAATTATATCGTAATATAAGAATCTCGAACCATAACGTAAATTAAAATAATACCTGATATACCGAAGCACTCAACCTTTCGACGTTCTATCTTTCTATTCCTTACTTCTAATCCTAACCCTCTACCCATTCCCGTCAACCTAAGCTTGTCTCAGTGACTTATAACCTGCAGCTCTGATACCAAACCTGTGGCGCCCTCCAAACCCAGGTCAGAAGTTTGGGGTCCACACACACACCTTATTTATAACCTGCATATAACAATAATAAAGATAATAATAATATGCAGTGACCCTACTTACCAACCACCACGGACCGCAACAGGTTAAATATATGCACACAAGCCAAACACACTATTATAGTACAAACATTCAAATCCTAACTATTCCAAACTCAAAACTGAGTATTAAACATTATTACAAACTTTTACAGACTTAAATTATCCCAAAAGAATCCTACTAGCTCAGCTCAATCAACCTGAACCCCTAGCTCTCGCGCTGGACTGGGGATCCTCGGTACCAACCGGTTCCTTCTTAACTGGAAAAGAACAGAAACAATATCGCACAAATGAGCTAACTAGCTCAGCAAGTCACAATGACAAAACTGAGAATAATGATCATCAGGTGAACATGGTTATGATTTCAAGTGAACAATGGATTATGATTTAGAATTGGATATTTTATTTTAATGTTAAAAACCAAGGTTAGGTTGTTGATCAGTCACGCACTAACCCCGAGCAAAACACACAGCACTGCTCTAACTACGGGATCCAAGGCACACATTGGCCTAACTTGACCATTATATGGTCTGACCACGAATCAGGTCCACAATTTTATAAAAACAATCCAATTCTAACATAATAACAGAATAAGCAATAATAAACAATAACCAGAAGCATTAACAACATTTGATGTTCCATAATGAAATGGTTTTAATCTGCATAAGGATCAAAAGAGCATTTTCAAAGTTTGGATGTTAGGTAATGAAAGAATTGGCTAACAATGAATCAATATTTCAGGGTTTCAAGGATTTGGTCTTTCAAAGCATAAAATACAAAGGTTTGAAGGTGTAAGCAATCTGGTTCAGTGTTTAATATTTAGTTTGTATGTATTTATGGAGTAGTATCGTATACTTGAGGTTCGTGTTTGGGTATACAACAATCAATGGTCTAGAAAGAATCAGGTTACGGCTCAAGATCAATAACCAGAATCAAGGTTTAGGGTACAGTGCTTCAAAGCACTTGCAATATAAAACAGGAATATCAATCACGATAATATCTCAAGAAAGTTCAGAATACTTGCCTGGTATTAGCTTACTATACTGCACTCGCTTCTAATCTCAACCGTCTTACTCCTCAACTACCTGCTTCCCTTTCCTATGTCTTGCCTGTTCTGATCACATATCATAAGCATTTATCAATAACCAGCTCATACGATTTTATTCAACACATATTTCTATCTACCCTTCGTTTTACCCAAATCCGGTTAATGGATTGAAAGTTACGCAATATTCAAGTAAACACCGAATATATACACCAATAGTCAATCAACAAGTCACGTATAACACATAATACATCACGTAATCAATGACATATCATTTATAAAGAAGTCTCGGGTCATAAATAGGCTTTCTGGTATTTAAAATAATTTTTAAAACATTTTTCGGAATTAAAACGGGCCGTTGGATCAATTTCGGGCTAACAAACAGGGTTCAGTTGGCCAATTCTGGCTCCGAAACAATTTTATAATAATTATCGAGCCTTGGAAATAATTTAGAATAATATTTTAAAGCTTGAAACTATTTTTTGGAATTTTAAAATCATTTTTAAATAATTAAATCTAATTAAATAATTAACTAAAATCAATTAATAATTAATTAAATCAATTAATCAATTAATTTTCGAATTAATTGACCAATTAATCAATTAAAAATTAACTGAAATTAATTAACTAATTAATTCAGATTTATTTTTGAATTAAAAATAATTTTCGAAATTAAAATAATAATTTTTAGAATTTTCAGAAATTAAAAATGAATTTTTATGATAAAAATAAATAGGAACTATGATTTTTAAACATTTTTAAAACAGGAATCCTATTTTTGCAAAGTCTGGAAACTTCAGGGACCTAACTGTATCGTCCCCAAAAGTTCAGGTACCAAACTGCAATTTTTACAAGGGGTCGCCGGAAAACACCCTGTTTCGCCGGAGAACACGATCCAGGGGTGCTCAGGCCACCACCACCTCCAGATCACAACTACACTTCACCAGGAACACACCCATGCCAACAAATCAACCTAACAGTCCCTGAGTTGGCCGGAATTTGGCCGTGAAGTTTGCCAGTTTCCGGCGAACTTCGAAAATATTCAAAACACAACTCCTTTCTCTACATACCTCGTTGATTCATGAAACTTATACGACTGGATTGCAAATTTCACAGAGAAGACAATCCACTATACCACAACATCTATCTATTCCAGAATAAGAAACCCCCAAATTTCAATTAAGAACATTCATACGGGTTATAAACCCTAATTTTAAAATTCGAAAATCAAACTCAAATTTGAACATGTTATTGAACTCCAAATCAGACGTATAATATATAAAAATCATCAGGAAAACAAGCTCTACAACATGCAATCATCAAATCACACAAACAATCATCCGAACAAAAATTCATATTTTTACTAAAATTAATTCGAAAATAAATAAAATTATAGAAAAATAACCTTGATTTCTACAGGTGTATGGATTACAGAATCTGGTAGAGCTCTTCAAGACCTTCAGATTGGTTACTCGAGCTTTTCAAACAAAGATCAATAACACCTTCAAAAGTTGGTTTGATTCTTGGAACAGTTTATGAATATATGATTTTTCTCTGTAAAATTATATAATTATCTGTCTGCAAATGATTTTGATACGAAATAAAGACTATTTATAATTACGGAAAATTAGTATCCCGTTGGAATATTCCGGATATAAAATGATACGTTTATTTATTAAAACGGATCCAAACGGTATCGGTTTTCGGGATAATTATCCAAACCAGTATAATTTAAACTGCGGTCTTGGTCTCAGCGCCTGGTTACACGTACTACGAGGTGATAATTGGGATAGTTTAATAAAAAGCTCCCGTTTATCGAAAATACGGGTTTTATTGATTTACCGAAACGAATATTATATTGAAAATGTTGCGCCGGGACCCGCACAGAACAAACCGTACGCCGGATCGAAAAAGTCGAAACATGGAATATGCTCGGAATATTACAGTTAGGTTAGGAAGGAGTTCTCGGAAGAGTTTCGGGTTCCAAAAATGTAAAAACGGGTGACGTCGGTTGGTTCCCGTTTTTATAAAATAGGTTTTAAATACCCGGAAAAAGATTTTATAAATTTCATATGATCCTTATAAATCCATAAATCAATATAAAAATAATTTGGAAGATATGAAAATTATCTATATTTCATTTTGGACATATAAAAATTAAAATACTCAATTAATATTATTTTTAAATATCCAATCACAGATAACACTTAACAATTAATTCACAGAATAAATACTGAACACAGATAATAATTATTTAATAGCAAAAATAATTACATGACATATCCCGGATATTACAAAATTGACTTTTGTTTCTTGTTAAACCAAGAAACCAATCTGCCTCCAAGAAATTGGCAGCTTCCACTTGTACTCTTCCTGTCAATTTTGCAACCTGCAAAATCTGCATCTGAGTAACCTATTAGTTTAAAATCTGATTCTCTGGGATACCACAATCTCAGATCAGGTTTTCCCTTAAGATATTTGAATATTCTTTTCACAGCTGTTAAGTGAGGTTCTCTTGGATCTGCTTGAAATTTTGCATAAAGACAGGTAGCATACATGATATCAGGTCTACTAGAAGTTAGATAGAGTAGAGAGCCAATCATACCTCTGTAATCAGTAATATCTACTGATTTACCAGTATCCTTATCCAGTTTTGTTGCAGTAGCCATGGGAGTGGATGCACTTGAACAATCTTGCATTCTAAATTTCTTCAGCAAGTTTCTGGTGTACTTGGTTTGACAAATAAAAGTGCCTTCTTCATTCTGCTTGACTTGAAGTCCCAGAAAATAGCTAAGTTCTCCCATCATACTCATTTGATATCTTGACTGCATCAGTTTGGAAAACTTTTTGCAAAGTCTGTCATTTGTAGAACCAAAGATGATATCATGAACATAAATCTGAACAAGAAGTAAGTCATTTCCATGGTTGAGGTAGAACAGTGTTTTGTCTATAGTTCCTCTGTTAAATCTACTTTCCAGAAGAAACTGAGCTAAAGTCTCATACCATACTCTAGGAGTTTGCTTAAGGCCATAAAGTTCTTTATCAAGCCTGTAGACATGATTTGGATATTTGGGATCGACAAAGCCTGGAGGTTGTTCAACATATACTTCCTCCTCCAATTCTCTATTGAGAAAAGCACTTTTCACATCCATTTGGAAGACTGTAAACTTTTTGTGAGCAGCATAAGCCAAAAATATCCTTATGGCTTCCAATCTAGCAACTGGTGCAAATGTTTCATCATAATCAATTCCCTCCTGTTGAGAATATCCTTTTACAACCAACCTTGATTTATTCCTTGTAATTATGCCATCACTATCAGTTTTATTTCTGAATACCCACTTTGTACCAACAACAGATCTGTTCTTTGGTCTTGGCACTAGGGTCTAGACTTTGCTTCTTTCAAATTCATTTAACTCTTCCTGCATTGCTTGCACCCAATCAGCATCTTGAAGAGCTTCTTCCACTTTCTTTGGTTCAGTCTGAGAAAGAAAAGAATTGTAAAGACATTCACTTGAAGTAGCTGTTCTAGTTCTGACACCTGCATCAGGATTTCCAATTATTAAGTCAGGTGTATGTGATTTAGTCCACTTCCTTGCAGATGGAAGGTTTTCCCTAGAACTGGATGCTCCCCATGATCCATGTCATCTTCATCAACATCTTCTGATGCTCCCCCTGAAACTATGCTCTCTGAGTTGGATCCTTCAGTATTTAAATTTTCAGTATTATCAGAACTTGGCTTATCAGAACATGATGAATCAGAACTTGAAGAGCCAGTTGTATGTTCTGATGCTTCTTGAGATGTGGTAGCATCTTTAGTATGCTCCCCCTGCACAGGTGCATCTTCCTTTGGCGTAGTCACCACAGTTTCAATAACATCAGAGCTTAATCCATCAGAATTTGCAATATCAGGATTTAGACTGTCAGGATTTTAGTATCAGAATTTAAGTTTTCATTTTCAAATCTCAGCTGATCATGATCATTGAAATCTTCAAGTCCAGTAATTTTCTTATCATCAAAAGAGACATTGATAGATTCCATGACCACCCTTGTTCTTAAGTTAAAGACTCCGAAGGCTTTTGTGGAAAGTGGATATCCAACAAAGATTCCTTCATCAGCTTTTAGATCAAATTTCGATAGCTGTTCAGGATGAGTCTTAAGAACAAAACACTTGCATCCAAATACATGAAAATATTTCAGATTTGGCTTCTTTTTCCTCACCATCTCATATGGTGTCTTTCCATGCTTGTTAATGAGTGTTGCATTTTGAGTAAAACAAGCAGTCTGCACAGCTTCAGCCCAGAAATAGGTTGAAAGCTTTGCTTTATCAAGCATAGTTCGTGCAGCTTTAATAAGAATTCTATTCTTTCTTTCAACAACTCCATTTTGCTGTGGAGTTCCAGGAGCAGAAAATTCCTGCTTGATTCCATGGTTTTTGCAGAACTCTCTCATTATCAAATTCTTGAACTCAGTGCCATTATCACTTCTTATAATCTTCACAGAATCTTTGACCAATTTATCCAGTTGCCTGACATGATCAATCAAGATAGATGCAGTTTCACTTTTTGTGTGCAAGAAATACACCCATTTGTATCTGGTGAACTCATCCACTATGACCATAGCATATTTCTTCTTTGCAATAGACATGACATTTACAGGACCAAATAGATCAACATGTAGTAGGTGATAAGGCTCAAGAATTGATGATTAAGTCTTGCTCTTGAATGAAGATTTCCTTTATTTAGCCTTCTGACAAGAATCACAAAGGCCATCAGGAGCAAATACTGACTTTGGCAGTCCTCTCACAAGATCTTTCTTGACTAATTCATTTATATTGTTGAAATTTAAATGAGAGAGTTTCTTGTGCCAGTTCCAGCTTTCTTCAATTGATGCTCTACCAATCAGACAGACTGCAGAACCATCACTACTTATTGAAAGCTTGGCTTCATAAATGTTACCACGCCTGTATCCTTTCAGAACAACTTCGCCTGTAGATTTACTTACAACTTCACAGTGTTCTTCAAAGAAATCCACATGATAACCTCTGTCACAGATTTGACTAACACTCAGCAGATTGTGTTTAAGTCCTGAGACTAGAGCTACTTCTTTAATGATGACATTCCCAAGATTGATATTGCCATATCCCAACGTTTTTCCAATATTGCCATCTTCATAAGAAACACTTGGGCCAGCCTTCTCCATAAAGTCTGATAGCAAGGCTTTATTTCCAGTCATATGTCCTGAACATCCACTGTACAGAACTAGGATGTTTTTCCTGTTGCCCTGCAATCACAAAGACCACTAATGATTAGTTTTAAGGACCCAGACTTTCTTGGATCCTTTGGCCTTATTAAGTTTGTTAACATTTGCAGCGGATTTAGCATCAGAGTTTATGTTAACATTTTTCTTATCAGAATTTACACTATCAGACTTTGAATCAGAACTTACACTATAAGGAAAAATGCTAACTTTCTTTAAAGAAGGTTTTATTTGATAATAATCATAGTACAGACTATGATATTCCTTACAAGTATAAATGGAATGCCATAAACTACCACAATGAAAACAAGGATTTTGTGGCTTATATCTAACAGACTGACTCTTAACTCCTGACTTTGAAGGTAAGGAGTTTATGTTCTTATTCTTCCTACAAAAAGAAGCCAGATGGTTAGAACTTCCACAGTTATGACACGTTTTCCTAGGAGCTTCAGGAACAGGCTTATAATCATTGCTTTTATTCACACTTTCCTTTCCATTCCTATTTTTCCTAGGTGATTTTACCTTGTTTGCATTCTTAACATCTTTCAGCTTATGCTTAAGCTGCTTCTTTGTCATTAAGCCTATGTTTACTTCAGTTGTCTTTTCCTGTTTTAGTTTGTCAGAAGTTAATTCCTTTTTAACTTCTGATTTCTCAGTATCAGACTTTACAGCTACAAACTTAACAGGTCTTAACTTTGGCTTTTCTTTAACAACTATAGGCTTAATATCTACAGTTCCTTTATCATTCTTATCCTCTCCATAACCTAAGCCCTCTTTCCAGTTTTGACTACTTAACAAATTCTGAGTTGTTCTGCCAGAGTTAGTCCAAGTCCTGATAATCTCTCTTTCCTTTTCTAACTCAGCTTTCAGAGATTCATTCATTTTAAGTACTTCATCCCTAACATAGAAAGAATCATCTCTATCTTTCTGAGTTTGATGGAACATGACTAACTCTTTTTCTAAATAATCATTCCTCTTTTTACAAGCAAGATTTTCAGAAGTTAATCTTTCACATGTTAAAGTTTGGTCTCTATAGCTAATTAACATGGTTTTAAGATATCTTCTCAACTCATTAATATCATCAGTATGAAAGGCATAAGTAGTTTGAGATACCTTTAACTCAGCAGCTTCAGTACTGCTTTCAGCATTTGCCATATCAGCATTTGCCATCAAGGCATAGTTCTCCTCACTTTCAGAATCTGAGGTGTCTGTCTAGTTTTTCTTCTTTGTGACAAGAGCCTTGCCTTTGTCACTCTTCACTTTCTTGCAATAAGGAGATATGTGGCCTTTTTCACCACAGTTGTAGCATTTGGCATTTGTATAATCTCCTCTGTCAGACTTTCCTCCTTTGCCTTCAGATTTTCTGAAATTCTTCTTATCAGAACTTGCACCTCTCCTGGAAAACTTCTTTCCCTTCCTGAACTTCCTGTATACAATCTTCGTGATTCCTTTCACCATAAGATCACACAGCTTCATCATCTCTTCATCAGCATCCGTCTCAGGCAAACTTTCAGTTTCTGAGTCATCATCACTATCAGAACTTGATGACTCAGTATCATATTTTGTGAAGAGAACTTTACCCTTGCCTTTCCTTGAGGTAGCTGCCTTGGGAGATTCTTCTTCAGCCTTAAGAGCAACTGTCCTTGACTTTTCTCCTTTCCTCTTGCTTCTTTGTTCCATCTCAAGTTCATGAGTCTTGAGCATCCCATAAATTTCATCAAGAGTTGTTTCATCAAGATTATAGTTGTCTCTTATAGTTGTTGCCTTCAAATCCCAGCTTTTAGGAAGAGCTAACAGGAATTTAAGGTTTGAATCTTCAAGATCATACTCCTTATCAACCAGTGACAAATCATTCAAGAGCTTGACAAATCTGTCATATAAATCAGTCAATGACTCATTTGGCTTTGAGTCAAAGTGTTCATACTCTTGAGTGAGTATTGTCTTCCTGTTTTTCTTGATCGAATCAGTTCCCTGACATCTTCTTTCCAAGGCATCCCATATCTCCTTTGCAATTAATTACCCTATTTGACATTACATTATCAATGGAACTATGCAGTAAGTGTCGTACCTTCGCATCCTTAGCAATTGAAGTGATATCTTCAGCAGTGCAATCACTCTTCTCCTTTGGTACAGACTTTGCTGCTTCACCTGCAACTGCAACAGCGAGCTTTGTTGGATTGTGAGGTCCTTCCTTGATTCCGTCAAGATATTCTGGATCTGTAGCTTCCAGAAATATAGTCATCCTCACCTTCCATATGGGATATTCAGACGGTTTCAATATGGGAACTCTAATAGTCTCATATCGACTATGGATTTGTGTCTTTGGTGGTTCTTCAGTTTTGGTGGGCTTGGTTGGAGTTTCTGCTTCAGACATGATTGTTTTTGGATCTTAAACTGTTTGTGTTAACAGATAGGCTCTGATACCACTTGTTAGGTCACACACACTGTAGAGGGGGGTGAATACAGTGTATAGCACAATCAAATCGAATTCTAATAACACAAGTAACAGAAAACAGACTTTATTCAAAGCAATAAATTTTGTTACAGTATGGAACTGTCCTCTCTCAGTGATGAACAAATATCACGAGAGCTGCTAGGGTTACAATGAATAATATTCTCGATAATGATAACACTTATAGTGTAAACCCTATGTCTGTGTTTATATACTACACAGTTACAAGATAATTGCTAATTGATATGGAATATAATTCTGCTTCCTAAAATATATCAATCAAATATCTTTTCTTCCAAGTATTCTATTCTTCATAGAATTCCTTCTTCATGCATATTTCTTCTTACGTTTGTCTTGATCTTCTTTTCTTTTCAACCAGCCGCTTTCCTTATCTGAACATTTCCTTTAAGTCCTGATATTATCCTCCGATAAATATCTCCTGAACCTTAAGTACTAATAACTTAAGTTCTGACTTCAGTATAAGTGCTGAATTCAGTTAAGTACTGATTTGTCATGTTTAAGTGAGATCTGAAAACTAAACATAAATCATATTAGTCATGACATTGTCAAATATATCTAACATGTTATGTGTGTCAACACTCTCGACGTTGACATCTCCTCTTTCAACAATCTCCCTAATCAGATGAAAGCGCCGGGACATGTTTGGAATTTTTATGAGACCTAGGTTCCTTGGCTTGTGCTATTGCTGCGTTGTTATCACAATACAACACAATAGGCTCTTCAATGCTAGGAACAACTCCCAACTCAGAAACAAATTTCCTCATCCAAACGACTTCTTTTGCAGCCTCACTTGCAGCTATATATTCTGCTTCCGCTGTGGAGTCAGCCGTTGTAGACTGTTTGGAACTCTTCCAACTAATTGCACCACCATTCAGAGTAAACACGTACCCTGACATGGATTTGCTATCACTTTCTGATTGAAAACTAGAGTCAGTATAACCCTCTATTTTCAACTCAGATTCACCACCAAAAACAAGAAAAATGTCCTGAGTCCTTCGCAAGTACTTAAGGATGTTTTTCACTGCTTTCCAGTGGTCTTCACCTGGATTGGACTGATATCTGCTCGTCACACTAATTGAATAAGCAACATCAGGCCTTGTACATAACATCGCGTACATGATAGATCCTATTGCTGAAGCATAAGGAATCTTACTCATACGCTCTCTTTCCTCAGGTGTCTTAGGAGACATTTTTTCGGAAAGGGACACTCCATGGCTCATCAGTATGAGACCTCTTTTGGAGTTTTCCATGCTAAACCTTTTAAGCACTTTCTAGATGTATGTACCCTAGGTAAGACCTATCATTCTTCTAGATCTATCTCTATAGATCTTCATACCGAGAATGTAGAATTCTTCTCCCAAGTCCTTCATGGTGAAGTTCTTTGATAGCCAAACTTTGACTGATTGTAGCATCTGTATATCATTTCCTATAAGAAGTATGTCATCCACATACAATATAAGAAATTTTACCGTGCTTCCACTAACCTTCTTGTAGACACATGGTTCATCTATGTTTTTAATAAAACCAAACTCTTTGATTGTCTCATCAAAACAGATGTTCCATCTATGAGAAGCTTGCCTTAAACCATATATGGTTCGCTGCAGCTTACACACTAGGTGTTCATTTCCCTTGGAAAGAAAACCCTCTGGCTGTCTCATATACACTTCGTCCTTAAGTTCCCCATTAAGGAAGGCCGTTTTCACATCCATTTTCCAGATCTCATAGTCGTAGTAAGCAGCAATCGCAAGCAAAATCCGAATTGATTTTAACAGGGCTACAGGTGAAAAAGTTTCATCAAAGTCAATCATTTGCCTTTGTTTGAATCCTTTTGCCACAAGCCTGGCCTTATAGGTCTCTACCTGGCCATCTGCTCCAATCTTTCTCTTGTATACCCACTTGCACCCAATAGGCTTAACACCTTCAGACGCCTCAACCGGAGTCCATACTTGGTTGGTATACATAGATTCCATTTCGGATTTCATGGCACTATGCCATTTCTCTGAGTCAACACTACTCATAGCCTCATTATAGGTCACAGGGTCGTCATCATCAATGATTGACAACTCATTGCCATTCTCAATGACAAGGCCATAATACCTCTCAGGTTGGCGAAACACTCTCCCTGTCCTACGAATGGGCTGTTCTACAGAAGGTTGTTCAGTCTGAACAGGTGTTTCCACTTGATCTGTAGTAGTTTGTGCTTCTTGAACTTCATCAAGTTCAATTTTGCTCCCACTGTTTCCTTTAAGGATAAACTCCTTTTCCAAGAAGGTAGCATGTCTGGAGACAAACACCCGATGATCGGTGTAAAAGTAATACCCCGAAGTCTCTTTAGGATATCCCACAAAATTGCATTTTACGGATCGAGATTCCAGCTAATCTGGGTCAACTTTCTTGACATAAGCTGGACATCCCCAAATCTTAACGTGTTTAAGACTCGGTTTCCTATCTTCCCATATCTCATATGGTGTTTGAGGAACAGATTTGGAAGGCACCTTATTCAGTAAATATGCTGAGGTTTCCAATGCATAACCCCATAGGAATACTGGAAGATTCGCATAGCTCATCATGGACCGAACCATGTCTAACAAAGTTCGATTTCTCCTTTCAGATACCCCATTCAACTGTGGAGTATATGGAGGAGTCCACTGGGAGACTATACCATTTTTTTTGAGATAATCTAGAAACTCTCCATTCAAGTATTCACCACCTCGATCTGATCGAAGAGTTATAATACTATGTTTGGTTTGTTTCTCCACTTTATACTTATATTCTTTGAACTTTTCAAAGGCTACAGACTTGTGTTTCATCAAATACACATATCCGAATCTAGATCGATCATCAATGAAAGTAATGAAGTATAAAAATCCACCCATGGCTTGCGTAGACATTGGTCCACATACATCTGTGTGTACCAATCCTAGCAAATCTGCAGCCCTTTCTCCATGTCCACTAAATGTAGATTTGGTCATTTTACCCAATAGACAAGACTCGCATGTAGGATATGATTCAAAATCAAAGGGGTCAAGTAACCCTTCCTTATGCAATATCCGCAGTCTATTTTCACTAATATGACCTAGCCTACAGTGCCATAAATAGGTCAGATTTTCATCATCTCGTTTTCTTTTATTAGTTGGTTCAATCTGAAGTAAATCATGCTCTACGTCACATACATACAGACCATTATTTATAATACCACGTCTATAAAGAACATTATCTCTAAGGATAGAACATTCATTATTCTTAATAATAAATGAAAAACCATCCAAATCCAACATGGGAATAGAAACAATATTCCTCACAATAGAGGGAACGTAATAACAATTATTCAGAATAATAGTCTTGCCCGTAGGCATATGTAAACTAAATGATCCTACATATATGGCCGCAACCCTTGCTCCATTGCCCATACGTAGAATCACCTCATCTTTTTCAAGAGTCCTACTTCCCTTTAGTCCTTGCAACGAATTGCAAATATGAGAACCACAGGTGGTATCTAATACCAAAGTAGCTTTGATGCCATTGAAGGGTTTAGCACATAAACACAACGAAAATGTAAATTTAAATCTTAAAAAAAACCGAAACCCTCCGCAGGATCCATGCGAAAAATAATATTTAATTCGTAGTTCAGTATGTTTACCTTAAGAAGCTTTACGTTAATGGAAAGATGGAGGTCTTTAATGGCGATCCAAAAATGATGAACGGAGATACTTAGCAGCTGCTCCTCAAGTGTGAAGCATTCCACCGGTATCCACCAAGAAAACGATGTAATGAAGAAGGAGGAGATGGAGAGAATTAGGGTTTTGTAAATTTTTTTGGTTGAGGCAAAAATAGGGTCTATAATAGTATATTTATAGGCAAAATTTTCAGCTGAAAATTTTCCCATAAAATATTATTATTATTAACCCTTTATTATTCTCACTAATAATTAAAACACCTTTTAATTATTAATCCTTTTTCTAAACACTTTAGAAATAATTCTCTCATTTGATTTAATTTCCAAAAATTAAATTCTTAATTAATAATATTAAGAACTTTTTCTTAATTAATTTATAATCAATTAAATCTCATTTAATCAATTATTAAATTTTACAATTAATTATTTATTTCATAAATAAATAATTATCAGCCATTATTAATTAATTTCTCCACCATTAAATCATTCTCTTTTATGGTGTGACCCTGTAGGTTCAATATTAAGCCGGTAGTAGAAATAAATAATAATAAAACTATTCTATCATTATTTATATAAATTCTCTAATTCATTAAATATTATTAATTAATCATATTTATTCTACATCGTGAGGGATATTTCTCAGCATATCGCGACTATCCGGATAATACGAATTCACTGCTTAGAATACCAAGAACCTATTCAGTGAGTAGTTACCGTATAATTAATTCCTTCCACTCTGCAATGTCACGATTAAATACAAGGCATGGAACTTGTGTCAAGCCTATCTTATTTAATCACTTGCTTTCCTATTCACTATGCTTAGTTCTATTTAATGTAAATTAGAAACTCCTTTCTAATTTCATTCACTCTGGCCAGAGATTCCTGAACTAACATAAGTGGATCAGCATTGAACATTCTCTTCCTACACTGGAAGGGGTAGATCCTTTATTGATCATACACTATCTTCGTGTATAAATTCTTATACCCAGTAGAGCCCTTATAATTGTCCTCTCGGCCCTCCCCCTCTCCTCTTGGCTTTTTAGCCGAAACCCAACTCCCTCCCCTTTTCTTCATTCTTCATTCAAGCTCCCACCTCCCATTCAAGTAAATATTACTTCCTATATCATGATCATGTATAATTCCAAGAGTTTTGAGTGAAAAGTTTAAGTCTTGAGTTTGCATGTCAAAGTTTTAGTTGGAACTCAAAGTACAATCTTGATTCTTATGGATTTAAGGTTGTTTTTGAGAGAACTACAAGGAATGGTGAAATGCCAAGTCATGAGAAAGAGACTCTTGATGTTAAATGGTCATTTCCCTTCCACTTCATTCGGTCATGACCTTGAGGGAGCCGAATAAATGGTTCTTGAGATTATTCTTGTTGCCTTGTTCCATTTCTATGTGTTTTTGGTAGTGATAACATAAATTTTGTATCAAAAACTTGATAAACCCTTTGCATGCTAAGTGATCATCTAGTTATAGATTATGCTAGGTTTGCATGTCGATTTCATGGTAAAATAAATTTGGAAAGTATGTTGTTTTGGTTTATAAGACTCGAAGTCATGCATGCATGTAGATTTCTCTTGGAACTTTGGAAGTTTTTGATCATTTGGAATAATTTTGTTAGTAAGCTTTAATTTCAGTAGGGATAAGATATTAATCTTGATTAGTGCTCCTTGATATGTGGTAATAATTCGTATATATTTTATAAAAAAATATACAACTTGTTGTTTTCAAAAAACTTGATGACTTGTAAATTGTGTAATGTGATTTCCTTTGTTTTGTTATGTTGCACCTTAGGTAAGGATGATCTCCACCAAGATTATTTTGAGTGTAAGGGAGTTAGTTCATTAGAACACCTTAGTTAAGGTTTGGGTTGGGTTTTTGGTTGTTGTTGGTTGAGTTTGTTAAGTAAAAACCTTGGAGAAAGGAGAGTATTAGTTTCTGCAGAAAATCAGTTTAGTACCCTGAGGTTTAGAGTGAGTTTTGACCATGTCATTGTTGTACACTTTGAGGCCTAAGCCACCAGAAGCTAGAATTAGGAGTATATAAAAGGTTTTAGGTGTTGGTTGGAGTTTTACAAGTCGTTTGGTTAGGTGCACAAGTGGAATCACAAAATCTGTCCAGCAGGGGACAATTTTCTTGCAACTTAGAAATAGGAAGTTTTGACCATGTCATGGGTAGGCCCTCATTAGGCCCTGTTGGGCCTTAGTTATAGGGAGTGTCAGAGGAGTTTTTACAACCATAGTCCATAGGATTTGAGTTAGAACCATGTGTCACAAGTTAGCACAAGTCAGGGCGTTTTCTGCCCAGAAAAACAGGGGAACCATGGACTTTAAGCTTAGGCCCAAGGAGGCCCAAGCTAGGACCTTGAGCCACATCAAGTTTGGTAGATGCCTTATGGTGAGAAGAGTCTAGTATAGAATTTTTGGAGGAAAACTTGTAGTTTAAGAGTGTCTAATGCACTCAAGAAGCCATAGATGTCATTCTGAAATTTACTCCAGTGAGCACTTTCACTTATCACAAAGTTTTAGAACACTTAGGAGTGAGATCTAGGTTGACCACTATGGTTGTAAGATAGTATAAAGCCATTAGAGTGAAAGGCCCAAGTGAGGGTCAATAGGTTTTGGATAGTTTAGTAAAGGCACATTGAGTAAGGAAGCCAAAATTTGGAGACTTTGTCTAGTTTAGCGACCAAGTGACTTAAGATGCGAGTCGAGATCATCCAAGCCTAGTGTTGCATTATGGTGTATGTGATATTATTTGGTATTAAAATATGATATGTGAGTATATGTGGCTATGTGTACAATTATATTTATAAGGTGAATATAAATTGCGTGCATATAGGCCTAAGTGCCATTTGTGTTGTAAATAGGTTGAGTTGGTGAGAGTATAATATAATGAGGTTATTATTAATTATGTAGGATCTCGAGACGAGGGTAAACTTGATATAAAGGTCGAGTGAAGCTTCCAGTTGCTCCTACCAGTCAGACCAGACCAGCCTTTCTCAAGGCAAGTGATTCAACCTGTCTTTCGTATTCACTATGTGTAATATTTAAGTCATATATATTGATGCGATTATCCTGAGTCACTTTGTTATACTTGAACCAAGCAATTCTTAAGTCTATCTTTGAATTATATATAAATGCCATGAACCCTCAAGTACGTATTGCGAGTAGATCAAAAGTCTTATCACGATAATATGGTAAAGTAATTGGAATGCCTTGATAAAATAAGGAGTTGTTATAATACTTGATTGATCCTCCTGATTAACATGCTAATGATTCCTAAATTATTGATATCTCACCCTGCTGCTTGAACTCCTATAAAAACTTTACCTTGATACCTAAAAGCCAAATATCCATTAAAGTTATTCCTAATTGCTTGATACCCTCTTTCTTACCCTAAAGTTTGACATCCTGATATACCTTAAGCTAATGATCACTTTCTTTATACCTTAACACCTCTGGTATTCTTGTAACCCTTGATGCTTATCTTTTTGATGTTACAATACCTATACCTTGTCTAAAATCCTTGCTTTAAGCCTAGTTCGGCATTCACTCTTTCTTATTATCCAATATCCTTGCTAGAACACCTTGTCAAAGTTCTTGTATATGGAAACTTTTCAATTGCCCTAATAAGTAAAGTCTAGTGGATCATGGCCCTGAGATTTAGTATCAAATTTCCAGTGTTTCAAGTTGGTCTACAATCTCTTGATAAAAATGTTTACTGTTTAAAGAGATTCTGTTATAAATCAACATCAGTTTTTGAAATGATTAAAATGTGGATTTTCAGTCCCAAAGGGGGATAAATGTTTTCTTTGAATAGTGGATATGGACTGAGACGCGAGTCCTTTCCACACTTATATTGTAGGCTTAAAAGTTACCTAGGGATCCCATTAATGTTTTAGAACCCAGCGAGGTTCGGGATTACTTCGCGGCTGATCACTGGCTGTAATCCGTAGCGTCATAAAATGATTTTAATTAAGATATAATTTTGAAAATGTTTTGATACAAGCAAATGATGCCATCACCCAAAGTTTTATCTCTTGTTATTATTGGTTATGTCTTCACATTGTCATTCTTTAATATATATCTCGATTTATGTTTGTATCGTATTGTTTAGCACTTGTTGAGCATTTGGCTCACTCCTTGCTTTACCCTGATATTACAGCTAGCAGCTATGGTTAGATTCAAGCAGACAGCACGTAAGACCTGTGACGTTGATGCGTATGTTCGAGCTCAGGTAGAATAAGAGATAGTTTTGTGTGAGGAATCGATATTAAAATCAGTTGTAATAGATGGTAGTGTTGGGCTGTTCCAAACCTTAAACTGTAAGATCTTGGATTCGGTTATGTTTACTTCCTTTAAAATATTGTAATAGTTATATTTATTTTGTTGTTAAGTTGCGGGTGTGACATAAAAGTTATTCCTAAATCCTCATACATGATTGGACCTAGGACATATCTCTTTCAAGCCTAAGGGCGCTATCTACCTCGGCGTTTGTGTATTTCTCTTGAATTTCCTTTTGAACCGCCCCACACTCATACCGGGTCCCGGGGGTGGTAAAAAACTTCCTATCCATATCATCCTTATCATATGGCTCCCTGCCATCTAACCCTTCCGGGCCCCCATACACCTCGGAAAAATCCCTGTAATAGAAGCCTAAGGGTTTAGGATCTCTCCGGCACTGGACGAAATATTGGTCTACGTCCTCCCAGGACCCGTCCGGATTCGACAAGGTACCCCCGGGGCCTAGAACTAAAATTTGGGCCAAAACTTGGACAGGTGGCTCAACTCGGGGAGGCATGTCAAAGGAACTGCTACTAGAAGAAGAAGAGGAGGGGTAGGCTGACAACAATTCACCTAAACCACTGGGTCGCTCTGGGTACCGGATTCTAAGGTTAGCAGTGTTCTTAAAGTGACTACCTGGCATATACTATATATACATGTATATGTACCCCGGAGTCAATGCCAACCCGAACCCAACAACAAAAATAAGACAAAAAATAGAAGTGTTTTAGAAACAGTTCGCGTACAAATCTAAACCCAAAAAAAAAGATCTATGACATATACATACAATTTTATCCAAAAACATAAATCAAGAACATACCCTGGATTCAACTACGCTTTTACACTACCAAAAACTCGTATTTTTGCGCAAAAAACTAGCAAAATTGGTGTTTTCCATTCAAATCAAACACAATACACAAGCAAAAACCACATAAAACCAATAAAACTATACAGTTGAACTTCAAACCACACCAACAGTTGAGAATCACGAACAAACGGTCGGAAGCTTCGAACAAAAAATGGCATGCATGGCGTAAAAATGAAAGGACAGAAGAATGAAGAACTTAAAAGTGAACAGGAGAAATATGAAGGCTTCAAACTCGCGGAAATGATTCTCCAAAAGCTTTAATTTCTCAGTATCCTTCTTAAGCTCTCTCTTTGTCTCTTTCTTAACTTTGTGTTTGCGAAAAAATAAGAAAAAGAGGTTGAGAGGAGTATTTATAGCGGATTAAAGGAAAAGAGGAAAAAGGTGAACAGGTTTTAGAAGCAAATTATGGCAGGGCCACGTGGCACCCCCTGATTGGCATTGATATTAGTAACTGCGACATATACTACTGCAATCATGACATGGCGCGACTTTTCAGGAGAAAAGGGGGGAAGTTACAAATTTTGTACACTCGAAGATATATATATATATATATATATATGTATATAAATGCATGTATCTTTGAGCCCAGCTGGAATCCCAACAGTTTCCTGACAGCCCGGATTTTCAGCATCAACTTTTCAGAGTCCGGTCAAATCAAATGTCAGCATGTCCTTATCCACCAAACCTTATCCAAAATTCAAATTTCAAATCAAAGAGACTAACCAAGTCAACCCCGGAGTCTTATTCCCATTAGACCCCGGGGTTAGGGGCAACAAATCAAAGAAAACCCCCAAATTTTTTCCAACCAATGGATGCAAATCAAATAGACTAACCAAGTCAATCCCCGAGTCTTATTCCCATTAGACCCCGGGGTTAGGGGGCAAAAAATCAAAGAAAACCCCCAATTTTTTTCCAACCCATGGATACAAATCAAAGAGACTAACCTAGTCAACCCCGGAATCTTATTCCCATTAGATCTCGGGGTTAGGGGGCAACAAATTAAAGAAAACCCCCAATTTTTTTCCTACGGCGTCGTGGCACAACAATAACTAATCTACTCCCCCATCCAGGTAAACCCGTAAAAGGGAGTGGGGGGCAAATGATCGCCTATAATAACACAGGCCCGATTATGAAAATAAAAGGCCCAATAAGAAGGGCCCATGACCCGTTTAACAGTAACACTAAAGGACCCCAGGACACGTGGCAATATCACCACCGTCCAGGTAGCCCGGATCCAGAATGTTCCTACGGTCCGGATTCAGAAGTACACCGGCTCATCATAGGCGTCCACACGTCATATAGTCCAAAAGACACACCTACGGTCCAGATCAAAAGGTACAAACCCCTAAACCCTAATGGAAAGCCTATAAAAGGCCGAACAAACACTACAAGAAAACAGCACAAAACCGAACGTCAAAAACGGTCGGTTAAGAGGCAAAACGGTCGGTTAAAAGGGTCATAACCGACCATAGGACGTGGTTGGTTTTAGCCTGGTCGGTTATGACTTTTGGTCGGGTTTAACCCTCATAACCGACCAACACAGTGGTCGGTTAAGTGCCTGGGCATTTTACTAAAATGTGGGGTCACTGTGTACACGTGGTAACATGTGTGCACACGTGTCGCCACGTTACTGAGTCATAACCGACTGCAGGTGGTCGGTTATGTCTATTTTTAAAATGTTGACTGGAACACATAACCGACCGTGGTCAAAGTGTGCACATCGGTCGGTTTTATTTTAGAAACTAACTTAAATGTCATAACCGACCGTCCTAAAACCGACCACCCTCTAAAGAAGACGGTCGGTTTTATGAAGAAGGTGGTCGGTTATGTCATCTGACGGTCGGTTTTCTGGGTTTTGTAATGGTCAAAAGTGGTCGGTTATGCCTATTGTCGGTCGGTTTTAAGGTCTGATTTTAAAAAAAATTGCAGGTTTTTCTGCAGCCCCTAGATACCAAACCAAATCAATACACAAATCCAATCCAATCACAACCAAACAACCAAAACAAACAATAATGATAATCATTAAACTATACTACTCAAAATCATTCGCAAAAACTAGTAAATTTCAAAATTAAACCATAGTAATTAAATCCAACGCAAACATTCACAAATTTCGATAAGCGGAGGATTAAACCGTATCATTACATCATTATAAGCAATCCTAAATAACCGACAAAGTATCAAACCATCACAACGTATTATATTACATCCCATAACCATCAAATTACAATAGTCTTAAAACCGATCAATATAAACTAATCCGACAAATCAACATTAGACGATCCACCGCCATCACCGCCGCCATCATCAAAGTCCTCATCATCGGAGGTCTCATCCTCGGACGTGTAATCCTTATCGACTTCCATAGCATGCCGATTGTTTTCCTAGATACACAAGGTTAATTAAACTAGTTAAAAAGAAGAAACAAAATTTACATGTGAATGAAAACAATAAATAAACAAGAAGGTCAAAAATTATACCTCTGCAACACGAGCTTCCGTCTTTTGGACGATATCTTCAATCAAGGAGCCCACGATATGCATGATCTCGCCACCAATAAGGTTATTCCATTGCAACCTTTGGCTAGGATCGGAGGATGGATCCGAGGCCTCGAGAGCGGTACGTGCGAATGTAGCTATTTCCGTATCGGAAAGTTGGCGACCAAATCGATTTGGATTAGCACGGATCTCTGTAAGCACATTCCTCACGATGGCAAGATATACATTGTCGGGGATGGCTTCACGTTGTCTGGGAGCGGATGAGGATGAGTCGGCTTTATTCCGTGTGGAATCTCGGTACCGGGTAGCAAGTGTAGGCAAGAGATCGGTGGCCCGAGCATTGGGGAACCCCACCACATAATTCTTTTTCGGCTTTGTACCTTGGGGAACCTCCAACGCTTCCATCCACCAATCCCACGGCTCATCCGGAACACCCGTTTGTGTAACCTCCACGGGTATGCGCTCGAGAATGGCGGCATATCGTTCCTACAAGTTCATTTAAAACAATTAACGATGCATTTAAAATCAAATAAAAATACATATAAAATCACATATAAAAATGCATTTAAAATCACATAAATACATATAAAATCACATATTAAGGATGCATTTAAAATCACATAAAAATGCATATAAAATCACATATAAAAATGCATTTAAAATCACATATGAAATCACATATTAACCCTCATTTAAAATCACATAAAAATGCATATAAAATCACATAAAAATGCATTTAAAATCACATTAAAATACATATAAAATCATATATTAAATATGCATATAAAATCATATTAAAATGCATTTAAATCACATTAAAATACATATAAAATCATATATTGTGCATTTAAATCACATAAAAATGCATATAAAATCAAATAAAAATGTATTTAAAATCACATTAAATACATATAAAATCACATATTAAAGATGCATTTAAAATCAGATAAAAATGCATATAAAATCACATGAAAATACATATAAATTCACTTATTAAATATGCATTTAAAATCACATAAAAATGCATATAAAAAACATAAAAATGCATTTAAAATCACATGAAAATACATATAAATTCACTTATTAAAGATGCATTTAAAATCACATAAAATGGTCATAAAAGTACATAAAAATTACCGCAATATGCATGGCGGCCGGTGTAGTGTAGATGGGATTTTCCGGATCGGATCCAACTTTCCTATGACATTTATCCCACACCTCGAGTCTCGTCGGCTTTTTCATGTTCTTGTTCGTCATTACCTTTCAAAATATTAAACAACTTATATTAGCATGTCCTAATAATTAGTTGATTATATTAAATATGGTGAACGTGTATGTATGTGTGTGTGATGGAATATAATAATATTACCTCTCGAACTTTATTGAATGACCTTGCACCAGCACTATGCAATCTGTCAACTTGTTGTCGGTTGGTGGATCCAACCGATGACCGGTGCAAGTGTCTTTCGTTCTTCTCCCAATACTCCAAAAGGTTCTTCCAAAAAGGAATGGACCAATAAGGCGGCTTCAAAGACAACTTGCTCACGCCCTCCTCCCTTGCTTTTCGCTTTACCCTCTTCTTAAGCTCGTTCAAAGTCCTTTTTATCGTCACTTTAATGTGATCTTCCATAATTTTTCGGGCATATGAACGGCTTTGCCCTTAAGATGCCTATAATATTTCTAAAATTGCAAAAAAAAAAGAAAATGAGGATAAATGCATAGTAAAATCAAGAAATAAATGACAATTAAAAAAAATTAACTTACTTGAAACTCCTCGACTCTTGCATTCAACCAACCCGGGTGACGTTCTTCGATATCGGTATAAGTGTAACGCCCAAGAGGCCACTTCTCCCGAATCATAGCCAAAAGCATTTTCTTAGCCGTATCATCTTCAATACTATATTTAAACAAAAGAAAACAATAAACATTAACAATTCACATAACAATATTGAACAGAACCAAAAATATAAACATATAGGAATAATGCAATTTAAAAACTTTTTAACTTACTGTCCATCGGAGATATCAATGCTGTTAGATATATTTGATAATGTCATGACTAATATGATTTATGTTTAGTTTTCAGATCTTACTTAAACAGGATAAATCAGTACTTACTGAAAGTCAGGACTTAAGGATATCAGTACTTATATTATCAGGAGATAATCATCAGAAGATGGATATCAGAACTTAAGTGTTGAAGGATGTTCAGATAAGGACAGTAGCTGATTAAAGGAAAGAAGATCGAGATAAACAGAAGAATAGATATGCATGAAGAAGGAATTCTATGAAGAATAGAATACTTGGAAGAAATGATATCTGATTGATATATTTTAGGAAGCAGAATTATATTCCATATCAATTAGTGATTATCTTGTAATTGTGTAGTATATAAACACAGACATAGGGTTTACACTACAAGTGTTATCATATTCGATAAGATTATTCATTGTAACCCTAGCAGCTCTCGTGATATTTGTTCATCACTGAGAGGTAACAGTTCCATACTGTAACAGAGTTTATTGTTTAAATAAAGTTTGTTTTCTGTTACTTGAGATATTAAAGTTCGATTTGATTGTACTTTATACTGTATTCACCCCCTCTACAGTGTGTGTGACCTAACAAGTGGTATCAAATCCTATCTGTTAACGCACATATAGTTTAAGATCCAAACACAATCATGTCTGACACAGAACTCCAACTAAGCCTACTAAAACTGAAAAACCACCAAAGACACAAATTCAAAGTGGGTATGAGACCATCAGAGTTCCCATACCGAGACCATCTGAATATCCCATATGGAAGGTAAGGATGACCATGTTCCAGGAAGCAACAGATCCAGAATATCTTGATAGAATCAAGGAAGGGCCTCACAAACCAACCAAGCTCGATGTTGCAGTTGCAGGTGAAGTAGCAAAGACCGTACCAAAGGAGAAGAGTGATTATACTGCTGAAGATATCACATCAATTGCTAAGGATGCTAAGGTACGATATTTACTGCATAGTGCCATTGATAATGTAATGTCAAACAGGGTAATTAACTGCAAGACTGCTAAGGAGATATGGGATACTCTGGAAATAAGGTGTCAGGGAACTGATACAATTAAGAAGAACAGGAAGACGATACTCACTCAAGAGTATGAACACTTTGACTCAAAGACAAATGAGTCATTGACTGATTTATATGATAGATTTGTCAAACTCTTGAATGATTTGTCATTGGTTGATAAGGAGTATGATCTTGAAGATTCAAACCTTAAATTCCTGTTAGCTCTTCCTGAATGCTGGGATTTGAAGGCAACAACAATAAGAGACAACTACAATCTTGATGAAACAACTCTTGATGAAATTTATTGAATGCTCAAGACTCATGAACTTGAGATGGAATAAAGAAGCAAGAGGAAAGGAGGAAAGTCAAGGATAGTTGCTCTTAAGGCTGAAGAAGAATCCCCCAAGGCAGCTACCTCAAGGAAAGACAAGGGTAAGGCTCTTTTCACAAAGTCTGATATTGAGTCATTAAGTTCAGAAAGTGATGATGACTCAGATTCTGAAAGCTTGCCTGAGACTGACGCTGATGAGGAGATGATGAAGCTGTGTGCTCTTATGGTGAAAGGGATCACAAAGATTGCATACAGGAAGTTCAGGAAGGGAAAGAAGTTTTCCAGGAAAGGCACAAGTTCTGATAAGAAGAATTTCAGAAGATCTGAGGGCAGAGGAGGAAAGTCTGATAGAGGAGATTATACCAATGTCAAATGCTATAACTGTGATGAGAAAGGCCACATATCTCCTGATTGCAAGAAAGTGAAGGGTGACAAAGGCAAGGCTCTTGTCACAAAGAAGAAAAGCTGGACAGACACCTCAGACTCTGAAAGTGAGGAGAACTATGCTTTAATGGCAAATGCTGATAAAGAAAGTGCTGAGAGTAGTTCTGAAGCTGCTGAAACAAAGGTACCTCAGACTACTTATGCTTTTCATACTGATGATATTAATGAGTTGAGAAGATATCTTAAAACCATGTTTGTTAGTTATAGAGATCAAACTTTAACATGTGAAAGATTAACTTCTGAAAATCTTGCTTTTAAGAAAAGAAATGATTTCTCAGAAAAAGAGTTAGTTATGTTCCATCAAACTCAGAAGGATAGAGATGATGCTTTTTATGTTAGGGATGAAGTGCTAAAAATGAATGAATCTCTTAAAACTGAGTTAGAAAAGGAAAGAGAGATTATCAGGACTTGGACTAACTCTGGCAGAACAACTCAAAATTTTCTAAGTAGTGAAAATATGAAAGAGGGCTTAGGTTATGGAGAGGATAAGAATGATAAAGGAACTGTAGAAATTAAGCCTGTTGTTAAGCAAAAGCCAAAGTTAAAACCTGTTAAGTTCGTAACTATAAAGTCTGATAATGAGAAATCAGAAGTTAAAGAGGAATTAACTTCTGACAAACTAAAACAGGAAAAGACAGCTGAAGTAAACATAGGCTTAATGACTAAGAAGCAGCTTAAGCATAAGTTGAAAGATGTGAAGAATGCAAACAAGGTAAAATCACCTAGGAAAAATAGGAATGGAAAGGAAGGTGTGAATAAAAGAAATAATTATAAGCCTGTTCCTGAAGCTCCTAGGAAAACGTGTCATAACTGTTAAAGTTCTAACCATCTGGGTTCTTTTTGCAGGAAGAATAAGAACATAAACTCCTTACCTTCAAAATCAGAAGTTAAGAGTCAGTCTGTTAGATATAAACCACAAAATCCTTATTTTCATTGTGGTAGTTTATGGCATTCCATTTATACTTGTAAGGAATATCATAGTTTGTACTATGATTATTATCAAATAAAACCTTCTTTGAAGAAAGTTTCCATTGTTCCTTCTAGTGTAAATTCTGATTCAAAGTCTGATAGTGTAAGTTCTGATAAGAAAAATGTTAACATAAACTCTGATGCTAAATCTGCTGCAAATGTTAACAAACTTGATAAAGCCAAAGGATCCAAGCAAGTCTGGGTCCTTAAAACTAATCATTAGTGGTATTTATGATTGCAGGGCAACAGGAAAAATATTCTAGTTCTGGACAGTGGATGTTCAGGACATATGACTGGGAATAAGGCCCTGCTATCAGACTTTGTGGAGAAAGCTGGCCCAAGTGTTTCTTATGGAGATGGTAACATTGGAAAAACATTGGGATATGGCAATATCAATCTTGGGAATGTCATCATTAAAGAAGTAGCTCTGGTCTCAGGACTTAAACACAATCTGATGAGTATAAGTCAAATCTGTGACAGAGGTTATCATGTTAATTTCTTTGAAGAACACTCTGAAGTTGTGAGTAAATCTAAAGGAAAAATTGTTCTGAAAGGATACAGGCGTGGTAACATTTATGAAGCTAAGCTTTCAACAAGTACTGATGGTTCTGTAATCTGTCTGATGAGTAGAGCATCAATTGAAGAAAGCTGGAATTGGCACAAGAAACTCTCTCATTTAAATTTCAACAATATAAATGAACTAGTCAAGAAAGATCTTGTGAGAGGACTGCCAAAGTCAGTATTTGCTCCTGATGGCCTTTGTGATTCTTGTCAGAAGGCCAAACAAAAAAAATCTTCATTCAAGAGCAAGACTAAATCATCAATTCTTGATCCTTATCATCTACTACATGTTGATCTATTTGGTCCAGTGAATGTCATGTCTATTGCAAAGAAGAAATATGTGTTGGTCATAGTGGATGAGTTCACCAGATACAAATGGGTGTATTTCTTGCACACAAAAAGTGAAACTGCATCTATCTTGATTGATCATGTCATACATCTGGATAAATTGGTCAAAAATTCTGTGAAGACCATAAGGAGTGATAATGGCACTGAGTTCAAGAATTTGATAATGGAAGAGTTCTGCAAAAACCATGGAATTAAGCAGGAATTTTCTACTCCTGGAACTCCAAAGCAAAATGGAGTTGTTGAAAGGAAGAATAGAACTCTCATTGAAGTTGCACGTACAATGCTTGAAGAAGCAAAGCTTCCAACCTATTTCTGGGCTGAAGCTGTGCAGACTGCTTGTTTTACTCAAAATGCAACACTCATTAACAAGCAAGGAAAAACACCATATGAGATGGTGAAGAAAAAGAAGCCAAATCTAAAGTACTTTCATGTATTTGGATGCAAGTATTTTGTTCTCAAGACTCATCCTGAACAGCTATCCAAATTTGATCTAAAAGCTGATGAAGGAATCTTTGTTGGATATCCACTTTCTACAAAAGCCTTCAGAGTCTATAATTTGAGAACAAGAGTGGTCATGGAATCTATCAATGTCTCTTTTGATGACAAGAAGATTACTCGTCTTGAAGATTTTATTGATCATGATCAGCTGAGATTTGAAAATGAAGACTCAAATTCTGATACTGAAAATCCTGACAGTCTAAGTCCTGATACTGTAAACTCTGATGGATTAAACTCTGATGTTATTGAAACTGTGGTAACTACGTCAAAGGAAGATGCACCTATGCAGGGGGAGCATACTCAAGAATATACCACATCAACTGTAGAAGCAGAATATATTGTTGCAGGAAGCTGTTGTGCACAGATTCTTTGGATGAAGAATCAGTTACTGGATTATGGGTTAACATATTTCAAAATTCCTATTTACTGTGATAATCAAAGTGCTATTGTTATGACAGGTAATCCAGTTCAACACTCTATGACAAAGCACATCAGCATCAGGTACCACTTCATCAGGGAACATGTAGATGAAGGTACAGTGGAATTGCACTTTGTTTCAACAAATCAACAACTAGCAGATATCTTCACAAAACCATTGTGTGAAGCTACTTTTACAAGATTGGTAAATGAACTTGGAATGGTTTCAGGTTCTTTATCTAAATCTGCTTAGTTTTGTTCTGTTGCATCAGACTTTATGATCAGTATTTACAGAATTTAATCTCTTTGTGTATTCTGTGCTTAATTGAAAAATATGTTTAAGTACTGACTTTTGTCTGATCAATGTTTCTAAACTCTGATAGTGATATGTCTGTTTAGGTAACTATTCAATCCTATGAGGATAACTGTGCTAGATGCTGACCTAGTAGTCTTCAATAAACAAGGGATCCCATGTAAGAAGTAATTTCTTCTGTGGAAATCTATTGACAGAAGCAAATCTTGATATTGAGCTTAGTTGAATTTACTTTGTCTATCTTATTACTAAGTCACAACCTAGAATAATGCTACTCATCGATTAAGTTCTGATGCTAGTAAATCTGTTGAATGTACTAAGTGCTGATAAACCTCACTTATCAAAAGAAAATGAAAGAGAAACAAGGATTAAAAATCAGGTACTCCTTTGAGATCTAGAGTAAAAATGTGGAAGGGAAGATCCAAGTGTATTGCTAGTATTAAGTAATATGCATCAGAAAAGCAAATAAAATATTTTCTTGGTGACTTTTCACACTCTATGATTACTGGAGAAATACTCTGATAATAGCATAAATTTTGATAAGCAGTCGTGACTCACTTACACTGAGAAGCCACTGTAAAATAGAATTTAAAAAGATGCACAAAATTAGCACAAAATAGTTGAGGTGGACTCAAGCATGAATTCATTCAATAGTAGGTTTCACAATAATGACAGGTTTTTAGTAAAGTTTTAGTTATGCCTTATTTCTAAGATGTACTGAAGTGAATCAGACTTTACTCTTTGTCTGATATTTAGCTTAATGCACACACTAACCACTCCATATGAATGATGAAAATCACTGTGGTGATCTATGTTGTTTTAGATGAACAGTTATTGTGTCACATTGCACAAATTCTGAGGACAAGTTCTGATTGCATGTTCTGATGATTAAGTTCTAAAGAATATAAATCAGAATTTGTGTGAGGACTTACTAAAATAGGCATTCCTTTTTCGAGTTAAGAAATTATGTTCTGATGACTGTTAAGTTCTGATATAAGTCTAAGTTCTGATATTACAGTCTGATTCTTTACTTGACTTATTTTTGGATAAAATTTGACAACAGTCTCAGTTTAAACCAGAATAATGTTGAAGTGGAAGATTAATAGTCACTATAGTTAGGGATAGTGGTACTCGTACATGAACAGTCAACTTTTACTTGCTTCTTGTGCGCATTAAACCATGTTTTCTCTTTCCAATGAATGTTTTTCTTTTTCCAAGTCTGGGGAGACGAGGTAAAATTAATTCTACCTGTCAACATTAAATTTCTTTGCGTCTCCTGGCATTCACTTGCCTATATAAGCAACCACTTCACATCAGCCTTCCCATCAAATCTTTTATCACAAACTTACCTTCATAATCTTTATATCAAAAACACCATGGTCAATTACAATATATTTTTGAACTACGAAACATTCAACATGGAGCTGAGCTGTGCCGATTGGCAGCAGGAATGGCACGTTACTGCCATTCCTGATGAGATATGGGACTCCGTTCCCCAGGAGGTACTGACCCACCTCCTATTCTTCTACATGGACTACCATCGCCATCTGGAGCGATTGGAGGAGGAAAGGCTGGAAGCTCTCCGCCAGCAAGAGCGAATCATTCGACTCGCTATTCTGTTTGTCGAGAGTAGGAAGAAGAAATGATTTATTCTCTTCATCCTATTTTTCTTCATCATCAGCCTTGCCCTGCTTCTTGAGCTAGGACAAAGGCTGTTGACGTTAGGTTTAGCAGCTTAGGGAAATCTTGTACAAGTTCTGATGTAATTTAAATTTCATGAATATATTCTCTTGATATATTAATGAAATTTGTTTTTGTTTTAAGATCTTGTCTCTGAGATATTTTGTAATGCATTGATAAATCCTGATACATATTCATATTATGATGACCATATAAATTTTGTTTTAACTTAAGTTCTGATTTTATTTTATCAGTACTTGCTTGCCCGATTTATTATGGTCATTTTCACTCGATTTTTTTTCAGAATATTGATGTTGCAGTGAAAAATAATTAAATAAGTGGGAACAGTTTCAATTTTGAATTAAAACTGTTTCACCTTGATTAATGGAATAACTTGGTAAGTGGAACGGTTTTTTCTTGAAAAACTGCAAGTGGGTAAGTAATGATTACTGTTTTCTCGTGCCCATTAACTATTCGTTTTTACTGCATGTCTGACAGGTGTCCAACGGTTACATTTTTTTTTCAAAAGTATAAGTAAGACAGAGAGAGGATTTTTTAATCTTTTATTTCCTTTCATACTTTTACTCTCTATGTGCTTTTACTCTCTTTCTTCTTCTAACGTTGGTTTTTCATATAGACATTCTATCAAATACCTAACAGTCACTTATAAATCTCGATTAATTTCATAGCACCTAAGGATTTAATCATTGATGGAGCTAAATTTGTTCCAAACAACTATGCTGCAATTCTTGATAATGCTGAAGCTCTGTCTGAATTACATTTTGTGCAAGATCTTCTTGCACACAGTAAAATCGGGTATGCATTGACCCAACCTTCAGTATTCTCAAGCCAACAAGTTCTGACACTTTGGAGGACTGGAAACTTTGATAATGGTGTTCCAAATGGTACTCCTAGTATTGTTTTTGAAGCGGGTGATTCTTCATATGCAGTCACTCCTGGTACAATACGCAAGGCTCTACATCTCCCAGAAGGATGTACTTTTTCAATTCCAGAGGAATCAGCTCTTCAGGAGTTAATGGCCAGTTTGGGGTATGAACAGAGTTTGGCAAAGCTTGGGCAGTTGAAACGGGCTCATATCAGAAGGGAATGGAGTTTCTTCTTCGACTGCATCACTAAAGCTTTTGGGAACAAGTGTTCGAATTTTGATGTGATCCCCATAATGAGTCAGCACATCGGGCATGCCATTATAAACCAAACTCATTTTGATTTTGCAACTGCTATAATAGGTTTTATTGGGGATAGGATGACAGAGGATAGGAATGTTGTTTACTTTGCTAGATTCTGTCAACTTATATATACTTTTTGTACTGATGAACCTCGACTAACCAGTACCTTAACTCCACCTTTCAAAGTTGCAAAACGTTACTTTAATGACCTGGTAAATGCTGACACTGAGAAACTGAAAGGAATATGTCCTAAGTCCAATCATGTATTAGGATTTAGGAATAACTTTTATGTAATCTGTTTTGATTTCATTGATATTAATAAAAGACTTGTTTTGTTTTTATTACGGGCTCTATCTATTTAAGTGTTTAAATAAGATATACCATAGTTTAGAGTAAAGCTTTTTATGGATTATGATGAGATCATAATAGTGAGACCTAAAAGATGATAACTCTAAACTTAAATAGTTCCTGATCATAGGATTACTAACTGGTAATTAATAATCCGCAAAGATCGGTACATACTATGCTTGCTTCATTATGAAGGATGTCTGTTCTCATAGATATTTGTGTGGTGACACTATAGCTAGTATGTAGGTGCTTATTATAGAATAAGTTCACTGAACATGACTCACACAGCTGAACAACTGATGGAGTTCACTCACGTGTCAGCAGTTGTTCACATAGTGATATTTGTACAAGTATCCTTAGACTTGAGGTCATCATAGTCATCTTGTGTACACTAAACTATGCTTTGGTTTAGTTCTTAGTCTCCAGGGACAATTATTAGGGCTCTACTGGGTATAGGAATTCGTACACGAAGATAGTGTTTGATAAATAAAGGATCTATCCCTTCCAGTGAAGGAAGCAAATGTTCAAGGCTGATCCACTTATGCTAGTTCAGGAATCTCTGGCCAGAGTGAATGAAATTAGAAAGGAGTTTCTAATTTACATAGAACTGAGCATAGTAAATGGTAAGTAAGTGATTAAATTAGATAGGCTTGACACGAGATCCATGCCTTGTATTTAATCAGGACATTGTAGGGTAGAAGGAGTTTATTGTACGGTAACTATTCACTGAATAGGTTCTTGGTATTCTAAGCAGTGAATTCATATTATCCGGATAGTCGCGATATGCTGAGAAGTATCCCTCACGATGTAGAATAAATGTGATTAATTAATTAATCATATTTAATAAATTAGAGAATTTATATAAATAATGATAAAATAGTTTTATTATTATTTATTTCTACTACCGGCTTAATATTGAACTTACAGGGTCACACCATAAAAAGAGAATGATTTAATGGTGGAGGAATTAATTAATAATGGCTAATAATTATTTATTTGTGAAATAAATAATTAATTGGCAAATTTAATAATTGATTAAATGAGATTTAATTGATTATAAATTAATTAAGAAAAGTTCTTAATATTATTAATTAAGGATTTAATTTTTGGAAATTAAATCAAGAGAGAGAATTATTTCTAAAGTGTTTAGAAAAAGGATTAATAATTAAAAGGTATTTTAATTATTAATGAGAATAATAAATGGGATAATAATAATAATATTTATGGGAAAATTTCAGCTGAAAATTTTGCCTATAAATATACTATTATAAATCCTATTTTTATTCTAACCCGAATCCAAGAGTTTTTAGAAAACCAAAATTCTCTCCACCTCATCCTCCTCCTTAGCATCGTTTTCTTGGTGGATACCGATGGAGTGCTTCACGTTTGAGGAGCAGCTGCTAAGGATCTCCGATCGTTGCTTTTAGATCGCTATTAAAGGTTTGTAATCGATCCATATGTTTTAATCACGATTTATATGCTTTTATTTGGATTTTATATGTGTAAAAGTGTTTTACCATGCCCCCGCTGTGATTAAAATCCAACAGAAACAAGTGATTAGACCTTTACAGATTCCTCAGTCTGTAAAACAGATCTTAGTAAATTCTGATCTTGATTCCTATAGATCTGTTTATCCTGATGTCCAACCAACAACCACCTCCCAAACTCCACAACAACCATCAGAACATACCACTCATACTACTCAACCAACCCTCAGGCAATATATCAAATCCTATCTCTCCACTTCACAGACAGTTCAACCCTCATCCTCAGCACCTACTGTGAAGCCTTCATCTTCCAAGCCTAAGAGGATAAAGACTGTTCCTCAAACACCTCAAAAGAGAAGGAGGATTGCTTTGAGAGATGAGTCTGACAGTGAGGAACAGGTTTCTACATCAACACCTGTTATCAAAGAAGCTGAGAAAGTGACTTCTCAGAAGAATTCTGGACTTGGGGGATATAGGCTTCTCAAGAGGCTTAGAAGAATGACTGTTCCTGACACTCCCAAGGAATCCATATCTACAAAGAGATACAAGAAACAGAGGGCAAAAAGGCCAGTTTCAGATGATGAAGAAGCTACAGCTAAGGAAGGAGATCAGGAATCTCTGATCTCACAAGAAAAGGAATTTGCTAAAGTCACTTCTTCTTCATCAACTCCATCTCAGGAAGCTGTTCCTGACAAGGCCAACACACCATCTGTGTCTCCTGTTCGAACGTCTGTATCTCCTGTTGTTCCAGGCACAAGTACTGAAATTGATGTTCAGAACCTGGTTGTGCCTGAAGTAATTCTCTTAGAAGCTCCAACAGCAACTAATCCATCATCAACACCTGTTACTGATGCTGCTCAAAATCCAGACTTCTCTTCTACATCTTCTCTGCATCTAGATGTTGATGATCCGAATATAGGTGAGCATCAGGATATGGCTGTTGATCAGATTTTAGAACCAAATCAGCAATTAGAGGATGTTGAAGCCTCCATTGATACTCACACTGTTGTTTTATTAGAAGATAATGATTCTGTAAGTTCTGATGCTGCAAATGCTGGAGATACTGATGAGGCTGCTCCAAATACAGATGCTGATGAAGCAGGTCCTTCAGGACATGCTCCTCAACAAACTATTCTTAAATCTGAACTTGTTAAGAAGTTTGTTACCAGAGAAGCACCAGTGCCTTGGAGTGAAACTCCTGCAGGACAGGACTGGACTAAGGAATGGAACTCAGTTTCCTGTGTTCCAAATGCAAAGCATCTTGCTCAGCACTTGACAAAAGCTGATGAAATATTAAATTCTGATGATTTCAAAACCCAGCTTAGAGTCACTGCATTGAGTACTAAACATCTACAAGGTCTCCATTCAACTACTCATGCAGAGCTACACAAGATTCAGGAAGAATTCATCAAACAGGACCAAATTCAGAAAATTGACAAGAAAAAGTTCTTCCAACCTACCTTTGACAGGATTGCTTATATTGAGAAGACTCAAGAGAAACAACAAGCTCAGATTGATGATATTTTGAAAAATCAAGCTTCTCAGCAATCTCAACTTACTGAAATCCAAGCCTCAGTGGAATTGCTTGTCTCTCTTCTACTACCTGCTGATGCCAAAAGGGGGAGAAAGTAATTAAGTCCAAATGCAAGACTACCGACAAGACACTGAAGGGGAAGGGTGATGAAAAGGATGATCAAGGAAACTCTGGAATGGGTAGAGGTCATAGTCAAGGTAGAGGTTTCTTATCAAAAAAAGCTGAAATCACAAGTCACAGGAAAAGTTCTGATACTGGGAAAAGAATTAGTTCTGCTACTGGTAAAAGGATAAGTTCTGATGAACTTTTAGATCTTGATGAAGAAATGTCAAGATAGTTATTTCTTCAGGAAAATCCAGGAATGGACTTGGAGAGTTTAATGGAAGAAGAAGCCAGACTTAAATCAGAGAAAGCCACATCTAAATCTGAAGCTTCTGGTGAAAAGACACTTCCAAAACTCAAAGGCATTGTGATAAAAGAAAGGAAAAATACTGAAGTAACATTGGCTAAATCACAACCGCAGGTAGATCCAAGATCCAGGGGTAAAGAAAAGGTTGGTGAAACTATCAAGGTTTATGTGCCTCCTGAGAATGAAGAAATCACTGATGAAAAGGATGATCTTGCTCTGACTTCAAGAAAAGTTCTTAAAACAACCTCTGACATAGCTCAAGTTGTTCAGAGTCAAGAGATAAAAAGTTCTGATATTTCGAAGAAGCAAGTAACCTCTGACATAGCTCAAGTTAACTTGATATCAGAAGTTAGACCAAAGACACTCCTACCAGGATTCACTAAAGCAAAATAGGCTCAACCTTTGAAAACTGTTGCAAGTGGTTTTGAAGCAAGAGTAGTTACTGGAAAGGAAGCAAGAGATAAAACTGGATTGGGAAGTACTGATGAAAGAAGAAACAGAACACTACCAATGATCCAACTTCCTTGAGTGAACTAGGTATTGGAGCAACTCCTGAGAGATTGAATCAACTGGAATCTGTACAAATGGTTTACCATACCTACTTGAAAGAACACATCTTGTTGTACTTCATGACAGATGGTAGGGTTTATCATATAAGGCAATGCCATTCCATTGAAGTATTTTGAAGAATTGGAGCATGTACTATTCTTACTTCAAGTGGATGACAGATTGACAGGAAGTGCTGCAAATTATTTGAAGGATCAGATTCAGAGACAGAAAAGGCTTTATTCTGTTAAGTCTGACAGCACATATGTTCTAAAGTACAGAGATCACAAGGATGTTATAGTTGAAATGAAGCCCAATACTGCTAAGATTATAACTACCTTTCTGGGTTACAGGGCTGTGGAATTCAATCTTGAGTCTGATAAAGCTTATTTGATCAGACTGGATCAGGATATAAGAAAAGCAAAGATTAATGATCTCAGGGCTGCAATCTTTCAAATTGGTGAAGATAATGCAGAGCTTAAAGATGCTAAAAGGAGGATGATTGATGAACTTAGATATGCTGAGAGATGTTTGTTGAAGAACTATCTCAGAACAACTCCTGACATCAGGGAGATCAGAAGATGAAGCCAAGTCAAGATCTACAACTGCTTAAATTCTGATATTTGTACAGATTGAAGTTGTTATCAGAAGTTAAATATTGGTAAAGCTTTAAGGACTGTAAGTTGTAGTTATCTAGTCTAATTCTCATGTATTTGTACTTAATGTTTTTGACATCATCAAATATTTGTTAAACTTGTATATTATGCTAATTTACAAGTTGGGGGAGATTGTTAGATATATTTGATAATGTCATGACTAATATGATTTATGTTTAGTTTTCAGATCTTACTTAAACAGGATAAATCAGTACTTACTGAAAGTCAGGACTTAAGGATATCAGTACTTATATTATCAGGAGATAATCATCAGAAGATGGATATTAGAACTTAAGTGCTAAAGGATGTTCAGATAAGGACAGTAGCTGATTAAAGGAAAGAAGATCGAGATAAACATAAGAATAGATCTGCATGAAGAAGGAATTCTATGAAGAATAGAATACTTGGAAGAAAAGATATCTGATTGATGTATTTTAGAAGGCAGAATTATATTCCATATCAATTAGTGATTATCTTGTAACTGTGTAGTATATAAACACAGACATAGGGTTTACACTACAAGTGTTATCATATTCGATAAGATTATTCATTGTAACCCTAACAGCTCTCGTGATATTTGTTCATCACTGAGAGGTAACAGTTCCATACTGTAACAGAGTTTATTGTTTCAATAAAGTTTGTTTTCCGTTACTTGAGATATTAAAGTTCGATTTGATTGTACTTTACACTGTATTCACCCCCTCTACAGTGTGTGTGACCTAACAAATGCGATATGGCTTCAATGGTGGTTTCTCTCCATATATGCCACTCGAATGTGATCGAGGTCGCCTTCCTCGCCATTCTCGCTCCTCCGCATTTGTCATGTGCCGAGTCGGATCATTCGGGTCCGAATCTGAATCCGTCGGCTCATCCTGCAAATGCAAATTCCCTCCTTTTCCCTTTGCACCCTTGCCCTTGCCCTTCTTATTCGCGACTTTGGCCTTTCCCTTGGCCTTTGCCTTCCCCTTATCTTTTTCCGGCTCCTTGTCTTTCCCCTTCCCTTTTCTCGCCATCCCCAACACCACAAGACTTATCATAACCAATGTCAACATCCAACCAAAAAGATTCTAAAATAAACAATAAAAATATATTAGCCAATATGAAAACAAACAAATCGATGAAACGACTTGCAGTAGTAAATCACATTACATAAAAAAGCATTTAAAATCACATAAAATGCATATAAAATGCATATAAACGTATCCATTTCACAAATTAACGATAAAAATAAACACGACTAATTAGAGCATTATTTAATTACACAAATTAAACCATTAAATCAACTTAATCTATATATACAATAAATTAAAGTTCCAAACTCACATATAAAGTGCAATATTTATCCATTTTCGAGTACGGATCATGTTTACAGAGCAAACCCCTACAAATTAACCCTAAAAATACATTTATACTTCTACCTAAACGTAAACAAACCGACAAAAACCCTAAAATTTATATTATACATATATTCAACAAATTGACAAAACCGACGAATCTTTTACATGCAAAATTTTACATGAAAACTGAAAAATCATATGAACTTCAATTTAAGTGAGAATTATCCATTTCGAGTACTTTTATGTGTTAACGAGAGCAAACACCTAAAAATTAACCCTAAAATACATTTATACTTTTAAAAAGAGTAAACAAACCGACGAAACACCCAAAAATTATGACTTTAACATATATTAAACAAATTGACATAACCGACGAATGTTTAACATGCAAAACTTTACATAAAAACTGAAAAATCAATGAAGTTTGATTTGAAGTGAAACACATCAATTTATGTGAGAATAATACTTTAATAAACACAAAAAACATATAATTAACTTCGAATCATATATATAAACACAAAAAATACATACACATACACACATATATGCAATCGAGTAAAAAAAATCTTAATCGTAAGAAAATCTTACATCGAGAGTAAAACCAGAGGCAATGAGAGATGATTTGGGGCTCCTTCGTGAATACGCCATTGAATCGAAGTATTTTAGTGAAGTTTTGAGTGTAAGAGAGTGATAGAGAGAAAATAGAGAGATAGAGAAAGAAATAGAGAACAAAAAAGTGAATCGTTTTTTATTTATATCAGACTTAAAACCGACCGCCTAGCACTTAAAACCGACCACCAGGTCGGTCGGTTTTAACCTTGAACCCTGTGTAGCATGCAAAACGGTGTCATTTTGCTCTAGGCGGGGTTTTTAATTTTTCACAAAAAAACCCGCATTTTTTTAGGTGGTCGGTTATGACCTAAAGTGGTCGGTTTTATAGTATTTAATTTTTTAATTTTTTTTTAATTTTAGGGTTTAGGGTTTAGGGTTTAGGGGTTAAAAACCCCTAAATTTAAAAAAATCTTATAAAAACATGATTATTATTATTTAAATAGCTTAATTTTTGGTACATTTGCTCATTTTTACCGCGTTGGTTCATCCGTACGGTTCGATCATGTGTATTTCATAATTTTTATTTTTTTTAATTATTTCACTTTTTTAATCAAAATTGCTAATTTTCTTATAAAAACGTATTTGTGATCGTTCAAATGTGCTAATTTTTTGTGCATTAATATATTTTTATATAAAGTTAACATCCGTACGGTTCGATCGTTAAAAATAAATTTTAAAATTATATTTATAGTATCGAATGGTATGTTCAACTTATTCTGTCTACAGAATGCCGACATACTTACTGATATAATTATATTCCATATGATTTTGATTATACTATTTTTCAAATAGCCTAATTTTTGGTACACTTGTTCATTTCCACCACGTTAGTCCATCCATACGGTTCAATCACGTGTATTTTATATTTTTCATTTTTTTTAATTTTTAATTAAATTTGCTAATTTACTTATAAAAACGTAATGGTACTCGTTAAAATGTGCTATTTTTTTGTGCATAAGCATATTTTGAAATGAATTTAACATCCGTACGGTTCGATCGTTAAATATACCTTTTAAAATTATACTTTTCAGTTCGAATTCATTTTTTTAATTTTTAATTAAATTTGTTAATTTACTTATAAAAATGTAATGGTGCTCGTTTAAAAGTGCTAATTTTTTGTGCATAAGCATATTTTGACATGAAATTAACGTCCGTACGGTTCGATCGTTGAAAATAAGTATTAAAAATGTACTTTGACCAAGACTGCTAAATCGACCGAGGTCAAATATCCAAAGTGGTCGGTTTTACACCAAAAGCCAGTTTAATTCTTATAACCGACCACTGTAAAAGCGACCGACCCTTTAAGGAGACGGTCGGTTTTATGAAGAAGGTGGTCGGTTTTAGGCAAGGAGGCGGTCGGTTTTCTGGGAAATATTACGGTCAAATATTATGATTTTTTGGCCCTAACCGGACGTAAACGCATAAAAACTTAGCATTAAAACCAAAAATTCACAAACCCATTAAAAATTTACTATAACTTATAAATAAATTATCCTAATCATTACAAAATTTACTAAAAATCATCTTTAAAATACAAATGACATTATTCAAAATTGTCAAAACCATCATCATCTTCGTCATCATCATCATCCTCATTGTCACCTTCACTTATTTCTTCTTCTCCTTCATTTTCATCTTCGTCATCCTTCAAATCATCTTCTTCGTCTTCTTCGTCTTCTTCTTCTTCTTCACGCCGAATAAACGGTATTTGTCCATATTGTGCAAAATCGACAAAGAGCAAAAACGAGGTCGATGCATTAGATCTATCTTCCTCAAAAGCGTCATCTATATCATTTTGCGCAACTATAGATTCATCAATTGGGAGACTTTTAAATTTGACCACCGTATATATTTTCGCTTTTGGATCCAATACACTAGGAGCATAATATACTTGTGAGGCTTGACTAGCTAAAATAAAAATCTCATTTGACTTTAATCTTGAAGTCATATCAGTTGTAATCACACGATTCTTATCAATCCTCACACCATTACCAACACTATCAAACCATAAACATTTGAACAAATATACATGATTGCATCCTTGATAAATAAGTCTAATAATTTCTTGTAGTTGACCATAATAATCAAGATTATTTCCGTGCAAATTTCCTTTAACAACAATACCAGAACCGGATGCAGATTTTGTTGAAAATTTATATCCATTAACTTGACAAGTCTCAAAAGTCATAACTTTTAATACCGGCCCTTCAAGTAAGTCCCTAAAACGAGGTCCTTCCACCTCATCTTTATCAACCTAAAAATAATTCAAATCGATGAGACGTTGTAATTATAAGAATTTTAAAAAAATATTATGCAAATTAAAAATAGATAAATACGTTTTTGTTTAAACCAAGTTTTAAATCGACTTTTGACAATATGATCTAAATCTTGAGGTGTTGTTTCCGGGCGTTGTCGCATAACACGATCTTGGTACTTCCTAAAATATAAAGTAAGATCATGCATGTGTCATTAACAAAAATTATTATGCATATTTTTTAAAGTAAGATTTTGGTACCTTAGATAAGGTTGAACTTCAGGCGAGTTTAAAAGAACATATTCTTCCGCTAACTCTCGTTCATCATCACTCATGTATCGAGTTCCTTCCTTTCCAAGAGATTGAATTGGATATTTGAACACTTCTAAATTCTCAGAATTTTGCACATCAAACAAAACCTCGTTAAGACATACCTTATTATGGATCGTGTCAGAGGCAAAATAGAAAGAAAAAATATTAAGAATCTCCTCCTCCATATATCGTTCGGCAATTGACCCCTCAACCCTTGCTTTATTACCGACTTTTTGTTTTAATTTGCCCAACAAACGTTCAATCGGATACATCCAATGCCAATAAGCAGGTCCAGCAAGTCTAATTTCTTCGGCTAAATGTATAACCAAGTGTTCCATCGAATCAAACCAACTTTGAGGAAAAATCGTTTCCAACAAACACAATGCTTTGATAACCGATTTTTCCATTATTTCCAAGTCGGTTTTTGTAACCACGGATGAACATAAATCTAGGAAAAAGTTAGAAATTGTCGTGATTGCATCGGCAATAGGCGCCGGTAGAAGTTCACGAATTGTGAGAGGCAATAATTTTTGAAGAAAAATGTGACAATCGTGCGATTTGAATCCATAAAATGTACACTCCTCAACATTGCAACAACGTGATATATTTGAGGAATAACCATCCGGAAGTTTTAGTGAACTAATCCATTCACACAAAAGTTTATGTTATTTTCTAGTAAGGGAATAAGGTGCTTTAGGTGACTTTCCTTTCTCATCGATCCACAAATGTGGTAACACCCCAAAATGCTTGCAATCCGCTCTTGCTTTTTTATGATCTTTTGACTTCGCCGCATTGACAATAGTAAAAAAATGTTTTCAAAAACATTTTTTTCCGTATCCATGATGTCAATTGAATATCGTAAACTATGTGATGACCAATAAGGGAGTTCGTAAAAGATTGGGACATGAGTCCAATGATGCTCTATGTGATGACCAATAAGGGAGTTCATAAAAGATTAGGACAGGAGTCCAATGATGCTCTTCCCCGTATCCGACACTCTTTGCCTTCGAATTAGTCTTTCCGGGTGGTGGAAAAACTAAACCATCAAGCAATTCTTTAACACCCTCACCGGACAAACGACCACGAAATAATCTTCTTTCTTCGTTATCAAACAAATTACTTTTTTGACGGAGTGGATCATTTGATTCAAGGAATATTCGGTTCGTGCCATAGAAACTACATTTTCCATAATATTTTAATTAAAACCCTTGCACGCTTCCAAGACACACTTGTCATCCAATCTTTCCTTTGCCCGACCACCCACTTATCATACTCATAGCGGGATAGTCACTAATTGTCCACATAATAGCCGCTCTCATTGTAAAATTTTATTTCAAAGATTGGTCGTATGTCTTCACCCCAGTATTCCACAATATCTTCAATTCATCGATGAGAGGCCTTAGACAAACGTTAATATCTTTTCCAATACTATTTGGACCCGGGACTATATCGGTCATGAACATATAAGGCTTTTTCATACACATCGATGGTGGAAGATTGTAGACAACTATCACCACGGGCCACACACTATATGTTTTTTCCGATAGGGCCAAAAGGGTTGAAACCATCGGTCGCAAGACCGAGCCTTATGTTACGAATCTCTTGAGCAAATGAAGGATACCGACGGTCAAAATTTTTCCACTCTTCTCCATCCGCGGGATGATTTATTTCTCCATCTTTCACATCTCTATTTTTGTACCATCTCATGTGGTCGGATGTATGTCCCGTCATATATAAGCGTTGTAATCGAGGTATCAAAGGAAAGTGTCTTAAGATTTTTTTTGCTATTTTTTTACCATCTTTCCTAGAAACATCCCGATAACGATCTTCACCACATATATCACACACAACTTTATCCTTGTCATCTCCATAAAATAACATACAATCATTCTCACATAAATCAATTTTTTCATATTCAACCCTCAAATCCTTCATAATTTTTTTTCATTGCATAATAACTTTCGGGTAATGTATGTTTTTTTGGTAACACATCCGTAAGAAGTTTAAGCAAACTATCAAAAGCTTTATTACTACAATGCGAGTTATTTTTGAATTCCAATAATTTGGTGGTAAAGCTTAATCTTGTGTACTTTGTATTGCCGGGATAAATAGGTGCTCCATTTTCAACAATAACCTCGTACAATTTTTTAGCACTATCATTTGGAGCTTCTTCGACATTCATAGTTCCCGTATTCGTAGTTTCATAAAATTTATAATTTTCACCGGCTAAATCATGTAACATCGCATTCAAATCTACCGGTTCTTCTACTCTCGAAGGTTCCCGAACACAATAACGGTGATGTGATGTTCGACTACGTTTTCTTCCTATTTTTTCACCGTGCGACGTCCACACGGTATAACCCTCAAGCATCCGTTTAGCGAGCAAATAAAATCTAACATCATCAATCTTTAACCAATTCAAATTTTTACAACGTTTATACGGACACTTCATTGTACCATCTTCCATTCCATTTTCTCTAGAAAATTTTAAAAAAAATTCTACACCAATTCTATATTCCGGGGTCAATGAAATTTTATCGCTTTGCAATTGATTACCAATCCAACTTCGATCAATGGTTTCCATCTACAATAATATTTTTTAAAATTAAAAAAAAACATATTTAACAAATAATTTATCATTAATCTCATATTTATTCATGTATTTCATAAAACACACAAACACACACACTATAATTACAATAAATGAAACTAACTTACAAATTATCTACTACCAAACTTCAATTCTCACAACAAACATTATATAAAAAAATAAAAATATTAAATACATACAACAACATTTTATACATACACCACCAACATAAACACACACACACACTATTACAAAATATGGAAATAACTTACAATTTTCTGAAACTCCTCCACTTCAATCCTCTGAGGGATGAATAAAACGACACCGTTTTCTCTATAACGGGTACTTTTTTTGTACTTTAAATTAATTTTTTATTATTCTACAAAATCGACCACCATATATGGTCGGTTTTAACCTGCAGAATTTGTGGATATAACCCGACCGCATGTAGGTGGTCGGTTTTAAAAGTGACACATCAGCAAAACGGTGTTTTTTTTTCAATAAAACTGACCACCAGTGGATGGTCGGTTTTATGTGTGTCACGTTATCGATAAAGTGTCGTTTAGTTGACATGTAACCGACCACTGACGTCGGTCGATTTTAAGGTGACCAAATCGACGTCGGTCGCTTATGTCCGGTCGGTTTTACCCTGTTTTCTTGTAGTGAAAAGGAATGTTAGGGATTATTTCATCTCTCATATACACACATATAGACACACCACAATATACACATATAATTCTCGTTTTACCCCTTTCCCCTTCAAAACCCTTTCTCATTCTCACGCCGGAGGTGCCGCGGGGACGCCACCCCTCCGGTTCTGTTTTGTAGGTTTCCACCATACAGCTACACTGCACGCCGTCACTATTTCTGTCCAAACGGAGTTTGAGTCCGGGTCCAACAAGAAAAGGACCCCGGGGTGGTTCGGGATTATCAATGTGTATATATTAGTGGTTTGTGGTGTATATATTAGTGATTTACGTTGTATAAGTAGTGATTTTTTTATTTTAAATTGATATTTTCTGTATTACGATTTTGTGGATGAACTTCAAATGTGATCATTCGTATTTATTAGCAGGTTTAAGTTTCAGATTTGATGATTATTGTTGAAAGTGATGATTGTTTGAGGTGATGAATTGTAACAGACCGAAAAGATATAGAAATTGAAGAAAAAAATGAAAGGTTTGTCAAAATTATTAATTGTTTGAGGTGAATAATCGTGATCGAGAAAAGTGGTCGGAATGAATGTTGGCTAGAGCTGATGGTGAGAATCATTGATTCTATATTTGAGAATGATATACTGGATTAATACATTTATCTGGAACATAGATGATTTATACATTTATCTGGAATATGACGCATGTTGTCTTATATATAACGAGTGAATTTAATTGTTTTCTAGTTTTTACTTTATATATATGTGGAGAATGGCACATGTTATCTTATATATAATGGGTGGGCTTAGTTGTTTTTATTTTAATTTAGTTTGTATTAAAATAAGAATCTATATATAACACAATAATAATATAAAATTTAGTATAAAGGCAAATAGTATGATTTTTACGTCATTTTAATAGAAAGAAATACAGGGAAGAGTTGAAAATGATCCAAAGAGAGCATACACCTAACTTAGATACAGAATCACACAACTTAATTTGATCAACATATTTTTGCAAAATTATAACCACAAAACAACTGATTAAACGGAAAGGAAAGGAATATAAGATTGCTTATCATCTTATATCTAATTTCCCAGTATGAAAGCAATAAATCAAGTATGCAAGTCGTGTTTAGTCGTCGACCCTTATAGTTAGTTCTATATTGTATGTTAAGTGTGTGAATGTACAGGATAACATACTTTTGTAAGAAAGGAAAAGGAAAATGCAAAGAAAGAAAAGGTGGCAGAGATGGGCATCGGTAAAAAAAAATGTTAAAAATCATAATTTCGTGGTTTTCAGATATGCATTTGTCATTTGGATACCCTTTTTTATATTAAATATGTATCTGTCAAGTGGGTATCCAATTTTTTTTAAAGATACGCATTTGGTAAATGAATATCTCAATGGTAATATCCAAACTATAAATACTTATCTTTAGTAATTTTCGTGGATAACCAATTCTGAAATGCGTATTATATTTATCCAATTATAAAATACGTAACTAAAACCGTATTTTCAGCAATATGTTTTGAAAATGAATATTTTTAACAATTACTCCCTCAGTCCCTCCCATTTGTTTACACTTTCCTTTTTGGGATGTCCCTTCCAATTGTTTACAATTCAAAACTTTCCAAAAATAGTAAAGTTTTTATAATTTTTTAATTAACTACATCCACTATTTTCCTCCACTATACCCACTTTATACATATAATATTAATCGGTCCCACTACTTTACTCATTTTTTCAACTTTTCTCCACTACTTTATTATTTTTCTTAAACTCCGCGCCCCACTCAAATGTAAACATTTGGGAGGGACGGAGGGAGTACATCAAAAAATCAGTATTTTTAAACATCAAGCGATATGTAACATGGGGAAGGGAGGGGAGAGAGAGAGGGAGATAACTTGAACGAAATCATCAATTCTCACCTGCCTGGGTCACCTACTTGCTACTTATAAACATGGTCAATATTAAATAAACCTATTTTTCTTTCTAGTCATCTATTTGAAGAATTAGCATGGTTTTGATCATCGGCACCCAACTACACCACCAACATTTGTTCGTATACCAACTGGCACTAACACTGTTCAATCAATTCCTCCGTCCAGAAACTGAAAAATGTTCCATATTTTGATCACTTCCATAAACTAAAGTTTCAAAAATTCAAGACTCGGACAGAGATACCAGTACGAATTCAAAAATTGTTCACCTTCGATGATAAGAGAGAGTCTTTCCGGTTTTTGTTCTTTGATTATTTTTTATTGAAATTTACCCACAATTTGTTTAGAAGGTTAAGAAGATAATAGTTACTTAAAAATAATGTTTAGGATAATATCAAGCAAAAGAAATTTAGAGATTTAAGTAAATAACATACACCGCAAATAGGAAAAATTTATTAAGGAGCACGACGAATTGTATACTCCCATGTATTCATATGTAATGTTTACTAAGATGATCTCAAGTGAAAATACATAACTAATGCTATATATGTACCCTAGAGATTTAATACAAATGACGTACATCACAAATAGGAAAAATAAATAGAAAAATTAATTAAGGAGTATGTTAGTATGTAGGGCTGAGCATAAATTAGCTAAACCGACCGAAACCGTCGTATCCAAACTGACCAAACCGAATTTTACGGTTTATTAACGGTTTGGTTCGGTTACGGATTGACATTTTAAAATCTGAATTTTTTCGGTTTGGTTTCGGTTTTTACCTCCAAACCGACTGATATAGCCGAACCGAACCGAACCGAATATTTAAATTAAAACATTAATATAAATATATTCGTAGAATGCATTAATAATAAAATTATAATGTACAACATATGTGTAAACTAAAAATATAAAAGAACTAATCATAATATAGTTTATTCTAAGATATAAATATTTATGTATGTGTTATATTTTCACTATTTTTATTTTTATTCAATAAAAATATAAGAATTGGTCGCATTTTTTTTGTTTTCTTGCCTTTTTTATTTTTCAAAATTATTATTTTTATATATTATTTTTGAATGTGATTATAATAGAAAATATAATTTCATAATATGATACAAAATTTCGATTCTTGTTTACAAATTCAAGTTTAATTTAATTTTTAACTTTATTTTATAGGAAAAACGGTTTAAATCGAAACTAAACCGAACCGAACCGTTTTAAACGGATTGGTTTGGTTTGGTATTTTCACATAACGGTTTGGTTTCAGATTGAATTTTAGGAAAACCGCTAATTTTGGTTTGGTTCGGTTTGGACCCTCCAAACCGTTCAAACCGACCAATGCTCACCCCCGTTAGTATATGTAATGACGTCGGCATGTTAGCTAGTTAAATTGTGTGGCCAAGCAAATTAAATACAAAATTTAAGACTTAACCACATTTTCGATCCTATCCCTATACCCGTCTTCTTAATTACTCCAACTCCATCTTCCAGGCTCCAGCGTCCAGCCAGGGTGTGTGTTACTGTGTGCCTTAATTACCCTTGCCTTGCCAGCTTAATTTGCAACCTCTCCCTATCTCTCTCCCTCCCCCATCTCTCTATAAATATCTCTTTCTCTTTCAAGGCAGATTCATAATTGCTCAACCCCCCTCTACAACTCCCAAACACTTGTGTTTATTTAGATAATTCAAGGAAATTTTGTACTTCCCCCCTCTATCCATTTTCAAGTTTTGCATTATACTTGCTTCTTGGAAATACCTAGCTATACCAAATAATTAGCCCTTTTGGAAAGAGCCCATTTTTTGGATCATTTGAAATTTATTCATGGCTAGTACTGGTACTAGTACGAGTAGTAATAATATAGACATGAATAAGGAGAGATTAACAGCAGAAGTTGCTGTAAAGGACTCCACATCCGTGGTGATCAAGATAAAGCAACGTCTCCCGGACTTTCTACAGTCTGTTAAGCTTAAATATGTTAAGCTGGGATATGGCACGGGCTACACCTTTAATCCTGTTGCAGCTCTTCTTATTTTTCTTCTTTTGGTTGTTTTACCTTTGTTCTTGGCAACTCATCTCGTCCAAAATGATTTTACATTTCATCACCCTCAGATCCGAGTCTGGAGCAGCCCGATTCTTGAAACAGCTGATACGGCTGTCATGACGTCTCTTGCAATCCTCTTCTTGTTTCTACTAGGCGTTTACTGGGCCAAGAGACCCAGGCCTATTTATCTGGTTGACTTTGCTTGTTACAAACCAGAAGATGCCAGAAAATTGTCTAATGAAGCTTTTATAAAGATGACTGAGGAGAGTGGTGAGTTTGGGGATGAGATGATTCATTTCCAATCACGCTTAGCTACGCGGTCTGGTCTAGGCAATGAGACGTACTTGCCTGCTGGAATCACTTCCAGGCCGCCTAATTTGAACATGGCAGAAGCCCGGGCGGAAGCTGAGGCTGTCATGTTTGGAGCACTCGATTCTCTTTTCGAAACAACCGGTCTTAAACCAAATGATATCAGTATTCTCATAGTCAACTGTAGCTTGTTTAATCCAACTCCATCTCTTACTTCCATGATCGTTAACCATTACAAACTAAGGCCTGATATTAAGAGCTTCAACCTTGCGGGAATGGGATGCAGTGCAGGCGTAATATCCGTTGATTTAGCTAAACAATTGTTGCTAAAATCCAACCCTAACTCATATGCTGTAGTTGTGAGCACCGAGAACATCACACTTAATTGGTATTTCGGTAATGACAAGTCAATGCTTTTGTGTAATTGTCTCTTCCGAATGGGGGGCGCAGCTTTGTTACTCTCCAACAAACCCAAGGACAAGGCGCGCTCAAAGTATGAGCTGGTTCACACTGTCCGGACACATAAAGGTGCAGACGATCGTTGTTACAACTGTGTTTATCAGAGAGAGGACGATCAAGGCACAATAGGCGTTTCTCTTGCCCGGGAACTAATGGCTGTGGCCGGTGATGCACTCAAGACAAATATCACAACTTTAGGGCCATTGGTGCTTCCATTCACCGAGCAATTGATGTTTTTTCTGACTTTAGTGCGAAAGAAAGTGTTCAAGGCTAAAGTGAAGCCATATATCCCCGACTTCAAACTTGCGTTTGAGCATTTCTGCATACACGCGGGAGGAAGGGGAGTGCTTGATCAGGTGCAGAAGAATTTGCAGCTAGGAGATTGGCATATGGAGCCTTCCAGATCGACACTCCACCGGTTTGGCAATACCTCTAGCAGTTCGTTATGGTACGAGTTGGCCTACTCGGAGGCCAAAGGAAGAGTGTCGGGCGGGGATAGAGTTTGGCAGATTGCATTCGGATCAGGATTCAAATGTAATAGTGCTGTTTGGAGGGCCTTGAGAGAAATTCCGGCCTCCGAAAACCCCAACAATCCCTGGACCGATTCTGTCCACAACTATCCGATCAAGTCTGAATCCCCGACCACAATGGCTTTATAGTTAATATATACACGTACACATTCTGGCCGTAAATTTGTGTATATATATATATATTGCTATCCATTGTTGGACATGATTATTGTTGTTTTAATTAATTGTCAATTACGTAATTATGTTTTAAGTATGGTGCAGTTTGTACACATGCACATACACAAATTTGATCATGTGAATGCATGCTGTGAGTGATTTACTGTAATGAATAGCGCGCACTTGATAATTAAATTGATTATTTCAAGTGTGGAAGCTAGAGTATGCAGCAGATGATGATATTGAAATGTATTCCAAGTGTTAGCAGCAGTAATCTTCTCTTTATGTAAGATGTACACTCCATTAAATGCTTTCTTGTTAGGATCCAGTTTAATGATGGTAATGTATTGTTGACTATCGTCCCCAGTTGGACTTTGAGCAAAGTTTTACTCGTTTTCTATTTTTGTAAAACTAACAAAAACGGTAACTTAGAAAGTAAGCGTTTGAAAGATGGAGTTGATGTGAGATTCTGCAGGATTTCACGTACGACTGATGTTGATTACCTACATATATTTATGTTGTTGGACGTAATTTAGATTAAAAGATTACTTAAATGGATAGGTTTAATTAGATGGATGGTGAGAGATTATTGGAGCCTTATGGACAACGATTTCTACGAGGAAATCTAATTAGGCTTCTTCAAGACACGTAGTACAGTAGTATAATCTTATATTCAACAGAAGATAACGGGTGCAACTCACATTCAGCTTTATAAATACTACTACAACCATCTTGCTCCAACAACTAGTCAAGTAAGGGTCAAATACCGAATTCAATATTTGCAGCAATTCATCAATTTATGTTAGATTGCATTGCAGGTAGAGGTAGGCCATGTTAGGTAAGATGTGTGTTTGAGTGCCTCAATTGTCATTCTGATTTCTGACTCCCCTTATAATTATTTAGGGTGTGTGTGAACCTTATTGTTTGTCGATTTTTCATTTTTTATACTTGACACACGTACACGTTAGAAGTCGAACTCTTGATCTAAGATTCTTACGAAAGTATGTATAGGGTAGTTGAATGCAATATATATAACTGATTAGTCATTTTAAAATTGCAAGACCATGTATGTATAGGGGGGTAGCTGGTTGAGGTGGTGAAGTGGTCCTCTCTATTTTGTGCAACGCCAGGTCGCGAGTGATTGGTTAAAAGGGTCCAGTTGCAGTTTGTATGACGATGCATTGTTATCTTTGATCCGTCAGGGTGAGGGTCATTGTTTTTGACATGTTCAGTTTCACCCCGGCCCCAAAATGATATACAGTAGTGGTTAGGTCTTGTATAAGGTATGTCTTTTTTTTTGTTTCTTTCCATTTTCTTACCCCTTGAGCTATCCTATTTTGTTATCAAGTGCATTCATGCGTTTCGTGCGGGACGGGACTTGAACCCCCTTCAAATTATTCAACAAATCTGACGACTCACACGTTCAACCCTACCTAAACTTCCTAGTAACTCTTACCGTGCATTGTTTCCTAGTCATTTGGGCTGGAAATCTTTGTTCAGTAATTACAAATCATATCCTACCAAATACATGCTTCTATTTACACCCGCAGTCGTAACATTTTTGACCTTGTGCCGCACAAGGCAAGCTCACTGTCACACGTTGTAGTAGCAGAATAGCATAATGTAGTTTTAAGCTCATTCCAAATTAATTTCAATTTTTTCCTATTTTTCTTTAAGCCAAATAATTCATGCTATTATTATATAGTATGTCTTTTAAAACAGTAGTACATGTGAATATTGCGTGCAATTTTTTTGTTGATTGTACATTTTTAATTGCAAAAGGAGATTGTTGAAAACAAAATGAATTTTTAACTCGGGGTAAATACAGATTATCTAGCAATCACTTTCCATATTTACATAAAATAAGTTTATTTGTAAACTAACATTTGAGCGTGTTTGATATATCTTTTTCAAGGATTATGTTGACGGAGGAATCTGGTAACAACAAAGATTGAGATTTCTCGCCGGAATTAAAATCTACGAAGGTGGTTCTTCGCCGAAAAATCAAGCGGTGTGTGGTGGTTTGTGGTTGTTTTAGACTGAGATTGATCAGAATAAGTGGTGGCTCCCTTATCAGCTCTCAACTTCTTACCTCTCTCAATGTGCCTACGTACCCAAGTCTGACGTAGTTCTTGTGGAATAAGAAATCTAGTGGGCTTAGACTTCTTATTCCTAGGCCCGGTGGAAACCCATCCAAAATCCAACTTCTGCTAGTTTTAGAAATGTCCAATTATGAGGCCCAACCGCAAAGGCCCAAAGCTCGTCCGTAATCGTAGGACTTCACGGATAGTGCATCTCCCTGCGCAAGGATAACACTCCGCTACAGCTATCTCCCTTGATTTACGGACGCAGGTATAGCCACGGTTCACCCCAAGTGCTGGACGCATCCCTGTCCCCCGAATGAGGATAACCCACCAGATAACAAGACAGGTGATCCCAAGCTCTTGGGTGCAAAGTGCAGAATGACTCCAAAGTTCTCCAACGAGGACACCCGTTGAATACAAGAACAGAGCTCTCAAAGCACACACCAAAGTTAACCCCGCCTCCCCAACGAGGACACCCGTTGAATACATGAGGAGGCCTTCAATCATCAGGCATACCCCTGGAGGCCTTAAAACTTTTCACGGACATCCCCCTCCTTGACCGTCTCAAGGAGGGAATTCTTCAAAGAGTACCTGCAATAAATACGTTAGTAAAAATAATCTCCACTGCTCCTTTTCACGCAAGCTTTGTCCTGAAGTCACCCTCGAGAATGCATTTACCACGCATAGGACGCGTCCTAAGACATTGGGCGCGCCCTAACCCCCATGAAACTTGTATTTGTTCTTCCAGCAACTACCTTCCCTGACATCCAGCATATTAGGACGCGTCATTTCTCTCTGAGCAATTCATCCAACCTTCACTGCCAGACAAACATAACTGTCAAATGTTTCCAACACATTGGACGCATCAAAAGCTCCAGGGCGCGTTCATACGCTTCCAAGCTTTCCTATCATAAGGCCATCCCTTGTAAGGCACCCCCTCCAAGTTGGACGCGTCCTGCGGGCCTGGACGCGTCTTCTCCTTCTACAATGCAATACCGAGTTTGACTGCAATTAATTCGCATTTGACCCGAGTCAATCCAATGCCAAATTTTGGGTATAACAACTACCCCCCAAATTCCATTTCCAGTTGAAAACAAAATTGGAATTTTACTTAAGACCATAAGCCAAAATTTGGATTGCTCCATTGCTAAACATCAGGACGCGTCCTGACCCCTAGACGCGCCCAAGGTTTCCACAACTGACTGATGCGTGACAGCTGGTACACACGTCATCCACCTACTTTTTTATAAATATCCTAACACACCACATCATTATCACTTTCCCCTTTTCTCTCTCAGGAAACTGTCATCGCCGCCGCTCCTAAGCTTTAGGTTCAAAACTCTGACAATTTAGCCGGCCATTTCCCGATTTCTCTAGCTTAATCCAACCCCCAACTTACGAGGTACGTAAATCCTCTTTTACTTCTTCATTTGGTCAAGTAATCCAACCACAATAAGCAAAAAACCGTTTATATGCTTCCTTTTTACTTTAACTATTCTTTATTTTCTTTTGTGTGTATATGTGTATATATTTATCAAAGCATCATATTTTGCCTATTTGATTCTGTAATTGCATGTTTCTAGGGTTTTAATCGAATTTCCCCAAATTGATTATAATCGCTTCAAATTCTGCTATATTCCCACCGTTCGGGACGCGTCTACCGCCCAGGGCGCGTCCTTTATGTTTTTATCACAATTTAAGTTATTTCAACAAAGAATTATATAGACGCACTTGTTCACCTAGGACGCGTCACCTTAGTATATTTTCTGCGATAGACGTTTAGGACGCGTCCTCACAATCATTCCTTCGCCCTTGCTGTCTTTTACATATTTTCAGTATATATATATATATATTTTATAAACATGGACGCATCCTCAAGATCTTCTTCCTTCTTATTTCAGCTGGAGGACGCGTCATCCTCATCACCTTTCCATCCATTCAAAGTTCTCAACAAACGCCTTGGGATTTACTCCCCACATTCGATCTCTTTTAAACCTGAACTCCCTGAATTTCACAGAACGAGTTCCTTTCTTGAAGCAGAAACACGCGTCTTTGAATCTCTCAAATCAAAGATTTCTATAATGTCAGATTCCAACCCCGACTCTATGGATCATGTTCCTTTAAGCTCTAGGATGGGAAAGAGAAGAACAAAACATAAGAGAATCCCGATCCTCAATACTAGAGCGGCCATGGAGGATTGGACCGATGATGAAATCCATCCATCATCCAGCAAACCCCAACAACATAAAGCTACTTTTGATTAGGACGCATCTCCCGCTCAGGGCGCGTCACACTCTCAGGACGCGTCCCCTCTTAGAGTAAGTGAATTTGAGAGGAGGATTCCTGACCCTGAAAAATATCCTATGTCTCCTCAAAAATCCGATCCTCCCCTAGAACAATGGGAACCCTCAGATGTTGAAGTGGATTGTGACTGGACAAAACTCCATCCCCTAACAGAAGTAGAGAAAAATGCTCGGAGGAAAAAGGAAAATAAGCTAGCTTGCGTAGCTCTTGACTCCACTATAACTGACCTGGAGATCCAGTGGTGCATGAAGTATTATGACATGGAGAGCATTTGGGTGCGGCCTCTTCGAACAATGAGGCCACACATCTTTAACATTAGAAATCAAAGGATTCCCAGAATGGTGCTTACACCAAAACTAATCTCCCTAGGCGTGGGCGCGCCCTTACACCCATTCATCAAGAAAATTTTGAGATGGTACGACGTGGCCCCTATATAACTATCTCCTAACTCTTACAAACTTTCTTGGGCTTTGTACATGATGTATCATAATCTCGGACTGGGCGCGCCCTCCATAAAGGAGTTCAGCTTTTTTTATAGTATCATAAAATCCATCCCAGGTTATCACTTTCTTGTGGTCAACAAATGGCTGAATAATAAAGGTTTCAATTAGGGGAAGATCAGCCATGAACGAGACTGGAAGGAGCCCTTCTTCTACATCTTTGATGTAAAGCGAGCCCGTGTTCGTTTCAACCTTGAGCCAAGTAAGTTTCACTCTGTGGACGCGTCCTATATTAATGACGCATCCTCTTCTGTTTCCACATCGTTATATTACTTACTTTTCTTCTATTTTCTTCTAGACAAAAGAATCTAAAAAGAACTAAAAGGAAAAAAGAAGAAAAGAGCGGAGAAAGTCTTAAAATATGCTGAGGAGCATTTCAATGTCAAGGATATGATCATAGAAGACAACCTCAAACTAGTGGGCGCATTGTTCGCCTGGGTTGGTTCTATCTACAAATTCCGCGAGTTTCATAATGGCAAACCTGTTCTCACAGCCTCAGAAAAAACCAGGGGCCTTAGTTCCGCAGAAGTGATTGAGATTGATATTAGTAAGCAATTTGATTTAGAACAAGGTAAGTATATATACGAGAGGACGCGTCGTATATCTTTGGGCGCGTCCAAAGCTACAGAATTAGCGTCTCATTTCTTCATTTTAGTAGGACGCGTCATACGAAAATGTCACGATATACATACGTTTGCCCTTCCTTTTACATGTATAACTTTAACTCAATCTGATTTGTAGATTTTCCCACATCCTTACTTATGGCTTTGGACGCGTCTTAGCACTAGGGCGCGTCTTCTTATAATATTCAGAACTTATGTTGTTAGTTTGTTACTTATACTATCCTCATAGTCCATGCTATAGCTGTTGTGTCCTCTACGTATGACGTGTCGTATATTTTGGACGCGTCATTGTCACTTTGCCTGACATTTATATATGCATTCTTCATGTCTTTATATTCTGCCTTTATATGCACCTTACACGATATACGCACATGTATTAACAATTCTGTACATTTTGCTCACGACGCGTCTAACTATTAGGAGGCGTCTGGTCTTTCTTTTTATATAATATCATTGTGCGCACCTTATCATTTCATTATTGCCGTCATATTCTCTAGGACGCGTCTTATTAACTGGGCGTCATACGAAAATGTCACGATATACATATGTTTGCCCTTCCTTTTACATGTATAACTTTAACTCAATCTGATTTGTAGATTTTCCCACATCCTTACTTATGGCTTTGGACGCGTCTTAGCCCTAGGGCGCGTCTTCTAATAATATTCAGAACTTATGTTGTTAGTTTGTTACTTATAATATCCTCATAGTCCATGCTATAGCTGTTGTGTCCTCTACGTATGACGCGTCGTATGTTTTGGACGCGTCATTGTCACTTTGCCTGACATTTATATATGCATTCATCATGTCTTTATATTCTGCCTTTATATGCACCTTACACGATATACACACATATATTAACAATTCTGTACATTTTGCTCACGACGCGTCTAACTATTAGGAGGCGTCTGGTCTTTCTTTTTATATAATATCATTGTGCGCACCTTATCATTTCATTATTGCCGTCATATTCTCTAGGACGCGTCTTATTAACTGGGCGCGTCCATGTCTAATATTTCTTACCATATTTTATGTCACAGATATGACTTCTCTTCCCAAGGAATTTTGCCATTGGGGCTTCCAAGAAGCTGAGAGCCAGGAAGCAGGCTCCTGTGAAGCTTAATCCAAAGGTTAAGAACCCTACTCCTACTGTGACTCCTTCCCCTCCACCAAAAATCATTGATACCACAGTGTTGGACATCCCTGAGAAGGAGGACGCGCCTTCCAAATGCCAAAAGGCACTGCCAGATGATTAATCCTTCATTCACAGATATCTAGGCGCGTCCTCGGCTGGCGACTTTACTGAAGATGAAGTTCGAGGCTGGACTTTCAGGACAGAGGAGCAAACAGAACAAGCCATGGTAAGGGCGCAGCCGAGCTCCACCTGCATGCTAGGCAAAGTGCCAACATGGCTGCTAGGCTTAGGGGCGCCTTGCCGTCACTAATACTGCTAAAAGCCAGGCCGAAGACAATATCAAATCCTTGTAAAAGTACATTAATTTGCTCGCCCAAGAGAAAGATGCCGAGATCAAGCCGCTGCAGGAGGGCAAGACGCGTCTTGAGGGTGAGAAAGCAGTGCTGGAAGACAATGTCACCTCTATGGAGAAGGTTATGGAGGATGTAATCTCTCTGAATTTCACAATGCAGCTGGAGCTTGACACTCTGAATGATGACAGACTGCATGGATGGAAAGAAAAGAAGAAGTTAGTGTACCAAAATGGTTTTGCAGTCGGTTTTGAAGAGTGGTGTTCTGGGTTCATAGCAAATGACCCAAAATACACTTTTTATAAGTTTGATGAAGACACCCAGAAATGGGTAAATGATTTTAGAATCAGGGCTGCAGATTCCATTAAAAATAAGAGGATCATCCTTGTTCTGGGAGAGGATGACGCGTCTCATGCGCCTTCTCCACTTAACACTCATCCTCCTCCAACAGACAACCAGGACAAGCCTCAGGACACGCCCCCTGTCTAGGACGCGTCTTAGGTTTATTCATGCAACTTTTATCAGAACTATCTTAAGGGTGCGGGCCCTTTTAAGCCTTGCAAGTTGTAAGCTTTGATTATTACTTTCTGAATTTCATCTGCTTGTATTTTTACAAAGCTTTTTGTCTTGATCATGCAGATTTTTACTTTCTTGATTATCTTCTTGCATGCTATATTTTCCTGATCATCTTGTTTACCTATAGTGGGCATGTCCTAAGCTGAGGACGCGTCGCCTTTTAGATATTTTTGTTATTTCCTTTATTATTACAAGCTAAGCAGACGTCCTGATGACGCGTCGCCTTTTAGATCTTGCTTGTTATGTGTTAATTCTATTCCAGCATCATACGCCATAGGGCGCGTCCCGCTACTTGGGCGCGTCCTCCTGGATGGTATATTTTTCCCAAATATGATAGCATGCTATACTTTTGTATTTAGGTGAAGCACAATACAAAAGGGGCGTGTCCTAGTGTTTTGACGCATCTAACCTTTGTTTTTGAAGATAATAATTTCAACATATCAGGCTGGACGCGTCCTTGGCCAGGACGTGTCTTTGTTTTTAGCTAGGGAATGTTAAAATAAAAGAAACATAAAACTAAATGAAAGGCATATGTCATAGCCTATTTGTTTATTTGAGGATTTAACTCAACTCAAATAAGAATATAACAAGTAAATAGTGGATCTACCGTCAAAAAGATCTCACAAAGTAACATATGTCAAAGGATTCAGAAATAATGTTCATCTACAGACTTGAGGAATTAATTCACTGGAAGAAGTTCAAGAAATTGATCAAGCCTCGTTGATATAAATCAAGATTGTGGATTTAATCAAGTGACAGAGATCTTGTCATGGTATCAGATAATGACAAGAATTTAATCAGAAGAAAATCAAGTTATCAAAGTCAAGACTTGAAGAAACATCACGAAAGTTAGTCACTCATGAACCAGACAGTACACCGAGTGTCAACATTGAAGTGGTGGAATTGATTCATAATTGACAGTGATTTTCAGAAGATTTTCAGAAGAATGGTTGATGTTGAAGAGTAGTATTAATTCTATATTAATTAATTAAGTCATATAGTTTAATTAAAAAAATAAATTATATCTGCAAAGATTAATTTATTGATTAATTGAATTAATTGATTAATTAATTCTGAATTAATATTATGAATTTTTAGAATTTATTTTGAATTTATATTCAATATTAATTCAGCATGACAATCAATTGAACTGGTATGACAATCTGGATTGTCTCATTGAAAGTCATACCAGTTCATTCAATAGTCTTGCCGAAAGTCATGCTAGTTCAGGAGATAGTCATACCTATTGTCTTCCTAGTACAAATGATTGTCTCACCGATTGTCTTGCTAGTTCAACAGATTGTCATGCCGATTGTCATGGTAGTACAACAGATTGTCTTACCGAAAGTTCTACCAGCTGTGGGATTGTCATGCCAGTTCATTTCAGTTCTGTTGATTATTATTTAAAAGACAGAAGCAGCAGACATTTATAAAAAAATTCAAAACAGAAATCAACCAGCCGCAGAACAAATATTTCATCTCTCTGCTGAATTCAAGATCATTCATTTCTAGTTTTAAAGTTAAATCCAAACAACTAGAAATCATTCTTTTGTTCTTGTGTAACTATCTAGCGGATCAAAATCCCTAGAACTTAATCTCAAATTGTGTTTAGCATTTGATTCTTTTTATTGCAAAAATAGAAAAAGTTCATGTCGAATTTATTCTAGATTTGTCATAATTAATTTGAGATTAATCCCTTGTAATCGATACCGTTGTTGTAACACCTTTCAAGTTTAATAATATTTTTATTTAACTTGAATTTTGTTTCAATTTTTTATCCCGCACTAAATTCGATTAAACGGTATAGTTTGTATTCAACCCCCCTTCTACAAACATATTGGGACCTAACACTTGGTATCAAATCCTTCTGATTGACGAACAAATCAAGATCCTAGACTTTTGTGATTCTTCCACTCCTTGAATTTTTATTTATTCTGTTAGGTCACACTTTCACTGTAGAGGGGGTGAATACAGTGTTTATTACAATCAAATCAAACTTCAAGAACTTATGTAACAGAGAACAAACTTTATTGAAACAATAAACTCTGTTACAATCTGGAACTGTTATCTCTCAGTGATGAACAAAATATCACGAGAGCTGCTAGGGTTACAGTAAATAATATTCTCGATAATGATAACACTTATAGTGTAAACCCTATGTCTGTGTTTATATACTACACAGTTACAAGATAATCGCTAATTGATATGGAATATAATTCTGCTTCCTAATATATATCAATCAGATATCTTCTATTCCAAGTATTCCATTCTTCACAGAATTCCTTCTTCATGCATATCTCTTCTTATGTTTATCTTGATCTTCTTAACTTCAATCAGCTACTGTCCTTATCTGATCGTCCTTCAGCACTTAAGTTCTGATATCTATCTCCTGATAACATAAGTACTGATATCCCTTAAGTTCTGACGTCCAGTATAAGTACTGATCAGTTAAGTACTGATTTGTTCTGTTCAAATAAGATCTGAAATCTAAACATAAAACATATTAGCCATGACATTATCAAATATATCTAACAATCTCCCCCAACTTGTAAATTAGCAAAATATACAAGTTTAACAGATATTTGATGATGTCAAAAACATTAAGTACAAATGCATGAGAAATAGACAAGATAACTACAACTTACAGTCCTTAAAGCTTTTACCAATTCAACTTCTGATAACAACTTTAGTCTGTATACACATCAGAATTTAAGTAGTTGTAGATCTTTGACTTGGCTTCATCATTTTCTGATCTCTCTGATGTCAGGAGTTGTTCTGAGATAATTCTTCAACAAACATTTCTCAGCATATCTGAGTTCATCAACCATTCTCCGTTTGACATCTTTAAGCTCTGCAGTATCTTCACCAGTTTGAAATATTGCAGCTCTGAGATCATTAATCTTTGCTTTTCTCAACTCCCGATCTAGTCTTATGACATAAGCTTTGTTAGACTCTAGATTGAATTCAAGCCCCTTAATACCAAGATATGTTCTGATCTGTGCAGTATTAGGCTTCATATCAACAATATCACCATTGTGATTTCTGTACTTTAGAACATATCTGCTGTCAGACTTAACAGAATAAAGTCTTTTCTGTCTCTGAATCTGTTCTTTTAAGTAGTTTGCAGCAGTCTCGGTTATTCTGTCATCCACTTGAAGTAAGAAAAGTACATGCTCCAATTCTTCAAAATACTTCAAAGGAATGGCATTTTGTCTTATATGATAAACCCTACCATCTGTCATGAAATACAACATGATGTATTCTTTCAAGTAGGTATGGTAAACCATCTGTACAGATTCTAGTTGATTCAATCTCTCAGGAGTTGCTCCAATACCTGGTTCACTCAAGGAAGTTGGATCATCGGTAGTGTTGTGTACTCTTCTTTCATCAGCACTTCCCAATCCAGTTTTATCTCTAGCTTCCTTTCCAGTAACTACTCTTGCTTCAAAACCACTTGGAGTAGTCTTCAAAGATTGAGTCTGTTTTGCTTTAGTGAATCCTGGTAGGAGTGTTTTAGATTTATTTTCTGATATCAAGTTAACTTGAGCACTGTCAGAGGTTACTTGCTTCTTCTGAATATCAGAACTTACAATTTCTTGACTCTGAACAACTTGAGCCATGTCAGAGGTTGTTTTAATAACTTTTCTTGAAGTCAGAGCAAGATCATCTTTTCCATCAGTAATTTCTTCTTCCTCAGGAAGTACATAAGGCTTGATAGGTTCACCAACCTTTTCTTTACCCTTGGATCTTGGATCTATCTGTGGTTGTGATCTAGCCAAAGTTTCTTCAGTATGTATCCTTTCTTTGATCACAATGCCTTTAGGTTTTGGAAGTAACTTTTTACCAGAAGCTTCAGATTTAGATGTGACTTTCTCTGATTTAAGTCTGGCTTCTTCTTCCTTTAAACTTTCCAAGTCCATCCCTGGATTTTCTTGAAGAAATAACTGTCTTGACATTTCCTCATCAAGATCTAGAAGTTCATCAGAACTTATCCTTTTACCAGCAGCAGAAATTATTCTTTTCCCAGTATCAGAACTTGTTCTGTGACTAGCTTGTCTTGATGTAAACCTTCTACCTTGACTATGACCAATACCCATTCCAGAGTTTCCTTGGTCATCTTTTCCATCATCCTTTCCTTGCAGTGACTTGTTGGTTTTGCATTTGGACTTAATTACCTTCTCCCCCTTTTTGGCATCAGCAGGTAATAAAAGAGAGATAAGTAGTTCCACTGAGGTCTGGATTTCAGTAAGTTGTGATTGCTGAGAAACTTGATTTGTCAGAATTTGATCAATCTGAGCTTGTTGCTTCTCTTGAGTTTTCTCAATATAAGCAACCCTGTCAATGGTAGGTTGGAAGAACTTTTTCTTATCAATTTTCCAAACTTGTTCCTGTTTGATAAAGTTCTCCTAAATCTTGTGTAGCTCTGCATGAGTGTTGGAATAAAGACCTTGTAGATGTTTAGTACTCAATGCAGTGACTCTAAGCTGGGTTTTAAAATCATCAGAATGTAACATTTCATCAGCTTTAGTCAAGTGCTCAGCAAGATGTAAAGCATTTGGAACACATGAAACTGAGTTCCATTCCTTAGTCCACTCCTGACCTGCAGGAGTTTCACTCCAAGGTACTGGTGCATCCCTGATAACAAACTCCTTTACCAGTTCAGACTTAGGAAGAGTCAGTGGAGGAGTATGTCCTGAAGGACCTGCTTCATCAGCATCTACAGTTGTAGCAGCCTCACCAGTATCTCCAACATTTGCAGCATCAGAACTTAGAGAATCAGTATCTTCTGATAAGACAACTGTGTGAGTAGCAATGGAGGCTTCAACATCCTCTAATTGCTGATCTGATACTAAGTTCTGATCAACAGCCATATCCTGATGCTCACCTAAAATCTGATCATCAGCATCTTGATGCAGAGAAGGTTGTAGTGATAACTCAGGAATTTGAACAGCATCAGTAACAGGTGTTGTGGAAGGATTATTTGCTGTTGGAGCTTCTAAGAAAAGTATTTCAGGCACAACCAGGTTCTGAATATCAATTTCAGCACTTATGCCTGGATCAACAAGAGACATAGAAGGTGAATTAGCCTTGTCAGATACAGGTTCCTGAGATGGAGTTGATGGAGAAGAAGTGACTGGAGCAAATTCCTTGTCTTGTGAGATCAGAGATTCCTGATCCCCTTCCTTAGCTGCTTCCTCCTCATCATCTGAAACTGGCCTTTGTGCCCTCTGTTTCTTGTACTTCCTTGTTGATTTGGATTCCTTGGGAGTTTCAGGAACCGTCATACGTCTAAGCCTCTTGAGAAGCCTAGAACCCCCAATTGCAGAATCCGTCTGAGAAGTTGCCTTCTCAGCTTCATTTACCACAGGTTCTGAAGAAGGAATCGGTTCCTCAGAATCTGAGTCATCTCTCAAGGTGATCCTCCTCTTCTTCTGAGATGTTTGAGGAACAGTCTTTGTTCTCTTTGGTTTAGAGGATGTAGGCTTCACAGTAGGTGCTGAAGAAGAAGGTTGAGCAGTCTGTGAAGTGGAGAGATAGGATTTGAGATAAGTTCTGAGGGTAGGTTGAGTAGAATGAGAGGTAGGTACTGAAGTTGATGGATTTTGGTTATGGTGAGTTGGTTGAACATTTGAGTAAACAGATTTGTAAGTAGCAGGATCAGCATTTACCAGAATCTGTTTCACAGACTGAGGAATCTGTAATTGTCTCACCATTGATTTCTTTGTGTCAGCATTTATCAGGTCGTTAAAGTACCTTTTTTGCAACCTTAAAAGGTGGGGTTTGAGTGCTGACTAACTGGGGTTCAGCAGTACAATACGTATAAATAAGTTGACAGAATCTAGCAAAATAAACAACATCTCGATCCTCTGTCATCCTATCCCCAATAAAACCAATTATTCCAGTTGCAAAATCAAAATGAGTTTGATGGATAATAGCATACCCGATGTGCTGACTCTGAATTGGGATGGCATCAAAATTTGAACACTTGTTGCCAAAAGCCTTGGTGATGCAATCGAAGAAGAAACTCCATTCTCTTCTGATATTAGCCCGTTTCAACTGTCCAAGTTTCGTCAGACTCTTTTCATATCCCAAATCAGTCATTAACCCCCGAAGTTCTGATTCCTCTGGTATAGAGAAGGTACAATCTTCTGGAAGATGTAATGCTCTTCGTACTGTACCAGGAGTGACTACATAGGATGAATCACCCACTTGGAAGATAATACTGGGAGTTCCTCGTTTACCACCATCATCAAAAACTCCAGTCCTCCAGAACCGCAGAACTTGTTGACTTGAAAATAATTCAGGCTGAGTTAAGGCGTACCCAACCTCACTATGTGCAAGAAGATCTTGCACAAAATGCAATTCAGATGGAGCTTCAGCATGATCAAGAATTGCAGCATAGTTGTTTGGAACAAACTTTGCTCCATCAATGATTAAATCCTTTGGTGCCATGTGAAAAAAATATTGAAATTCAAGTATGCCTGTTAGGTGTTTGAGATAATGTCTGTATGAAAAACCAACGTGAGAAAGAATGAGAAAGAGAGTAAAAGTAAGAAGAGAGATAAAGTATAAAGAAAATAAAAGATTAAAGAAATCTTCTCTCTGTTGTTCTTATACTCTGAAAAAAAATGTTACTGTTGGACACCTGTCAGACATGCAGTAATAACGGATAGTTACTGGGCTCGAGAAAACAGGAATGATTACTTACCCAGTTGCCTTGTTTCAAGGAAAAACCATTTCATTTATCAAGAGACACAGTTTTAATTCAAAATTTAAACCGTTAGCACTGATTGAATTATTTTTCACTGCAACATTAATATTCTGAAAATGAATCATGTTAAAAATGACCGAGATAATTTCGATGAATAAGTGCTGACAAAGAATCAGAACTTAAATAAAGACAAAATTTAAATGGTCATCAGAATATCAAGCAGGATTTAACAACACAAGATAAAATAACTCAGAGACAAAATCTTGAAGTAAAAACAGTTTTCATTAATATATCAAGTCAATACATATATGAAATAGAAATTACATCAATACAAGATTTTCCCTAAGCTTCTAATCCTAACGTCAACAGCTTTAGTCCTAGCTAAGAAGACTGACAAAGCTGAGGATGAAGAAGAACAGGAAGAAGACGAGATTAAGTCATCTTCCTCTTCCTATCTTCGACAAACAAGATGGCGAGTCGTATGATTCGCTCTTGCTGACGGATACGACGAAGGTGAAGGTCTCTTCGAACGGCCACCAGATCACGTTTGATAACCTCTGGAAATTGAATCCAGAGATTGTGAGGGATGTTGGTGATATGGTAGGGAGTTGGAATTCCATTCAAAAAGATATGCACAGTCTCATCACCGTAATTGTAGAACCAGCCAAATTCAGCCATTTGTGATAGTAAATGAAAAACAAGACTGAATTTGTGATACAAGTGTGATGAGAAGACTAATGTGAAGTGGCTGTGTATATAGGCAAGAGAATGCCAAGAGACGCAAAGATATTTAATGCTGACAGGTAGAATTAATTCTACCTCGTCTCCCTAGACTTTGAAAAAGAATAACAGTCATTAGAAAGAGGAATCATGGTCTAGACCGCACAAGACACAAGAAACAGTGGACTGTTCAAGTACAAAACCATTAATCCTAATCATAGTGACTATTAATCTTCCACTTCAACATATGCGAGTACAAACTGAGACTGTTATTAAATTTCATTCAAAGATAAGCCAAGTAAAGGATTAGACTGAGAAATCAGAACTTAGACCTATACCAGAACTTAACAGTCATCAGAACATAATTTCTTAACTCGAAAAAGGAATGCTCATCTTAGTAAATACTCATACAAGTTCTTAGTTATGAACGTCAGAACTTAAACATCAGAACGTGTAACTAGAACTTGTCCTCAGAATTTGTGCAAAAATGACACAATGACTGTTTATCTAAAATAACATAGACCACCACAGAAATTTTCATCATTCAGATGGAGTGATTAGTGTGTGCATTAAGCTAAATAACAGACAAAGAGTAAAGTCTGATCTACTTCAGTACATCTTAGAAATAAGTCATAATTAAAATTTTGCTAAAGAGCTGTCATTATCCTGAAACCTACTGATAAATGAGTTCATGCATGAGTCCACCTCAACTATTTTTGTGCTAATTTTATGCATCTTTAAAATTCTCTTTTACAGTGGCTTCTCAGTGTAAGTGAGTCACGACTGCTTATCAGAATTTATGCTATTATCAGAGTATTTCTCCAGTAATCATAGAGTGTGAAAAGTCACCAAGAAAATATTTTGCTTTTCTAATGCATATTTACTTAATACCAGCAATGCACTTGGGTCGTCCCTTTCACATTTTTACTCTAGATCTCAAAGGAGTACCTGATTTTATTCTTTGATTTTTTTTTTTTTTTAATAAGAGAGGTCTATCAGCACTTAGTACATTCAGCAGTTTTACTAGTATCAGAACTTAACAGATGAGTAGCATTATTCTAATTTGTGACTTAGTAATAAGATATACAAAGTAAACTTAACTAAGCTCAGTTATCAGAATTTGCTAGTGTCATAAGATTTCCACTGAAATAATTACTTCTTCCATGGAATCATTTGTTTATTGAAGATTACTAGATCAGTATCTAGCACAGTTATCCTCATAGGATTGAATAGTTACTGAAACAGACATATCACTTATCAGAGTTTAGAAACATATATCAGACAACAGTCAGTACTTAAAGACATTTATCAATTAATGCACAGAATATACAAAGAGATTAATTCTGTAAATACTGATCATAAAGTCTGATAACATAGAACAAGTTTAAGCAGATTTAGAGAAAGAACCTGAAATCATTCCAAGTTCATTTACCAATTTTGAAAAGGTAGCTTCACACAGTGGTTTTGTGAAGATATCTGCTACTTGTTGATCTGTGGGAACAAAATGCAATTCCACTGTACCTTCATCCACATGTTCCCGGATGAAATGGTACCTGATGCTGATGTGCTTTGTCATAGAGTGTTGAACTGGATTACCTGTCATAGCAATAGCACTTTGATTATCACAGTAAATAGGGATTTTGAAATATGTTAACCCATAATCCAGTAACTGATTCTTCATCCAGAGAATCTGTGCACAGCAGCTTCCTGCAGCAATATACTCTGCTTCTGCAGTTGATGTGGAAATTGACTTTTGTTTCTTGCTATACCAAGAAACCAACCTGCCTCCAAGATATTGGCAGCTACCACTTGTGCTTTTCCTGTCAATTTTGCAACCTGCAAAATCTGCATCTGAGTAACCTATTAATTTAAACTCTGATTCTCTAGGATACCATAATCCTAGATCAGCTGTTCCTTTAAGATACTTAAAGATTCTTTTTACAGCTGTTAAGTGAGGTTCTCTTGGATCTGCTTGAAATCTTGCACAAAGACAGGTAGCAAACATGATATCTGGTCTAATAGCAGTTAGATAGAGAAGTGAGCCAATCATACCTCTGTAATCAGTAATATCTACTAAATTACCAGTATCCTTATCCAGTTTTGTTGCAGTGGCCATGGGAGTGGATGCACTTGAACAGTCTTGCATTCCAAATTTCTTCAGCAAGTTTCTGGTGTACTTAGATTGACAAATAAAAGTTCCTTCTTCACTCTGCTTGACTTGAAGGCCCAGAAAATAACTAAGTTCTCCCATCATACTCATCTGATATCTTGACTGCATTAGTTTGGCAAACTTTTTGCAAAGTTTGTCATTTGGAGACCCAAAAATAATATCATCAACATAAATCTGGATCAAAAGTAAATCCTTGCCATGGTTGAGATAGAACAGTGTTTTGTCAATAGTTCCTCTGTTGAATCCACTTTCCAGAAGAAACTGAGCTAAAGTCTCATACCATGCTCTAGGAGCTTGCTTAAGTCCATAAAGTGCTTTATCAAGCCTGTAGACATAATCTGGATGTTTGGAATCTACAAAGCCTGGAGGTTGTTCAACATATACTTCCTCTTCCAATTCTCCATTGAGAAAAGCACTTTTCACATCCATTTGAAAGACAGTAAACTTTTTGTGAGCAGCATAAGCCATGAATATCCTTATGGCTTCTAACCTAGCAACTGGAGCAAATGTTTCATCATAGTCAATTCCCTCCTGTTGAGAATATCCTTTTGCAACCAGCCTTGCCTTGTTCCTTACAATTATGCCATCACTGTCAGTTTTGTTTCTGAATACCCACTTTGTACCAACAACCGATCTATTCTTAGGTCTTGGCACTAAGGTCCAGACTTTGTTTCTTTCAAATTCATTCAACTCTTCCTGCATTGCTTGCACCCAATCAGCATCTTGAAGAGCTTCTTCCACTTTCTTTGGCTCAGACTGAGAGAGAAAAGAATTGTAAAGACATTCATTCGAAGTACCTGTTCTAGTTCTGACACCTGCCTCAGGATTTCCAATTATCAAATCAGGTGTATGTGATTTTGTCCACTTCCTTGCAGATGGAAGATTTTCTTTAGAACTGGATGCTCCCCCATGATTCATGCTATCTTCGGTTTCATTTTCTGATGCTCCCCCTGAAACTATGCTCTCTGAGTTGGATCCTTCAGTATTTAGATTTTCAGTACTTGGCTTATCAGAACTTGACGAATCAGAATTTGAAGAGCCAGATGTATGTTCTGATGCTTCTTGAGATGTGATAATATCTTGAGTATGCTCCCCCTGCATTGGTGCATCTTCCTTTGACGTAGTCACCACAGTTTCAATAACATCAGAATTTAATCCATCAGAATTTACAGTATCAGGACTTAGACTGTCAGGACTTGAGGTATCAGAATATGAATTTTCATTTTCAAATCTCAGCTGATCATGATCAATGTAATCTTCAAGTCCAGTGATCTTCTTGTCATCAAAAGAGACATTGATAGATTCCATGACCACTTTTGTTCTCAAATTATAGACTCTGAAGGCTTTTATAGAAAGTGGATATCCAACAAAGATTCCTTCATCAGCTTTTAGATCAAACTTCGATAGCTGTTCAGGATGAGTCTTGAGAACAAAACACTTACATCCAAATACATGAAAGTATTTGAGATTTGGCTTCTTGTTCTTCACCATCTCATATGGTGTTTTTCCATGCTTGTTAATGAGTGTTGCATTTTGAGTAAAACAAGCAGTCTGCACAGCTTCAGCCCAGAAATAGGTTGGAAGCTTTGCTTCTTCAAGCATTGTTCGTGCAGCTTCAATGAGAGTTCTATTCTTCCTTTCAACAACTCCATTTTGCTGTGGAGTTCCAGGAGCAGAAAATTCCTGCTTTATTCCATGATTTTTGCAGAACTCTTCCATTATCAGATTCTTGAATTCAGTGCCATTATCACTCCTCAAAATTTTCACAGAATCTTTGATCAATTTATCCAGATGTTTGACATGATCAATCAGGATAGATGCAGTTTCACTTTTTGTGTGCAAGAAATACACCCATGTGTATCTGGTGAACTCATCTACTATGACCAACGCATATTTCTTCTTTGCAATAGACATGACATTCACTGGACCAAATAGATCAACATGAAGTAGATAATAAGGCTCAAGAATTGATGATTCAGTCTTGCTCTTGAACGAAGATTTTCTTTGTTTAGCCTTCTGACATGAGTCACAAAGACCATCAGGAACAAACACTGATTTTGGCAGTCCTCTCACAAGATCTTTCTTGATCAGTTCATTTATCTTGTTGAAGTTTAAATGAGAGAGTTTCTTGTGCCAATTCCAGCTTTCTTCAGTTGAGGCTCTACTCACTAAACAGATTGCAGAACCATCAGAACTTGTTGAAAGCTTAGCTTCATAAATGTTACCACGCCTGAATCCCTTCAGAACAATTTTTTCTTTAGATTTACTGACTATTTCACAATGTTCTGCAAAGAAATCAACATGATAACCTCTGTCACATATTTGACTTATACTCAGTAAGTTGTGTTTAAGTCCTGAGACCAGAGCTACATCTTTAATGATGACATTCCCAAGATTGATATTGCCATATCCCAAAGTTTTTCCAATGTTGCCATCTCCATAAGAAACACTTGGGCCAGCTTTCTCCACAAAGTCTGATAGCAGGGCCTTATTTCCAGTCATATGTCCTGAACATCCACTGTCCAGAACTAAAATATTTTTCCTGTTGCCCTGCAATCAAAAAGACCACTAATTATTAGTTTTAAGGACCCAGACTTGCTTGGATCCTTTGGCCTTTTTAGGTTTGTTAACATTTGCAGCGGATTTAGCATCAGATTTTATGTTAACAGTTTTCTTATCAGAACTTATACTACCAGACTTTGAATCAGAACTTACACTAGAAGGAACAACAGAAACTTTCTTTAAAGAAGGTTTTATTTGATAATAATCATAGTACAAACTATGATATTCCTTACAAGTATAAATGGAATGCCATAAACTACCACAATGAAAACAAGGATCTTGTGGTTTGTATCTAACAGACTGACTCTTAACTCCTGATTTTGTAGATAAGGAGTTAATATTCTTATTCTTCCTGCAAAAAGAAGCCAGATGGTTAGAACTTCCACAGTTATGACACGCTTTCCTAGGAGCATCAGGAACAGATTTATAGTTATTGCTTTTATTTACACCTTCCTTTCCATTCCTGGTTTTCCTAGGTGATTTTACCTTGTTTGCATTCTTAACATCTTTCAGCTTATGCTTAAGCTGCTTCTTTGTCACTAAGCCTATGTTAACTTCAGCTGTCTTTTCCTGTTTTAGTTTGTCAGAAGCTAATTCCTTTTTAACTTCTGATTTCTCATTTTCAGATTTTTCAGTTACAAACTTAACAGGTTTTAACTTCAGCTTTTGCTTATCAACAGGCTTAATTTCTACAGTTCCTTTTTCATTTTTATTTTCTCCATAACCTAAGCCCTCTTTCCAGTTTCCACTGCTTAGCAAATTTTGAGTTGTTTTTCCAGAGTTAGTCCAAGTTCTTATAATCTCTCTCTCCTTTTCTAACTCAGTTTTTAGAGATTCATTCATTTTTAGCACTTCATCCCTAACATAAAAAGCATCATCTCTATCCTTCTGAGTTTGATGGAACATGACTAACTCTTTTTCTAAGAAATCATTTCTTTTCCTAAAAGCAAGATTTTCAGAAGTTAATCTTTCACATGTTAAAGTTTGATCTCTATAACTAACAAACATGGTTTTAAGATATCTTCTCAACTCATTAATATCATCAGTATGAAAAGCATAAGTAGTCTGAGGTACCTTTGTTTCAGCAGCTTCAGAACTGCTCTCAGAACTTGATTTATCAGCATTTGCCATCAATGCATAGTTCTCCTCACTTTCAGAGTCTGAGGTGTCTGTCCAGCTTTTCTGCTTTGTGACAAGAGCTTTGCCTTTGTCACTCTTGGTCTTCTTGCAATCAGGAGATATGTGGCCTTTCTCACCACAATTATAACATTTAACATTAGCGTAATCTCCTCTGTCAGACTTTCCTCCTCTTCCTTCAGATCTTCTGAAATTCTTCTTATCAGGACTTATGCCTTTCCTGGAAAACTTCTTTCCCTTCCTGAACTTCCTGTATGCAATCTTTGTGATTCCTTTCACCATAAGAGCACACAGCTTCATCATCTCCTCATCAGCATCAGTTTCAGGCAAGCTTTCAGAATCTGAGTCATCATCACTCTCAGAACTTGATGACTCAGTATCAGACTTTATGATAAGAGCTTTACCCTTGTCTTTCTTTGAGGAAGGTGGTTTGGGGGATTCCTCTTCAGCCTTGAGAGCAACTGTCCTTGACTTTCCTCCTTTCCTCTTGCTTCTTTGTTCCATCTCAAGTTCATGAGTCTTGAGCATTCCATAGATTTCATCAAGAGTTGTTTCATCAAGATTGTAGTTGTCTCTTATTGTTGTTGCCTTCAAATCCCAACATTCAGGAAGAGCTAACAGGAATTTAAGGTTTGTATCTTCAAGATCATACTCCTTATTAACCAATGACAAGTCATTCAAGAGTTTGACAAATCTATCATATACATCAGTCAATGACTCATTAGTCCTAGAGTCAAAGTGTTCATACTCTTGAGTGAGTATTGTCTTCCTGTTCTTCTTAACTGTTTCAGTTCCTTGACACCTTGTCTCCAGTGCATCCCATATCTCCTTAGCAGTCTTGCAGTTGATTACCCTGTTAGACATTACATTATCAATGGCACTATGCAATAAGTGTCGTACCTTGGCATCCTTAGCAATAGATGCTATATCTTCAGCAGTGTAATCACTATTTTCCTTTGGTACGGTTTTTGCTGCTTCACCTACAACTACAACAGCGAGCTTGGTAGGTTTGTGAGGCCCTTCCTTGATTCTATCAAGGTATTCTGGATCTGTTGCTTCCAGAAACATGGTCATCCTTACCTTCCATATGGGATATTCAGATGGTCTCAATATGGGAACTCTGATAGTCTCATATCGACTCTGAGTTGATGTCTTTGATGATTCCTCAGTTTTGGTAGGCTTAGTTGGAGTTTCTGTGTCAGACATGATTGTGTTTGGATCTTTAACTGTATGTGTGTTAACAGAAGGCTCTGATACCACTTGTTAGGTCACACTTTCACTGTAGAGGAGGTGAATACAGTGTTTATTACAATCAAATCAAACTTCAAGAACTTATGTAACTGGAAAACAAACTTTATTGAAACAATAAACTCTGTTACAATCTGGAACTGTTATCTCTCAGTGATGAACAAAATATCACGAGAGCTGCTAGGGTTACAGTAAATAATATTCTCGATAATGATAACACTTATAGTGTAAACCCTATGTCTGTGTTTATATACTACACAGTTACAAGATAATCGCTAATTGATATGGAATATAATTCTGCTTCCTAATATATATCAATCAGATATCTTCTATTCCAAGTATTCCATTCTTCACAGAATTCCTTCTTCATGCATATCTCTTCTTATGTTTATCTTGATCTTCTTAACTTCAATCAGCTACTGTCCTTATCTGATCGTCCTTCAGCACTTAAGTTCTGATATCTATCTCCTAATAACATAAGTACTGATATCCCTTAAGTTCTGACGTCCAGTATAAGTACTGATCAGTTAAGTACTGATTTGTTCTGTTCAAATAAGATCTGAAATCTAAACATAAAACATATTAGCCATGACATTATCAAATATATCTAACATATTCAAAAATTCATAATGACTTCACAAAAAGTTGGAACCGTTAAAATTCCACTATTTGATAAAAAAAATTATATTATGTGGAAGAAGAAGATGCTCTTGTTTTTCCAAGTGGCAAATCCCAAATATCTGAACTTGTTAAAGAAGGGTCCAAAAATTCTGATGGTTATTAAACCAGAGGTTATAGTAGATGATGTTGTGATTACCAAAGTTAGAACCTATGCGAAAGAGCCTGAAGATTTTACTCCTGCTGAAAAGGAAGAAGCCTCCTTGGATGCCAACCTTCAATTAATTTTAGTTGATTCCCTTGATCCCTTGATGAACAGACATGTGATGAACTGTAAAAATTCCAAACACATGTGGGAAACTATTGAGGTGATTAATGAAGGCACAGAGGAAGTTAGGGAGAACAAGTTAGAGATCCTAACCTCTGAGTATGAACATTTTAAATCCAATCCAGGAGAAGGAATTACTGAGGTGTTTGAGAGGTACAATGCATTGATCAACAACCTGAACATAAATGGAAAATATTATTCAATCAGGGAGATCAACAAAAAGTTCCTTTTAATACTGCCAACTCATCTTGAACATAGAATCACTACCATAAGAGAAGCTAGAGATCTGAGTGAGATTTCTTTGGATAGACTCTATGGTGTGTTAAAAACCTATGAGTTGGAGCAAATTCAGCAGAAGGAAGTGTACGGGAAAGATAGAGTGGTCAGCACATCTACTGCTCTAGTAGCTGAAGGTCAACAATAACAACAACAACAATCTCAACAGTCAGAGAGAATGGTACAATATTCCAAGGCTGAGGAAAATGTGTTAGTAGCAGAATATGATCCTCCTACTACAAATCAATCCAGTGATGATTTTTACTCCATGGAAGAGCTGGAGAAATTGGAAGATGAGTCAATGGCCCAAATTGTCAAGAGATTCTCCAATGTCAGATTCAAGAGAAATCCCAAGTTCAAGTACAAGTCCAACTACAACAGATTCCAGAAAGATGGATCTTCATCCTCTAACACCAGCAGTGGTGGATACAAAATCGAGATGGTTGATCGGAGCACCATTTAATGCTTTAACTGCAATGAGTTGGGACACTTTGCCACAGAATACAGAAAGCCAAAGCAAGTAAGGAAGAACTCTTATGATTCAAATCATAAGAGTAACTCTTAAAGGGCTTATCTGGCAAAGGGAAGAAGCTGGGATGATACTGATAGTGAAGATGAAGAAGATGGGAATCTTGCTCTTATGGCTATTGATGGAAATACTTCATCGTCAAGAAAAGAGGTAAAATTTACTGATGCTGAATTAGTTTATCATCTAGGAGGTTCCTTAGATTGTGCTCGTCGTGATAATGAACTGTTAAGTCAGCAGATCAAAGACTTTGAGAAAGAGGTCAATGAATTAAGACTTGTGCACATTAATCAAAACAAATTAAAAGAACAAGTATCTTTTCTAGAGAATGGAGTTAACTGTTATAAACAACTCGAAACTATTCTCAAAGACAAGATCACCGGTCTTGAGACTAAGGTTAAAGCTTACTTTAATTCTTGTTCGAAGGCTAAAGAGTTCTACAGTAAGCAAGCTGTTAATCAAACATCTGGAATAGGTTTTGATTACAATGCTGCTATTGGAGAATTAGGCATAAACTCCCCTCCTCATGTTCGTGCTAAAGGTAGGGAAGTACCACATGTGCTTAAGGGTGTTGATAAACCCCTCTATAAAGGATCAATTGTTGAACCATTTGATGAGACCTCCTTTATTATTCAAGAAGAAATACGTGCTGAAGATCTTGCTAATGAGAAGGTTGTTTTCAAGTCAAGGGTGTCGAATGTTCCAGTCAAAGTTGTGAAAGCAACTAAGACTAACTCAGACACATATGAGTTGGATAACAAAAATGCCATGTCTACCATGCATAATTTTCCTGTTGTTAATCCCTCTCATAAAGTATGTGGTGTTCCTAATTGTGTCTTGTGCTTTCAATTTGATGTATGCTTATTTTAATGATAAGCATGTTTCTAGTGATAAGACTACTCCTCGTCAGCATGTGAATAATAGGAAGCATGATATGTCTAAGACTGCTAGTCCTTCTAAGGCTAGAAAGGAGACATTTGTGCCTAAGCCTAAACAGAAATTTGTTAAGGCTGTTTACAAGGTCAAATATCCAGTCATTTAGAAAGTTGAGAACAGTAAAGTTAAGAATGTTGTTTTTCCTGAAAAAGGTCAATTCTACAAGTATGCCTGGCCCAACCAAGTTTGGGTTCCGAAGAAGGTTTAATCCATTTGTATTGCAGGGCATTAAATAGGTGGAACCGACAGTGTGGATTCTTGACAGTAGATCGTCAAGACATATGACCGGAGATAGAGCTATGCTATTAAATGTGGTTGAGAAAGCTGGCCCAGTGGTTACCTTTGGAGATAACAGCAAAGGTTTAACTGAGGGATATGGCTGTTTGTAAGCTGGTAATGTTATCATTGAACTCAAACTTCTTTCAACATTAGTGGTTTCTTATTTCATTTAAAATCTTTTGAAATCACTACTGTACATAATTTCTCTCAAAAGATTAAAATGTATAATTTTCATTCATTATAGATCTTAAGTATATTTTATCTCTATATTACCATATGTTCTGTGATACAGGTTCAGTCTCCAATGGCTTTCTTTCATTGACAGTCATGAGGTTGAAAACCCATAACTTCTATCCCAGACTGTAAAGACAAACACAGTAACAGAACCAACCAACACTCTCTTACCACTAAAATGAAGTATGAATGAGCGTGAGGGAGATAGTGCCTTAGTGCACCATATAAGGAAGGTTCTGAAGTCAACCCAGCAGCTCTGTCTCCTACATAGATGAGTAGTATTTAAACCGAGACAACTGCTAGCCCCCATACATCTTCTCAAAAAGATGTAATGGATGAAAAGGCACAAAAACAGTTACTAGATTCATCCTCTCAACAGGGTGCGTCTATTGAAATTTGCCTGTCGGCCAGGGTATCCGTTGTAGTGTCACCACCTCAAATATAAACAATTCTTGATGCACAAGGAAAGGTTACACACACAAAGGAGAAGTTGACGGAGATAAAATTTTCGACCATTTTAAGGTCAGATTTGATTGTTCAAGGTTCTTTAATGGACCAATTGCCTTTACAGGTGTTAGGAGAGGATACTGATCCAAAAGCCATATGTCAGTGGTCAGTGTCTACCTCCCCAGGCTTAAATCCCCTGGATGCATCTGCAGATAGTGGATCTGACATAGGCGCAGATCGACAACTTGTTGATAATGATTTAGATATTACCTGATGAGTCACAAGGAAATGTCGTCACAGACATTCGAAGGGAACTTTGATCTTTATGCTAAATTCGTTGGATTATTGTTTACCTTCCCAGAATTCAAATCTGGAACCCTAAAAGGGAAACTAGTAACTTGTAGATTATGACTCAGATTCATCTGATGAGTTTAACAAGGATGGGGATTTGCGAACTCCCATTGCACCACCTGTGACCTCCTTAAGGACGACTAAGGTGATTTTCCTTGCAGGTACAGCTGAATTTTGGAGCTATGAGAGGAGTGATACACTTGTGAGAATGAGTATAAACACGAGTGGAAAGAAGAGTGAAACACATGTGAGGTACACTAAATAGAATCACACACTCACAGTAAGGAAGAAAGAGAAACTACTTGTTATTTCTTTTCCAATCAAGTGAAATATGAGAACTCCTTCAGACAACGGCATACATTCATTCTCTAAGGGGGAGATAAAAGCTTAAGTAATAGTTTGGAGGATTCCTTAACTAAGGGGGAGAAATAGCAGGGAGGAAAGAAATAGAAAAAGGTAAAGCACATGTACACTACACTACACCATTGTTGTTTGTAACTATGGATCCTATTGTACGGGAGAGGTGGTAAACACAAGGTGATTTCCTAGTAAGGGAAGAAGCTGTTTTCCAAAAGGGGAGTACCATTGGTTTTTATCTGCATATCCTATTGTACGGGAGATGTGGTAAACAAAGGTGATCTCCTTTAAGCAGTCAATTCTCATAGGGGAGAAGCAAGAGAGATATGCGCTTCTCAACAGGAAATGTGGTTGTACAAAAGAAGATGAAACTACTTGAAGATATGTTCAGTCTAGAGGAACATCTATTTGGAATCTGGAAAATGTTAAATATTATCCAGAACTTTTCTACTATTTACTTTGCATTTCTGTTTACATTTTTTTCTTATTTGTTAGTTGAGTTATCCTCTAGGTATTTGTTGTTATTGTCTAACAAACAAATAGGGGGAGATTGAAAGGCATATGTCATAGCCTATTTGTTTATTCGAGGATTTAACTCAACTCAAATAAGAATATAACAAGTAAATAGTGGATCTACCATCAAAGAGATCTCACAAAGTAACATCTGTCAAAGGATTCAGAAATAATGTTCATCTACAGACTTGAGGAATTAATTCAATGGAAGAAGTTCAAGAAATTGATCAAGCCTCAGTGATATAAATCAAGATTGTGGATTTAATCAAGTGACTGAGATCTTGTCATGGTATCAGATAATTACAAGGATTTAATCTGAAGAAAATCAAATTATCAAAGTCAAGACATGAAGAAATATCACGAAAGTTAGTCACTCATGAACCAGACAGTACATCAAGTGTCAACATTGAAGTGGTGGAATTGATTCATAATTGACAGTGATTTTCAGAAGATTTTCAGAAGAATGGTTGTTGTTGAAGAGTAGTATTAATTCTCTATTAGTTAATTAAGTCATATAGTTTAATTAAGAAAATAAATTATATATGCAAAGATTAATTTATTGATTAATTGAATTAATTGAATAATTAATTCTGAATTAATATTATGAATTTTCAGAATTTATTTTGAATTTATATTCAATATTAATTCAGCATGACAATCAATTGAACTGGTATGACAATCTGGATTGTCTCACCGAAAGTCATACCAGTTCATTCAATAGTCTTGCCGAAAGTCATGCTAGTTCAGGAGATAGTCATACTGATTGTCTTCCTAGTACAAATGATTGTCTCACCGATTGTCTTGCTAGTTCAACAGATTGTCATGCTGATTGTCATGGTAGTACAACAGATTGTCTCACTGAAAGTTGTACCAGTTGTGGGATTGTCATGCCAGTTCATTTCAGTTCTGTTGATTATTATTTAAAAGACAGAAGCAGCAGACATTCATAAAAAAATTCACAACAGAAATCAACCAACCAAGAACAGCAGCCGCAGAACAAATATTTCATCTCTCTGCTGAATTCAAGATCATTCATTTCTAGTTTTAAAGTTAAATCCAACCAACTAGAAGTCATTCTCTTGTTCTTGTGTAACTATCTAGCGGATCAAAATCCCTAGAACTTAATCTCAAATTGCGTTTAGCATTTGATTCTTTTTATTGCAAAAATAGAAAAAGTTCATGTCGAATTTATTCTAGATTTGTGATAATTAATTTGAGATTAATCCCTTGTAATCGATACCGTTGTTGTAACATCTTTCAAGTTTAATAATATTTTTATTTAACTTGAATTTTGTTTCAATTTTTTATTCTGCACTAAATTCGATTAAACGGTATAGTTTGTATTCAACCCCCCCTTCTACAAATATATTGGGACCTAACACTAAAGGAGCATCAACCAAGATCACTTGGGCGCATCCTTAGACTTAAGACGCGTCTTGCCTCCAGTTTTACCCGAGTTTTATTTAGTTTCCCTTTTGCCAATCGTGTTCTTGTAAATGTAAGTATAGGACTATTTCTTAGGGCGCGTCCTGTGATTAGGACGCGTCATAAAGCCAAGCAAATCAACAAATAAACAGCCCTTTGGAAAATTTTAAAGTTTTTTATTAATAATGCGCTCTAGTGTCAAAAGTGCACCAGTCCCACGAATACTAAGCTCTGTTGGGAATTTATTCGAAAAAATGATCCTTCAATCAGTTCTAAGGTAAGTAGTACATGCACTACCCCCTAGGCTAGGAGGAATTTATTTTACTTCTAGTCTATAATCTGGGCATAACCCTAAGTATATAATAAAAAAGATATGTAAGGGGCCAAAGCCGTGCCTTTCTGATAATACTTTCAGAGATGTTCCGCGTTCCACGCTTGCGGAACCAGCTTCCCTTCCATATCCTCAAGATGATAAGTCCCTTTCCACAAGATTGCTTTTATCTTATATGGTCCTCCCAATTAGCTCCAAACACTCCATGTTGGGGATTCTTCGTGTTTACACTACACCATATATGGCCTCTCCCAACACTTTTTTTGGTGTTACAAGCAAAAATATTACCTTACATCCCCCAAAACTGATCTAAGCTAACATATTTTTTTAACGTTGCAGTAGAGATTAGAAAATGTTACCATAGACAGGAGCAAAGTGTTATTGTAACAAAAAAAAAGTTAGCGTTGATATCAAAAATTGTGTTACCATAGAACTGAAATTTTAGGCGGTTCTTTTTTTCCATTTGGACAATATTAGGCGGTTCTTTTTGGGATCAAATTTTTGGGCCGGCCAAAACTAACTAATAGCCCGTCCGCTCATTTATTTTGTCCTTAGTATAAAAACACATCTCAAAAACACACACAAACACTCTCGTCACTCTCTCACACATCAAAACATATACAAACAGTTGTGTTCATAAGTACTGCAGAAGATGAATTAGGGTTTAGAGTCTTCTCAGTTGGGTTATAGTTGTTAGGTTTGAGTTGGGCTTGAAGTGAATTAGGGTTCAAAAATTGGGGCTTTTCTCATTCAAGTTTAGGGTTTGAGTAATTGGGATTTCTTTTCAATCAAGCTTTTCTTAGCCGGGTTTATTGTTGTTCTATTCAACATTTAGTCAGGTATGCCCTTATTTTCTCAGCCGGGTTTATATCTAGTGTTATGGTATAACGTTTGTTACTTAATGATAATTGGATTATTGTGGTTTGTTAGGTGGGTTTTGTAATTATTGTTATGTTTGATTTTGCAAGCTGAGCTTGGGAGGCCGAGTTCATTGCAACCTGATAAATGGAAGGTTTTTATCAATATAGCTTGTAGTTGCTTGATTGTTGGAAGGACGTGATTCTTTTTTGTTAACATATTTTTCTATTTCTTTGCTTATGGATTTAGTTTAAATGCCAAATTAATATTATTAGTATTCTCAATTTCAAAACTACTGTTATAACTGTTCTCATGATTAATGGATCGTTGTTTTTTTCTTTTTGCTAATTAATAGTTAAGACTTACACACCATTTTGACTCTTGCTACAGAAACAGATGAGAAGTTGTTTTCTGCACATCATCAATCTCCTTCTAAAAGCATCAGTGCCATACAATCAGATAAAGAGCTGTCTGTGTTAGATCAATCTGTGGCTGAATGTTGTCCACCTAAACATAAAGAACTGCAGGTACAAAATAAACTTGTATACAATATTTTACTCATTTTATGTCATTAGCCTGTGAAGCCATTTTCTAATTTTGAATTCTAAATATATTAACCATGAGGATTTATAGGATTTTACCATAAAATTTAGATAATTTAGATCTTTATCGTTAAATAAGAAGATGGTGTAGTAGTCTCTTTATCGACTGTCAGGGAAGCTTACAAACCACTTGATATTAGTAATGAGGCTATAGATGCAACATTTCGCCAGATATAGAAGGACCGGAAGCTTGGTCCTGCATTTTTTGGGGCTCATTGGCCTGCTGTAGACAAGTTCCTGACTTTGAATGGGCATATCACTATGTTAGAGTTGTGTCAGGTTAGAATTAGTATCGACTTTGTGTCATTTTTTACTTTTATTTTTTCCTCTTGCTTTATGTAATTTGGTCTCTGTTTTTATATTAGGCCCCACTCGTAGAACGTTACTTGCATGACTTGATTCGACATGAATTGAGTGTTTTGCACATTATTACATTAGTTCCATATAGCCGTAAATTGTTAGTAAATGCCACTCTCAGCAATGATCGTGTAGGGGTAGTTGTCATTTTGGATGCAACAAATGGAGCTGGCTTAGGGTTTAATAATAGGTTATGCGGTTAATTATGGTGTCAACTTTAATTGTGTATTTAAGTTATATATGTTATGGTTTAACTTTAAGTTATATTTTTTGTATCTTTGCATGAGAGCAAGCTCATCTGTCTTAGTCTAAGGATCATGAAGATTTAATTATTTTAGTCTAGTATTGTGTGTGTATGTGTACATTTACCTATATCCTTATGTATTGGTAAATGTTAGTTCAATATAAAAGATGAGAAATTGGTAGAGTTTATGATTTCAGAATTTGAATTTGGTGTTATATAAATCTTTCGGTTGGAAGAGTAGAATTGACCTTTGGAAAAAAGCACATGTCTATTTGGTTAACAATGAATATATATCTTGAATTGAGTGTATGACTTTTTGGTATTTGAATAGAAGTATTTGTATCCTAACCTCCATAGCTTAGAATGAAACTAGAGCTGTATAAGGAGGTAGCTTGATTTTGGAGGTAGCTTGATTTTGGAGGTAGCTTTTGAGGGTTTTATGGGTACAAAACCCATAAATTCATTAAATTCTTCTTCTATCTAAATTCTCTTCCTACCACTAGAAATCCTGACTACTGTTTTTTAATGTTGTTTTTTGTCAATTATATCGGGTCATAAACTAGCTTTTGCTACTGTGGCAGCTGAGTCTTTCTACGGGTTATCTTCCCCTTTCTGAATATATTCAAGTTATTGATCCCAATATCCCAACCCAAACCAAAGTTCAAACAGATGATACGTCGAAGGTACGCTTTACATTCCAGATACAAAGTATGATAATCATAAATTCATTAAATTTTGCATGATATTTTTGTACATTTATTTGTTCTTACAGATCATGACTTATTTCTTTTGCCATTTGCTATTGATTATCCTGCCATTTGCGACTATGTGGATATGTTTTGTTGTCTAGCCTTTTCAGTGTCTAATAGTTTTATGAAGAATGGACTAGCTCATAATTTACATTATTTTTGAACATTCTATAATAACCGTATTACGTGGCTGTCTATTTTCTGGCTATAGATTAACTTATCTAAATTTGGGTAGATGATATATTCAATCTTCAAACATGTTCTGTTTAATTTTTTTATGATAAAAAGATTAATATATGTTTTGCATTATTGTTATTATTCTTACTCTTTGCTTATTTAGTTTTATTCAGACTTTTACTGCATACATGAATAAATACAGATATGGGTCCCATCAAATCCACGAGGTGCAGAAAGGTTACCCCCGGGCATTGTTGTACCAGAGTCATACTTTTATCATCTTTCTTATTTCTAAATGACACCAGCAACTTTTTTTAGTCAAAGCACTTACTTTATTTTATTTCTATTGCAGGCTGGGACATTTGATCTCGTGGGAATTATTGTTTATGAGATAGATCAGACTGCAGACCAAAGTACAATTTACAATGGTACTAAAATTCTTAGGTGTATTATATGAGGCGATAATGACTATGGTAGCACTATCTAATACTTTCAGATTTGGTGGCCATAACTTGTTAATTTATTGCTCCCTACCAGTAAATATGAACAAGCATATCAACTTGACAATACTAGAATAGAACATCAAGCTAGGAGTCTTAAGGACAGAATTACAAGAATGGAATCTGACCTCAAATCAGTTGAGTCCCACACAGTTGAGCTGCAGAAAGCACAAGTGGAAGCACATGAATTGTTTTTGGCAAGGCAGGAACTTGTTGGAAGATAAATTTGATGTTAGAACTGTAGATTATTTTTGTTTAATTAGAAATATGGTCAAATGTTGTGGCTTTTGGATGAATTTGCAAACTTTGTTTATTTTAGTTGACTTAAAATTTTGTATTGTTGTGTTGTATTTTAACTTTAGATTTGAGTTTTTGAGTTAAATATGTATTTAAGTTTTGAGTGTTACAAGTGTAATTAGTAGATATTTTTATGTTGGTAAAAACATGAAAAAATGTTACAATAAATACATAAGTGTTAAAAAAATGTTACAATACGATATAAAGATGTTACCAAAAGATTGAACTGTTTTATCATCCGGTGTTACAATAGCATATATGATGTTGCGAAAGAGTTTATCGTAACATATTTTTGATGTTACTAGATTTTTATGGGTGTTATAATAGAACTATGGTTACACATGCCTTTTATAACCATAGATACTGAAAGTGTAACCATAGGAGGTCTATTGTTACATTTTCAGCTATGTTACCAAAGGTTTAAAATATGTTGCCATAGACCCCTATTGTAGCACGAGCAAATCCAACACCATGAAATTTTCAAAAAGTGTAACCATAGCCCAATTTTTTGCTTTAGGTAACATTTTTTAGCAAGTTTTACACTTTTTTTGGGTGTTGCTAGAGGCCATATATGGTGTAGTGTTGGCATCACCTTCCTAAGTACCAAATCCCCTACCTTCAACAGCTGTCCCTTTACCTTCTTGTTATAATACCTTGCGGCACATTGTTGATACGCTGCAAGCCTCAGCTGAAAATTTTCCCTTATTTCTTCCAAGAGATCCAAATGAAGCCTTTGATTGACCCCCGCATCTTCTTCCGTGTAACGATCTCTGCGAAGCAATCCCGAACCAACTTCCACGGGGACCATAGCTTCATAGCCGTAAGTCAGCATAAATGAAGTTTCTCCCGTAGTAGATCGTGGAGTAGTGTTGTAGGACCACATCACTTTTGGGAGTTCTTCAGGCCAATTCCCTTTGTGCTATTCCAGCTTGGCTTTGAGGGTATGCTTTATTATTTTATTCACAGCTTCTGTCCGCCCATTGCTTTGAGGATGATAGACCACTGCAAACTCCTTCTTTATTTTCAAATCCTCACACAGTTGTCACAACTCCTTTCTGTCAAACTGCTTTCCGTTGTCAGATACAAGCTAGTAAGGGATTCCAAACCTGCACACGATGTGGTTAAAAACAAAGTATCTGATTTTCTTTGCGGTGATAGTAGCCAACGACATAGCCTCTGCCCACTTAGTAAAATAATCAACCGCGACTACCGCATACTTGACATCCCCTTTAGCCTTAGGAAGTTCTCAATAAGATCTATTCCCCACATGGCGAATGGCCACGGGCTTACCATTGATGTCAAGAGTGTTGCTGGCATAAATGAGTAGTTCACAAAGCGCTGGCAGTGATCGCATGATCTGACAAAATTAGCGGCATCTTCTTTTATCGTAGCCCAATAATACCCTTGGCGTAAAACTTTCATTGACAACGAGCCACCCCCGAGTGATTACCACAAATTTCCTCATGAACCTCCCTTAAAATATAATTTCCTTCTTCTTCATCGACACATCTGAGCAGCGGTTGGTTGAAGCCTCTCTTATACAGAACTTCGTCATACACCACATACCTTGCAGCATGGTAGCGGAGTCGACGAGCCTTGTTAGTCCCTAACAATATAACAAGAATTACAGAAGGGGGGGTTGAATGTAATTCTGGCTACTTTTTGAGATTAATAAAAAATGGTTCTAACTTAATAATATATGAGTGTTTGATTTGCAAAGTACGGAATGAAGAGTTAGATAAATCAAAACACAAGTAATAAAAACACAAGACTTTAAAAACTTTCTAGTGGATTTGAATGTATCCACTAGAGATATATCTATATATATATATATCAAGAGAACCCTGTGAAGCTTGAATAGCTCACAGCTGCTTACAAATATGAACAACTAAACTTACAGAGAAATGCTACAGGATACAGCTTACAATTGTTTCTCTGAGAATGTATTTTCTTAGTCTTCTTATTGTTCTACTTGCAACTCTTGGTTTATATATCACCAAGATTACATAGTAATAAGACAAGATAATAAAACAAAACCTATCAAGTCTAATACCATGCTACTTCACTACTCTATTCCAGCATCTTTGAATATCTTCATAATAGCATGGAAATGGTAATGCTTCTTTGTTCTCAAAAACCTAGCTGAATAGGCTGCAACATTCCTTTTGCAAACACTCGACACATGTGACTGTGTTATCACTGTCAACAGATGTTTGAATTGATCATCCGTCGGGTACATGATTATCATCAGTCGGGTTGCCTTGTTGATCATCCATCGGGTAGCTAATTATCATCCGTCGGGTTGCCTTGTTGATCATCCGTCGGGTAGCTATTTGACACTTGACTTCATTTTATTTATACAGAATTACAAGACATCTTATATTTACAATTAATCAACCTATTCTGCATATCTAATTTAAGTCAACATGACTTATATGCTACTACAGAATCTATACAAAGGTGTTTGCAGAAATGTGCTACATGACTTATTGTTACATAAGCTACTCACTCGATGGATGTCAAATCATCATCCGTCGGGACTATATTCAGTCATCCATCGGGACTATATTTGATCATCCGTCGAGTGCTATATTTTTCACTAAGTTAAATCTACTAAGGTGTTTTGTTAATGTAATCATCAAGTTCACAACATATTCCCAACAATCTCCCCCAATTTATGTCTATTAGAATTTTAGCCATAAATTAAGAGAAACTTGATGATAACAAAATACCCTAAAAACACAGATTTAAAAGGTAGTAGATAAAACCAATAAGTGCTGCATTATTTACTGAAAAATTTACAAGACAAAGTGTTTAAAGATTTGCTCACAATCATTTTCAAGGTGCTCCTCTAGTCTGAGCAAATTGATCTATTTCCTTGATTGTCTGGATTTCTTCCCAAGCCTCTTGTTGTTTTCTTCTATTTGATTTTGGAGTTGTCTGTGGAATTCAAGTTCATCAGATTCTGAGAGATCTAGCATTCCTTGTATTTCCAGAAGAGTCTCATTGCTAGAGATGCTCAACTGGTCTTCTAATCTGAAGAATATTCTAACTCCCTTATCATCCATGAATTCTATCAGCCAGTAGGGCCTTAGATGCACTCTACTCCCTGTGTAAGGAATAGTTAAATTCATTGGGAGTGCATCTTTGGCTCTAATACTCCTCAGTTCTTCAATCTTCTTTAGAACTAATCTTCTAGCTGTCACACTAAATCTAAAGTTCTTTTTGAATGATGGATAAACTTTTATCAATACAGATTGGCTCTCTTGAAGAATCCTGTGAAGTGGCCATTGTATCTCTTTTCATCCCTTGTACTTGAATACTAACCTTTCAGGTAGATTTTTGTAAGCATCAATTCCTCTAACTTCTTCCAGTTCATCTAGATAGAGGTTTAGATCAGAGAATTCCTTGATGTCACAGATGTACATGATATCTCCCTTGTTGACCTTGGTTTGAGCTTTGGTTAGGGACTTGGATCTGAGAGTTGAGGGCTTCACTTTCTTGACTACTCTGGTTTTTGTCTTCTTTGGCTTCATGAAATAAGGTAGATTGAGTTCAGGAATTGGTAGACTATCCCAGTCTATTGGCTCATCCTTTGGAATGATAGGTTCACCATGGAAATTATTGGATGGATCTATCTTGAATTCTTCATGTGCCACAGAGGGCATGGATGTTTGAGTTGTTGTAGAAGTAGACTTTTTGGGAAACTGATCTTCCAATCCTTCTTCATCAAAGTTCACGTTTCTCTTGGAGTGAAGTTTGTATCTAAACCTTCTTTTCTGCTGTGACTCTTCTTGCATTTTCAAATCCTTAGATCCAGTGGTTTCAGATGGTTGTTTAGGAATTTATTGTGTAGGTTTCACAGCTTGCAACTTGGCCAAGATAGCAGCTTGCTCCTTCTTTTGTTTGAACTTTTTAGCATCTAGAGCAGCTTACTTCTTTTCTTGCTTCAATCTTGCCTTTTCTTCCCTTATTGCTTCAATAAATTGAGGGTGTCCAGCCACCACACAAATTTCCTTACCATTTCTGAAAACCTTGGCAATTCTTCTTTTCAATGCTGAATCAGCTGGATCCTTGTAGAATGCAATAGATCTTGACAACAGTTTCTTCTCATCGGACTTTGGTGTCTCATACACTGTGTCCAAAGGGTTCTTTAGTGAAGATTTTGGATAGTTCACCTTTGGCTTCATGATTAGATCTGCCTTTGGGGATTTGATGCAGGATGTCTGGCCTTTTTCCAGATAGTTCATGCTCATATCATTCACAGAAATTTGCCTGACTTGAGAGTGATGAATAACTGATTTTTCTGGCTTCTTTGCTAGACCAAACTTCTTTTGAATATCCTCATCAATTTTCTCCCAGTTTATTGGACTAAACTACTTCTTCTCAGTTGCTCTCAAAGTGGCTGTTGCTTCATTAATTAGATTAATTCTATCTTTAGCTGGTGGCTTTGTGAAAGAAATTGTTGGCATAATTGCTTTACTCACTTGAATGTTGAGCACCTTTTGTTCCCCCTCACTCTTAGAGCTCTCTTTTTCCCCCTTTTTGTTATCATCAAGCTGAGTAGAGGAGGAGGTCTGTGCAGCCACCAGTTTCTGAAGCAAGTATGTTTGTTGAGCTTGGTGTAGATGGATTGCTGTAAGAGAAGCTTTCATAGGAATCATTCTTTTGTCCAAGGAATCCACCTTGGTTGCAAGATCAGAGTTTTTCCTGAGCTGTCTTTTGATGTCTATCATTGTTGTCTCTGGAAGTCTAGCTTCCAACTTGTCAGACATGTCTTTCTTGAGTTGATCAACTTCATTTTTGATGAGGGAGACATTTTGACTTTGTTGGTAGCCTAATATTTGCTGTAGTTGGAGAGATGCAAGATGTGCTTGTAGAAGCTTCTTGGTGCTAGCATTTGTGGATGATTGAAGTGCAGATTATGTTTGGCTGATAAGTTGGATGAGTTTTGTCTTTAAATAGTGTTCATAACACTTCTTTGAAAATGCCCAAGATGGCATGCCTAATCTTGAACTAGGGCCTACTTCTCCCCCTATGTCCAATGGCTCTTCTTCACTATCTTCACCCTCACCTCCAAAGAATTCTTCTGAGCCACCAGTCTCATAATCAACATCACCAGCTGTTGAAGGTAAAGCTGTGATGGCATCCTTAGCTCTTTGCATGGATTGTGTGGTGTGCACCAAGTTTAGCATCCTTTCCGCATTGTCATTGCCCTGTCCAGCTAGAAGTTGATATGCTAGAACAGGGTGAGTAAATGCCTCAGCATCCAAGGAGATGGAGTCTACAACAGCTTGACTTTGCTGAAATAGTTCCTCCCTGTTAGCATCCTGGACATTCATTAACTCACTTGCAATGACACCCACCCTTATATCTCCTGTACCTGCATTTCTCTCATAATATTTCTTTTCTTGCATCAAGGTCTCACCTTGGCTCCCTGAAAGGAATATGTCCTAAGTCCAATCATGTATTAGGATTTAGGAATAACTTTTATGTAATCTGTTTTGATTTCATTGATATTAATAAAGACTTGTTTTGTTTTTATTACGGGCTTTATCTATTTAAGTGTTTAAATAAGATATACCATAGTTTAGAGTAAAGCTTTTTATGGATTATGATGAGATCATAATAGTGAGACCTAAAAAGATGATAACTCTAAACTTAAATAGTTCCTGGTCGTAGGATTACTAACTGGTAATTAATAATCCGCAGAGATCGGTACATACTATGCTTGCTTCATTATGAAGGATGTCTGTTCTCATAGACATTTGTGTGGTGACACTATAGCTAGTATGTAGGTGCTTATTATGGAATAAGTTCACTGAACATGACTCGCACAGCTGAACAACTGATGGAGTTCACTCACGTGTCAGCAGTTGTTCACATAGTGATAGTTGTACAAGTATCCTTAGACTTGAGGTCATCATAGCACTGAACTATGCTTTGGTTTAGTTCTTAGTCTCCAGGGACAATTATTAGGGCTCTTCTGGGTATAGGAATTTGTACACGAAGATAGTGTATGATCAATAAAGGATCTACCCCTTCCAGTGAAGGAAGCGAATGTTCAAGGCTGATCCACTTATGCTAGTTCAGGAATCTCTGGCCAGAGTGAATGAAATTAGAAAGGAGTTTCTAATTTGCATAGAACTACGCATAGTAAATGGTAAGCAAGTGATTGAATTAAATAGGCTTGACACGAGATCCATGCCTTGTGTTTAATCAGGACATTGTAGGGTAGAAGGAGTTTATTGTACGGTAACTATTCACTGAATAGGTTCTTGGTATTCTAAGCAGTGAATTCATATTATCCGGATAGTCGCGATATGCTGAGAAGTATCCCTCACGATGTAGAATAAATGTGATTAATTAATTAATCATATTTAATAAATTAGAGAATTTATATAAATAATGATAAAATAGTTTTATTATTATTTATTTCTACTACCGGCTTAATATTGAACCTACAGGGTCACACCATAAAAAGAGAATGATTTAATGGTGGAGGAATTAATTAATAATGGCTAATAATTATTTATTTATGAAATAAATAATTAATTGGCAAATTTAATAATTGATTAAATGAGATTTAATTGATTATAAATTAATTAAGAAAAGTTCTTAATATTATTAATTAAGGATTTAATTTTTGGAAATTAAATCAAGAGAGAGAATTATTTCTAAAGTGTTTAAAAAAAGGATTAATGATTAAAAGGTGTTTTAATTATTAATGAGAATAATAAATGGGATAATAATAATAATATTTATGGGAAAATTTCAGCTGAAAATTTTGCCTATAAATACACTATTATAGACCCTATTTTATTCTAACCCACACAAAACCCAAAAAGTTTGGAAAACCCAATTCTCTCCACCTCCTTCCTCCTCCTTAACATCGTTTTCTTGGTGGATACCGGTGGAGTGCTTCACACTTGAGGAGCAACTGCTAAGGATCTCTGATCGTTGTCTCCGAATTATTTTAAAAGGTTAGATTCGATCCCTCGAATTTTTATTCATGATCTGTATGCTTTTATTTGGATTTTGCATGTGTAAAAGTGTTTTGCCATGCCCCCGCTGCGTTAAAAAACCAACATTGGTATCAGAGCATAGGTTGTACGCATATAGATCTGTGGTAAAAATTTCAGAATTTTATGTGCTTGTATGAATTAATTATGATTTTTATAAGTTATATCATGGATTAATTTTGTTTGATGAGAAATCGTTTCTCAGAATAATTTTGAATGTTGATCTGGGTTCTACAAGTGTTGTAGATCGTCTGGGTATTTTTTTCATAATTTTATGATGTATAGATTTTTTATTATGAATTTTTGAAGTTGTTTCAATTAAAATTCGTAATTTAATAAGTAAATATATGTATATATATAGTATATATATATATATATGTTTGTATGGGCTGTATATGTTTCTGTTGTTGTCTTGCTGTTCTGTTGATTGCTGCACGGAGAAGGACAGAAAATGTCAGGCGGCAAGTTTTCCGAGAAGAAAGCAGGCGGCGGCTGCTGAAAAAAAAAATAGGGGTGTAACGCATTCCGGGAATGCGTTACACACTAGTGGCGCATTCACGGAATGCGTTACACCCTTTAATGGCTTAAAAGGGGTGTAACGCATCACCGGAATGCGTTACAGGGCTTGTAACACGTTCCTATAATGCGTTACAGCCCGTCTGTTGATTTTAAAATTGATTTTCTGGGAGTTTCGTAACTCCGTTTTAGGCGTGCAATATACCGTTGGATTCATTTTTCCGAGACGGATCTAATGGAGTGATCAATTTTAGTTTATATAAAAGTTTTAAACTGTTTATATTTCCATGAAGTGTTTTAAAGCTGTTTTTAACTGTTTTAACTGCTTTTAAATGCTTCATGTGATACATAGAGATGTATAATGCTTAGACTAATGTGCTAGATGATGTAAATGCCTACCTTGATGTTTATTCATGTTGATATATGTGATATATGCTTAGTTTATCATGCGATGATAGATTTAGGTGAACTTAAATGAACATAAGGCGCTTGTTAGACAACCTAGTATAGTGAAATAGTTTCATAACCTTAATAACAATATTATGAATACAATAATGAGATTCTTGTGTTTATGAAACACGTAATTGAATATGAATTTTCGATATGAGAAAAAGGATGATTCTGTCAACAACAGATTTCTATCTGTAAGAAAGGGTTATTAAGTGACGCCTCTTGACAATGCTCCACCCGATCTAGGAATCATCTGATTATTGATTATTGATTTGAAATATTTAATTTAAAAGGAAGAATTTCTTTATAATATGATTATGATTGTAACGTAATATAATCCCTCTAAAATTAAATAATATCAAGTAGTAATTGGCCAATGACAGAACGGGCTTGTGTCGGTCATAGCCTTCCAACATGATAGAAAAGTAGTTCTTATTTTTGAATCATTGTCGGTTCATACTACAGCCGAGGGCTTTGATTTCGAAATAAGAAATACTTGTCTATTACATACAGATGTGTACATTGAATAAGAATCTAAAGGTCGGTACGTGCTACAGTCGTGGGCCTTTGGGGACTGATTCAACTGTACGGAATGTTGGGTTAGACTTGACTTAGAATATTGAGTTTGTCATGCTACAGCCGAGACTCAATTATTCAAGAGGCTAAAGTTTGATTAGGAAATAACATGAGATGTAATTGACAAGAGTTGTCTGCCTATTGAACATTACATGGCGATTTGTGCTACAACCGGGGTCGTGTAATGGAATGTAGGATCCCTATTCCCACTAGCATTATGAATGCTTAATTTTTCACGTAGGGGGTTGAATAAATTAGGAAAACTAGTGGGAGCCACTTATGAATAAAGACCCGATTCATATAGTATTTTGAAATGAAATCGAATATTTGCTAAGTGTTGTTATGTGTTTATCATTTACAGATTTACTTTATACGTTATGTCTTCTGCACTATCACTCAGGAGCATACTAGATGCTCACAAATTGACTGGTCCTAATTATGCTGACTGGCTTCGAAACTTGAGAATTGTTCTCAGGATTGAGAAGCTGGAATACGTGATTGACTCACCTAAGCCTACTGAACCTGCTAGTGATGCACATAATGATGAACATGTTATGTATCGTAAGTGGATAGATGATGCAAATGTTGCTCAATGCATCATGCTAGCTTCCATGAACATTGAGCTACAGAAGCAACATGAGCATATGGATGCTCACACTATCCTCATGCATCTACAAGAGTTGTATGATGTGGCGGGGAGGACAGCTCGATATGAGATATCGAAGAAGCTGTTCGGTTGTAGGATGTCTGAGGGATCATCTGTGAATGACCATGTACTTAAGATGATCAATTTGATTGAACATCTTGGACAACTTGGTTTTGCCATGGATGGGGAGCTGGGCCAAGACTTGGTCTTGCAATCACTTCCGAGTTCGTTCTCGCAGTTTGTTGTGAACTTTCACATGAATAAGTTGGATGTCAGCCTGCCTGAACTCCACAACATGTTGAAGACTGCGGAATCGAATTTTCCCTTAAGAAGAGTTCTGTTCTTCTAATTGGTGAAAGTTCCAATCCTAAGAAAAGGAAGAGAAACTCTTCCAAGAAGAAGAAAGTAGGTGAGAAAACGCCGGTTCCACCAAAAGCTGAAGACCCCAAGAGCAAAGCTGTTTGCTTTCACTGTAACAAGGTGGGGCACTGGAAGAGGAACTACAAGGTTTACCTTGCAGAATTGAAGAAGAAGAAGGGTAGTGAGACTACCGCTTCTGATTCAGGTATGTTCATGATAGAAGTGAATATGTCATTAAATCAAATTTCTACTTGGGTATTAGATACCGCATGTGGTTCTCAAATCTGCAATTTGTTGCAGGGACCAAGGAGAAGTAGAACTCTTGAGGAAGAGGAGGTGATTCTATTGATGGGAAATGGAGCAAGAGTTGCTACTGTAGATGTGGAATCATTTCATTTAGATAGGCCTACGGGCAAGACTATTGTTTGAAATAATTGTTATTTTGTTCCCTCGATTGTGAGGAATATTATTCCCATGTTAGACTTGGCTGGATTTTCATTTATTATTGAGAATAATGAATGTTCTATTCTTAGAGATAATATTCTTTATGGACGTGGTGCTTTAAATAATGGTCTGTATATATGTGACATAATTTACTTCAGATTGAACAAACTAATAAAAGAAAAGGGATGATGAAAATCTCACTTCATTGTGGCACTGCAGTCTCCATTTAGTAGACATGGAGAGAGGGCTGCAAATTTGCTAGGAATGGTACACACAGATGTATGTGGACCAATGTCTACGCAAGCCATGGGTGGATTTTCATACTTCATTACTTTCATAGATGATAGATCTGGATTCGGATATGTGTTTGATGAAACACAAGTCTGAGGCCTTTGAAAAGTTCAAAGAATATAAGTATGAAGTGGAGAAACAACCATACATAGTATTATAACTCTTCGATCAGATCGAGGTGGTGAATACTTTAATGGAGTGTTTCTAGATTATCTCAAAGTAAATGGTATAGTCTCCCAGTGGACTCCTCCAGATTGGTATCTGAAAGGAGAAATCGAACTTTGTTAGACATAGTTCGGTCCATGATGAGCTATGCAAATCTTCCAGTATTCCTATAGGGTTATGCATTGGAAACCTCAGCATATTTACTGAATAAGGTGCTTTCCAAATCTGTTCCTCAAACTCCGTATGAGATATAGAAAGAAAGGAAACCGAGTCTTAAACACGTTAAGATTTGGGGATGTCCAGCTTATGTCAAGTAAGTTGACCCAAATAAGCTGGAATATCGATCCGTAAGATGTAGATTTGTGGGATATCCTAAAGAGACTTTAGGGTATTACTTTTACACCGATCATCGGGTGTTTGTCTCCAAACATTCTACCTTCTTGGAAAAGGAGTTTATCCTTGAAGGAAACAGTGGGAGCAAAATTGAACTTGATGAAGTTCAAGAAGCACAAACTACTATAGATCGAGTGGAAACACCTGTTCTGACTGAACAACCTTTTGTGGAACAGCCCATTCATAGGTCAGGGAGAGTGTCTCGCCAACCTGAGAGGTAATATGGCCTGGTCATTGAGAATGACAATGAGTTGTCGCTCATTAATGATGACGACCCTGTGACTTATAATGAGGCTATGAGTAGTGTTGACTCAGAGAAATGGCATAGTGCCATGAAATCCGGAAAGAAATCTATGTATACGGGATACAAAAGAATGATTATAGCAGATGGCCAGGTGGAGACCTTTAAGGCCAGGCTTGTGGCAAAAGGATTCAAACAAAGGCAATGGATTGACTTTGAAGAAACCTTTTACCTGTAGCCCTGTTAAAATCAGTTCGGATTTTGCTTGCAAATGCTGCTTACTACGACTATGAAATCTGGCAGATGGCCAGATGGTTTTCTTTCCAAGGGAAATGAAAACCTAGTGTGTAAGCTGCTGCGAACCATATGTGGTTTAAAGCGAGCTTCTCGAAAGATGGAACATTCGTTTTGATGAGACAATCAAAGAGTTTGATTTTATCAAAAACGCAGATGAACCATGCGTCTACAAAAGGGTTAGTGGGAGCGCGGTAACATTTCTTATATTGTATTGAATTAGAGTTGACACACATAACAACATAGCAGACCCACTCATAAAGCTAGTTTATGAAAGTCACTTTGATCGTCATAAAGACAAGATGGGTATTAGATACCAGAGTGATTGGCTTTAGTACAAGTGGGAGATTGAAAGGAATATGTCCTAAGTCCAATCATGTATTAGGATTTAGGAATAACTTTTATGTAATCTGTTTTGATTTCATTGATATTAATAAAGACTTGTTTTGTTTTTATTACGGGCTTTATCTATTTAAGTGTTTAAATAAGATATACCATAGTTTAGAGTAAAGCTTTTTATGGATTATGATGAGATCATAATAGTGAGACCTAAAAAGATGATAACTCTAAACTTAAATAGTTCCTGGTCGTAGGATTACTAACTGGTAATTAATAATCCACAGAGATCGGTACATACTATGCTTGCTTCATTATGAAGCATGTCTGTTCTCATAGACATTTGTGTGGTGACACTATAGCTAGTATGTAGGTGCTTATTATGGAATAAGTTCACTGAACATGACTCGCACAGCTGAACAACTGATGGAGTTCACTCACGTGTCAGGAGTTGTTCACATAGTGATAGTTGTACAAGTATCCTTAGACTTGAGGTCATCATAGTCATCTTGTGTACAATGAACTATACTTTGGTTTAGTTCTTAGTCTCCAGGGACAATTATTAGGGCTCTTCTGGGTATAAGAATTTGTACACGAAGATAGTGTATGATCAATAAAGGATCTACCCCTTCCAGTGAAGGAAGCGAATGTTCAAGGCTGATCCACTTATGCTAGTTCAGGAATCTCTGGCCAGAGTGAATGAAATTAGAAAGGAGTTTCTAATTTGCATAGAACTACGCATAGTAAATGGTAAGCAAGTGATTGAATTAGATAGGCTTGACACGAGATCCATGCCTTGTGTTTAATCGGGACATTGTAGGGTAGAAGGAGTTTATTGTACGGTAACTATTCACTGAATAGGTTCTTGGTATTCTAAGCAGTGAATTCATATTATCCGGATAGTCGCGATATGCTGAGAAGTATCCCTCACGATGTAGAATAAATGTGATTAATTAATTAATCATATTTAATAAATTAGAGAATTTATATAAATAATGATAAAATAGTTTTATTATTATTTATTTCTACTACCGGCTTAATATTGAACCTACAGGGTCACACCATAAAAAGAGAATGATTTAATGGTGGAGGAATTAATTAATAATGGCTAATAATTATTTATTTATGAAATAAATAATTAATTGGCAAATTTAATAATTGATTAAATGAGATTTAATTGATTATAAATTAATTAAGAAAAGTTCTTAATATTATTAATTAAGGATTTAATTTTTGGAAATTAAATCAAGAGAAAGAATTATTTCTAAAGTGTTTAGAAAAAGGATTAATGATTAAAAGGTGTTTTAATTATTAATGAGAATAATAAATGGGATAATAATAATAATATTTATGGGAAAATTTCAGCTGAAAATTTTGCCTATAAATACACTATTATAGACCCTATTTTATTCTAACCCACACAAAACGCAAAAAGTTTGGAAAACTCAATTCTCTCCATCTCCTTCCTCCTCCTTAACATCGTTTTCTTGGTGGATACCGGTGGAGTGCTTCACACTTGAGGAGCAACTGCTAAGGATCTCAGATCGTTGTCTCCGAATTATTTTAAAAGGTTAGATTCGATCCCTCGAATTTTTATTCATGATCTGTATGCTTTTATTTGGATTTTGTATGTGTAAAAGTGTTTTGCCATGCCCCCGCTGCGTTAAAAATCCAACACTCCCCACCCTCACACCCTCACCTTCACCATCTAAGGTGGGACTCCTCACACTCACTTTTGTCAGTCCTGAAGAAATGGACTGCATTGGATCACTCTTTTTCTCTCCTTTTTCCTGGGAGCAACCCATACTCTCACTCATATCACTACCTTCACTCAATCTTAATTGTGATTGCACAATTACTAAGTCATCTGCACTTGTAACTATAGTTGAACTTTGGAGTTGTGCAGAGACACCCGATGGATGAGAAATATCCATCGGGATAGTAATTTGACTATCCGAAGGATGACTGCTGTTAGGCACATCCGTCGGGACGAGAGAGAAGTGGCCCGTAATGGCCCAGCGTGGTGGCGTAAGTGGCTAAGTCGGTTGCGCACCCTATTTAATTCACTTAGTCCAGCGTAACTTATCAAAGACCTAGTTAGTCTCTGCGGATCCGGTACAGATAAATTATGTGATAGCCCGATCAGCTATCCCAGATGAATTGTGTGATAGCCCGATCAGCTATCCTAGATAAAATTGTGAGATGGCCTGGCCAGCTGTTTCATCATTGATCATCCAGTATATATCTGAGCAAGATTTTGTGGATCCCGTAACAGAACAAATGGTTTTATGGTTCCTGTAATGTAAAAGTGGTTTTGGAAATGAAAATAGCATGCTAAAATTTAACTATGGTAATTTGCACAGCACACGACTGGTGTTATTATTTTACAGAGCATGCTAGTTGTTGATATCCAGTTTATACATGTTTTACTTATTTTTGTAAACGAGTTATGATTGCTCACCCTTGAAAAATATTTTGTATATATATACACACACACATATATATATATTGAAGAAGCCTAGGAGATCCATCAAGTGAGTAGAAATGAATGAGTTTGGAGTGGAGACTATTGTGGACTCTGTGCAGATTGATGAAAATTTTGGCACAGATGTCACAACAGTCTCGGAAAGAAATGGCAAGTGAGCCAACAAATCATCTAGAAGATGATACTCACTTGCATGAATTTTTGGCTTCTCCAACAGAGTTAAAGATGGAGAATATGGTTGTGATGTTTGAATCATGTCAACATCCAAAGATTGTGTGGGAGAATTTAGTGTTTGAGGTGTTTCAATTTGTACAGATTTTGGCTGTGACTCCACATTTGTTGGAGCCACATCAAATTGACTTTGAGACGGTGCAGTGACTGGGTCTTTAGCTCCAGTTTGCACTGTGTGTGTACCCTGTGCATCCCCAAGGGTTTTAGATTTCTTCTTTCTTGTGTAGGTTTGTGGTGAACTTGTGTCCCTACCCCTTTTGTTCTGTGCTCCTGGTTGAGAGCTTGTTTTAATAGTTACATCCTTTTGGGAGGATGAAACTAGAATTGAACTTTTATCCTTATTAACAACCACAGTTTGTTGGGAAACTGTGGTGTGGCTTGGTTTGGATACACTATACTCACCATCCTTATCCTTAGGGCTTCTTTGATTTTCACCTTGTCCCTCACCTGTCTTTCCCACCTTCATACTCCCCTCTTTGTGTTTAGTGGATCTGGCATCTTTTGAGAGACACCAGAGGGGGCTTTCTTTTTCTTTGGTTTTGAAACTTTGGCTTTGGTAGCTTGGGTAGGCATCTGTCTGGTCATTGACACAGATGCCACTGCTACACTAGAAGGCAAAGAAATAGTTGAGGTTGGAAGAGTAGAGACAGTTGAAAATTACCTCACTTACCTGAGGTGCCTCCATTACTGGAAAGTAGAAGAGTGGCACCTCTATGTGGTGATCTGCTCTATTTAGATCTGCAATAATTCTCCTTTCTTGAACCCAGCAATCTAACTTATTGGTTGGGTTCTCAAGCACAATATCCTCAGAGAGGTGGTTAGCAAGCATCATGAAAAATCTAGCATAATTAACATTCTTATCCCTCTTATTAAGCTCCCCTATCTTAAACCCCAACTTTAACAAGATAAGATCACTAAAATTAAAGTATTTATCAGGTACTAGCATGTTGAGCATGGAGATATTAACATAATCAAAATTGCTAATTTTACCAGAAAATACTTTAGTAACTACATCACACAGATAGCTCCATTCTTTCCTAAGACCCAATTCCTAATTTCATTTAATTTAGAGATGGTGAATGCATAACCCATGGAGTTTAACATGTTAACAATATCAGTGTCTGTGTGTGGAGTAGTGACAGTATTATCAGGAATCTTAAAGCATGCTTTAACAATGTCACTATTAACACAGAATTCCTTACCTTTAATAGTGAAAGTGATGGTCTTGTCAGTTGAGTTGTACACTACAGTCGTCCATATTTCCTACACAACCTCACAGTAGATAGTGGGAGACTCCAACATGGCATATTTGAGCTTACAGCCTTGCACAAAATCCATCATTTTGTGGTAGTCGCCAGACTGTTGAATCCCCTTGTTCACTAGAGCCGTGAAATTATTCTTCTTATAGATAAAGCCAGTTTGAGACATGATTTTGATGACTGGTGCCATTGTTAGAGAGTAAAAATTACACAGAGATAGGGTAATTGCTTTTGAGAAAGAAAGAAGTTAGAGTAGATGAATTGAGAATGATAAAAGAAAAGAAATGAAAATAAATTTTGCTTTTATACTATCTCAAAAATAATTGTCAAATGTAATAAAGTAAAATAAAGTGACCAATAAAAATTGCCCAAAATAGTCGTTTAAAAAATAAACTGTAAAAATTCCATCACTTATCCGTCGTGTTATGCTTACAAACTGTAAGTAAACTCGATGGATAATGTTTAGAAAATCAACGGCTAGGAATGTGACAATTCGACGGATGAGGATAAATCAGTTATCCGTCGAGTTATAAAAATTTCAGAAAAATAATTGATTTTATTAACAAATTGTATTCCGACGGATGATCAAACTTGATGGATAATGATCATCCATCGGGATGAAAATTTTGACTTGGCCAAAATTTCATCCAACACTGAAAAATCAATTAAATTTCTGGCTGCTTTACAACTTGCAAAATATCTAAAAAGATTCAAGAGTAATTAAGCATACCTAACTCACTTACCAACCTTGAAAAGGTGGATACATCCAGTGGCTTGGTAAATATAACTGCAAGCTATTTTTCACTTGGGACGAAATGTAGTTCCACAGTACCATTCATTACATGTTCCCTTATGAAGTGGTACTTGATGTCTATGTGCTTTGTTCTTGAATATTGTACTGGATTTTCAGTGATGGCAATTGCACTTGTGTTATCACAGAAAATAGGAATTCTTTCCACTTGCAGACCATAGTCTAGCAATTGGTTTTTCATCCACATAATTTGTGCACAGCAACTGCCAGCAGCAATGTATTCAGCTTCTGCTTTAGATGTAGAAACTGAATTTTGCTTTTTACTGAACTAGGACACAAGCTTGTTTCCTAGAAATTGATAGGTTCCTGTTGTACTTTTTCTATCAATTCTACAACCTGCATAATCTGCATCTGAATAACCAGTTAGATCAAAACCAGAATCTCTAGGGTACCAAATACCAAGTTTTGGTGTACCTTTGAGATATCTGAAAATTCTCTTAATAGCAATTAAATAAGATTCTCTAGGATCAGCCTGAAATCTAGCATAAAGACATGTAGCAAACATTATATCTGGCCTACTAGCTGTTACGTATAAAAGTGAGCCAACCATGCCTCTATAACTTGAAACATCCACAGACTTTTCAGTAGTGTTAAATTCAAGTTTAGTTGCAGTGGCCATGGGAGTTTTTGCAGATGTGCAATCCATTGGTTCAAACTTCTTTAAAAGATCATAAATGTATTTATTTTGACTAATGAATATTCCATCACTAACTTGTTTAACTTGCAAACCAAGAAAGTAAGTTAGTTCTCCCATCATGCTGATTTCATACTTACTTTGCATCAATTTGGCAAACTTTTTGCAAAGTTTTTCATCTGTAGAGCCAAAAATAACGGCGTCTACATAAATTTGAACAAGTATGCTAGAGCCATTAACATTTCTAAAGAATAAAGTTTTGTCTACAGTACCTCTAGTGAAGTGATTCTCTAAAAGAAACTTTGACAAAGTGTCATACGAGGCTCTAGGTGCTTGCTTCAATCCATAGAGTGCTTTCAAAAGATAGTATACGTGATTATGTAGATTTGGATCTTCAAAACCAAGAGGCTGGCTGACATAGACTTCCTCCTCCAAATCTCAATTTAGAAAAGCACTCTTGACATCCATTTGATAGACCTTGAAATTGGCATGGGCTGTATAGGCTAAGAAGATTCTGATGGCTTCAAGTATTGCAACAGGAGCAAAGGTTTCATCAAAATCTATTCCTTCTTGTTGACAGTAGCCCTTAGCAACCAATCTAGCTTTGTTCCTGACTACTATGCCATTTTCATCCATCTTGTTTCTGAATACCCATTTGGTGTCTATTGGATTCATTCCTTTAGGCTTGGGTACCAGCTTCCAAACATTGTTCCTTTCAAATTGGTTTAGCTCCTCCTGCATAGCTAAAATCCAATCAGGATCCAACAAAGCTTCTTCTACCTTCTTTGGTTCTTCCTTAGATAGGAAACTGCTATATAGACATTCTTCTTGACTTGCTCTCCTTGTTTGAACTCTAGAAGATACATCACCAATGATGAGCTCAAAGGGGTGATCCTTTGTCCATTTTCTTTGTTGAGGTAGATTAGCTCTAGATGAAGAGGCCTCATTGTTGTCTTGATGTGTGATTGAATTTTGATTATTATAAACTCCACATGAGTTTATAAATCTATGATTTGAGAAAGAGGGATTTTTTGTAAGTGATCTATTCTGACTTTCAGCTTCTTTTGATGACCCGACGAATGGTGTATTTTGAGTTCCGACGGATGAAGCTGATTGTCTCCCGATGGATGATGCAGATTGTCTGTCGACGGATGAAGCATTATGTAACTCGATGGATGTTGAGTTATTAGCTTCATTGATTGTAGATTTTTCTGCACTATCCTTAGTTGTAGTTTCTTGATCACTTTCATCATCACTGTCATCACTAACCATCTCCACATTGTCGAATTTTAGGCTCTCATGGTAATCTCCATCTTGTAGTCCTTTAATCTTTTTATCATCAAACACAACATGTATTGATTCCATAACAATGTTGGTTCTCAGATTATAGACATTGTATGCTTTATCAACAGCATATCCAACAAAAATTCCTTCATCTGCTTTAGCATCAAACTTCCCATTTTGATCAGTTTGATTTCTCAAGATATAACATTTGCAGCCAAAGACATGAAGAAAATTTAGAGTTGGCTTCTTGTTCTTGAACAATTGGTAGGGAGTCATGCATTTTGCTTGATTAACCAGAGAAATATTCTGAGTGAAGCATGTAGTATTTACAGCTTCAGCCCAGAAGTATGTTGGTAACTTTGATTCTTCAAGCATTGTCCTTGCAACTTCAATAAGTGATCTGTTCTTTCTTTCTACTACTCCATTTTTTGTGGAGTTTTTGCTGCTGAAAACTCATGCATAATCCCATTCTCTTCACAGAATACTCTCATAACAGAATTCTTGAACTCAGTTCCATTGTCACTTATGATTCTTCTAACTTTGAAATCAGGATTATTGTTGACTTGCCTTATGTGGTTGATGATGATTTCACTAGCCTCATCTTTAGACTTAAGGAAATATGTCCAAGAGAACTTTGAGAAATCATCTACAATTACTAGGCAAAATCTTTTCCTTGAGATGGACAACACATTGACTGGTCCAAACAAATCCATGAGTAGCAATTACAAAGGTTCTTCAATTATTAAATCAAGCTTCTTTCTGAATGATGCTTTGATTTGTTTTCCCTTTTGGCAAGCATCACACAGTCCCTCCTTAGAAAACTCCACTTGAGGAATACCTCTAACCAGTTCTTTCTTTACAAGCTCATTCATGGTCTTGAAGTTTAGATGGGATAGCTTCTTGTGCCATATCCAACTTTCATCTTGACTTGCTTTACTGAGAAGACAAGTAACAGATTCTACATTTGATGAGTTGAAGTCAGCTAGGTACACATTTCCTTTTCTCACTTCAGTGAGAACCACTTTGTTGCTCCTCTTGTTTGTCACAACACAGGTTTCTGAATTGAAGGTTACTGAATTGCCTTTATCACAAAGCTGGATGATACTCAACAAATTATGGTTGAGACCATCCACTAAGGCAACCTCCTCAATGATAACATTGTCTTTTGAAATCAAGCAATATCCCACAGTATAACCCTTGCTGTCATCTCCAAAAGTAATACTTGGGCCAGCTCTTTCCTTGAACTCTGTGAGCAGGGTAGAATCTCCAATCATGTGTCTTGAACAACCATTATCCAAGTACCACAGATTCTTTCTGTTTCCCTGCACACATTAATATCAAATCAAGTTAATTTTGGTACCCAAGTTTCCTTGGGTCCTGCCTTGTTATCTTTCTTCTTTTGTTTCTTAGGTTTGATCTCATTTGACTTGGGGATATCAGATTCATCCTTAGTCATCTGAGTTGGACCTTTGAAACCATTCATCAAAATAGAATTATCATGCACATTTTGATTAACAGGAAATGGCATGCTATTTGTAAACATGTTATTCCAGTAGGTCATGCTAAATGGCATTTGAGGCATACTAAATGCAGCATAATAAGGATTAGGTGCAAATGGTATATTAGAAAATTATGCATTCATATTCTGTGTAGACATAGCATTCTTAGGTATAGAAGGCATAGCACTCATGTTAGGAAAAGAAGGTGGTACAGTCATGGAAGTAGGCATGGCAGTTTTGCAATTAACAAACAGATGATTAACACTTCCACACTTAACACAGATTTTCCTTGGAGCATACTTATCAGGTGTGTAGTTGTTATGTTTTTTAATCCCTATATTCCCATTTCTATTGTTTTTCCTTTTAGCCTCTGTTTTAACCTCAATCTTTTCTAGTCTGTCATTCAATTGCTTGATGGACAGATGACCAACATTCACTTTCTTCTCCTTATTCACTTGACTAGATTCTCCTGAAATAAAGTTTTTGGAAACTGATCCATATTTTTCATTTAACTTGGCAAGTTTGGCTTTACTCACAGGTTTGCTCACAACCGACGGATGAGGATTTATGTCACTCGACGGATAATTTTTTTGACTGTCCGACGGATGACTCTCATCATCCGTCGAGTCTACATCTATTAGCAATCCTTCAACCAAATTGGACTCCAGTTTCTCTTTACTCTTTATCCAGGCTGCATCACAGAAGGACTCAATACCTTGAACTTTGGTGATTTGAGCATGGACATCTCTAGATGATTTCCATGCCTTAATCACCTCCTGTTCATGATCAAGCTGCTTCTTTAAAATTTCTTATTTCTTCAAGGACTCAGTTAATTCCTCCTTAGCAATCTTAAATTCTATTCTCAATTTTTCAAATTCAATAATCTGAGACTCTAGCACATTATTCCTCTCACTTAAAAACAAATTGTTTTCTTTGATTTTAGCATTTTCCTTAGTGAGGGACATAAGTGTAACACACAAATGATATAATTATGTAGACATGTCATTTATTGCATCATTACACTCAACTTTAGATAAATGTGCAAGTTTAGTGGTGATTACCTGATTACTTGAAAAACTTGTCTCTATTTCATCAGACTTGGCCATTAGGGCTAGATTGACATAGCTGACATCCTCATCCTCATCTAGTCCATCTGCTGCCCAGTCATTTTCTTGTGTGATAGAAGCCCTTTCCTTTTGTTTGAGCAACTCAAAATACTTCTGTTTATAATCCACAGGCTCAAACTTCTTCTTACTGGAATCTGACTTTCTACACTCACTGGCAAAGTGCCCTGCCAAGCCACATTTGAAACACTTGAATTTTGATTTATCCGCCATGTTTCTATTTGGCTTAGCTACTCCAAAGTTCTTCTTGAACTTGAGCTTGGAAAATCTTCTGGAAAGAAATGCTAGATGTTCATCAATATCATCCATATCATCTTGGCTCAAAGAATCTTCATTTTCTGCTACCAGCCCCTTGCCCTTGTTTTCACAGACCTTTGAAGTAGACTCAACAGCTTCTATCTTCATCTCCTTCTCTTTCTCTAACTCAGCAACCAGTGCAATTGACCCTACTTTCTTTCTCCCTTTCTCCATTCTTTCATCTTGCTCAATTTCAAGCTCATAAGTCTTTAGAATGCCATACAGTCTCTCTAGTGTAAACTCCTTGTATTCTTGTGAATTTCTCAGGGAGACTGTCATTGGTTTCCATTCTTTTGGAAGAGATCTCAGGAATTTGAGGTTAGAATCTTTGGTTTGGTAGACTCTTCCATGTAGCTTCAGAGCATTTAGTAGCTTTTGAAATCTACTAAAGATATCAGTAAGAGTTTCACCTTCTTCACAGCGGAAATGCTCATATTGCTGAATTAGTAACTACATCTTGTTTTCTCTAACTTGTTCAGTGCCATCACAAATTATTTGAATGGTGTCCCAAACCTCCTTGGTTGTCTTACAATTGATGATGTTGTCAAACATGTCACCATCAACTCCATTGAATAAGATATTCATGGCCATCTTGTCTTTCCTGACTTGTTCAATATCAGGATCTGACCATTCATGCCTTGGCTTGGGAACTGATGGCTCATTTCCAGTTGTAGCTCTCATTGGTACATGAGGACCTCTCTCTATGCAATCCACATAGGCCTCATCTTGAGAAAGTAAATGAAGATGCATCTTTACCTTCCAGTGATGGTAATTATCTTTGTCCAGAAAAGGAATCTTGACTCCAACATCCTTCTTGTTCATCTTGCTGTTTATTATGATCTTTAAACTCTTTGTGCTTTAAGAGCTTGCTCTGATACCAATTGTTAGTCCCTAACAATACAACAAGAATTACAGAAGGGGGGGTTGAATGTAATTCTGGCTACTTTTTAATATTAATTAAAAATGGTTCTAACTTAATAATATATAAGTGTTTGATTTGCAAAGTGCGGAATGAAGAGTTAGATAAATCAAAACACAAGTAATAAAAACATAAGTCTTTAAAAACTTTCTGGTGGATTTGAATGTATCCACCAGAGATATATATATATATATATATATATATCAAGAGAACCTTGTGAAGTTTGAATAGCTCACAGCTGCTTACAAATATGAACAACTAAACTTACAAAGAAATGCTACAGGATACAGCTTACAATTATTTCTCTGAGAATGTATTTTCTTAGTCTTCTTGTTGTTCTACTTGCTACTCTTGGTTTATATATCACCAAGATTACATAGTAATAAGACAAGATAATAAAACAAAACCTATCAAGTCTAATACCATGCTACTTCACTACTCTATTCCAGCATCTTTGAATATCTTCATAATAGCATGGAAATGGTAATGCTTCTTTGTTCTCAAAAACCTAGCTGAATAGGCTGCCACATTCCTTTTTCAAACATTCGACGCATGTGACTGTGTTATCACTGTCAACAGATGTTTGAATTGATCATCCGTCGGGTACATGATTATCATCCGTCGGGTTGCCTTGTTGATCATCCATCGGGTAGCTAATTATCATCCGTCGGGTTGCCTTGTTGATCATCCGTCGGGTAGCTATTTGACACTTGACTTCATTTCATTTATACAGAATTACAAGACATCTTATATTTACAATTAATCAACCTATTCTGCATATCTAATTTAAGTCAACATGACTTATATGCTACTACAGAATTTATACAAAGGTGTTTGTAGAAATGTGCTACATGACTTATTGTTACATAAGCTACTCACTCGATGGATGTCAAATCATCATCCGTCGGGACTATATTGAGTCATCCATCGGGACTATATTTGATCATCCGTCGAGTGCTACATTTTTCACTAAGTTGAATCTACTAAGGTGTTTTGTTAATGTAATCATCAAATTCAAAACATATTCCCAACAAGCCTTGAACTTATCATCGGGGAGTGTTCCTTTATGAATGTAGTCAAGAATGGGTGTCATCCATGTTTCCTTGGGAGCCTCATCTACTTGCATCGCCTCTATCTCCGGGATACTAGGAATTTCCTGGATCTCTAAAGGTATGGATCCCAACAACACAGCCTCCTGCTGTGACCCCATTTTCGCTAAAGCATCCGCGTTGCTGTTCTTTTCCCGTGGTATACATTCCAACCTAACCTCTTTGAACTTTCCGATTAGGCGCTGCGTACATCTCAAGTACAATTCCGTTCGCGGGCCTCGCGCTTGAAACCCCCCATTCACCTGATTCACCACCAGCTCTGAGTCAATCCTCGCAATTAGGTTTCGTACCCCCATTTCCAAAGCGATCTTTAGGCCATTAATCAATGCTGCATACTCCGCATCATTATTCGTTGCATAAAATTTGAAGTGAATTGCGCTCATCAGATGATGGCCTTCTGGAGACACGAGTACTATGCCTGCACCTGCTCCTCCATTGTTAACTGCCCCATCTACATGTAAGATCCACCAGGGATGTGGGAACTCTTCTAAATATTCTTCATTACGAGGGGGCTGGAGCACTACCAAAGCCTTATCATCAACAGAAGAATCAAAATCCAACAAAAAATCGGCTAAGGCTTGTCCTTTAATTACTGTATGGGGCATGTATTCCAAGTCAAACTGTCCCAACTCTACGGACCATTTCAACATCCTCTCTGATGATTCTGGCTTGTGAAGGACTTGCCATAGCGGATATGTTGTGCGGACTTCAATTCTATGGGCCTGGAAGTATGGCTGTAACTTCCTTGACGCAAGGATCAAGGCATAAACCAGTTTCTCCATGCTTGTGTAGCGAGTCTCAGTGTCGTGTAATCGCTTGCTCACATAATACACTGGTGATTGTTCCCCATCTTCCTCTCTTACTAGAACAGCGCTGATTGAATACTCCGACACTGCAAGGTACAGTATTAGAGATTCTCCATCTAACGGTTTTGACAACATGGGAGGGTTTCCCAGTTGGTCCTTGATCCTTCTAAAAGCCTCTTCACATTCTGATGTCCATACGAAGTCTTTCCATGCCAACTTAATCGCCTTAAAGAATTCCTTGCATCTGTCGGACGATTTGGAAACAAATCGATTTAGCGCGGCGATCCTCCCAGTTAAGCTTTGCACTTTTTTCACATTGGTGGGTGATTTAATATCCAGCAGTGCCTTGATCTTTGCGATGTTAGCTTCAATTCCCCTATGGTTGACATTGAATCCAAGAAACTTGCCCGACTTCACGCCGAATATGCACTTTTGTGGATTCAACTTCATGTGAAACCTCCTTAAAATGTTAAACATTTCCATCAAGTGCTCGATATGGTCATTCGCCTCCTTGGATTTTACCAACATATCGTCCACATATACTTCCATGGTTCTCCCAATCTGGTTTTTGAACATCATGTTCACCAACCGCTGATAGGTCGCGCCCACGTTAATCAATCCAAATCGCATTCCTATGTAACAGTATAGCCCCCTATCAGTGATAAAGGATGTATGCTCCTGATCGGGATCATACATGGGAATTTGATTGTAGCCAGAGTATGCATCCATGAAACTTAGCAAGGCATGCCCTGCCATCGCGTCAACCAACTGATCAATTCATGGGAGCGGGAAACTATCCTTTGGATAGGCCTTGTTGAGATCTGTGAAATCTACACACGTCCTCCACTTCCCGTTCGACTTTTTCACGAGCACTGGATTTACAAGCCACTCGGGGTAGTAAGATTCTTTGATCAACCCTACTTCCTATAGTCGGTCCACCTCTTCTTTTAATGCTATCGCCATTTCCTCGCTCACTGGACGACGCTTTTGTCGTATGCCCGTGCAAATAGGGAAAATGTTTAACCGATGACACATTACCCCGGGGTCGATTACCACCATATCCGAATGACTCCATGCGAAGATATCGAGATTTTCAATCAAAAAATGAGTAAGTTTTTCTCTCATTTCATCACTTAGCTGAGATCCCACTTTCAAAACCTTGCTTGGGTCATATTTGTCGACCGGAACAGATATTGTGTCTTCGGCCGACCCCGTTTTCTCGGTGGGCATAGGGATCCTGGGATCCAGATCAAAATCAAAGTCCCGGGGGTCCTCGACGCCCATTCTTGCATCCGTGGGCGCGTCTCCATGCATGGGAGCATCTACCTCGGGACAAGGCATGGTCTTGTGCAACGCAGGTGTGGAGGGTGCGTCCTCATTTTGAGGAGCATCAACCTCAATTCCATTTTCACTTTTCAAGGGCGCGTCCTCTTTTCGAGGAGCATCCACCTTGAGGCTACTTTCGAGACTTTAAAATCTCACTTCTTTCTTCCAACTTTTCTCTGTTAACCTCCTTTTGCATGATCTCTTCTATATGGTTCACCACAACTTCTTCCACACTACGGATCCTCGAAACATTCCCCAATGTCAAAACATGGGTCTCGGTAGTATGGGTTTCTTCTTCCTTCGGGTCTTCTACAAAATAGTGGGCATGATCCTCTCCACTTGGTTTTGTATGAATGTCCTCTGCATCCTCAAATGGAAGACCTTTTCCCTCATATCTTCTCCTACGGAATTCCTTAACAGCCTTGTGATAACAGTCGCGTGACTCATATTGCGACCCTCTCATACTGCCCACTCTGTTAGGTGTTGGAAATTTTATCATCAAGTGATGTATCGAGGTTATCACCCTGAACGCCCGCAACCAAGGTCTGCCCACAAACACGTTATGCGCGGAGTCCTGATCCAGCACTTTGAAATCTATCATTTGAGTGACAGACAGAGCTCCTTCCTCAAGTGTGACAGGAAGCCTAACCGAACCCATAACTCTCATTGTTTCTCCAGTAAAGCCATAGATGTGTGCATCTTCAAAATACATGTCGCTATCCGGAAAACCCAATTTTTTGTATGTGTTGTAATAGAGGATGCTCGCAGAGCTCCCGTTTTCCAAGAAGACCTGATGCACGTTTATTGCCCCAATAAGCATAGTTATCACCAATACATCGTTATGGGGATGATGTACCCATATTGACTCCCTCTCCCTGAACGTATTATCAGCAGATTCCCCTTTGAATATTTTTGGAGGTCTATCTTCCAAGCTATGAATGTTGGTGAGTGGCAGGTGTCGTGCTTCTCTTGCATTTTTTTCCAACGCCCGAATATTATCACCAACAAAGAGGCGTCCTTCAAAAATTGCCCTGATACTACCAGCTCTTTGGAACTTAACCTCCGCTGTCTTTTCAGCGTCCTCCTCCCACGGGGGTTGCCTTTCATCTTTCCCCTTGTCATCATTCCCCCTGCGTCGTTTCACCTTGTCAATCCATTCTCCCAGGTATCCCGCCTTGATCAATTTTTCAATCTCATCTTTCAGGTGATGACACTCATGGGTGTCATGACCTGTAGACTCATGGTAATCACAATACTTCTTCTTGTCTTTACTCTGCCATGAAGTCAGACGGTCTGGTTTCTTGAGGATTCCTCTGTCCTTATTTTCCTCGAAGATATGATCAATAGACGCTGCTAGTAGAGTGTAGTTACTTACCCTCCTTTTATAGTTCGATGGAGGGCTCCATTCTCTCCGTGTGTTCACGGTGTTCACCTTATTAGGGCTTCTGGCATTTCGCCGATAATCCAGACTCATGAATCTATCTCTTCTCTTGGTTCGCCCCTTGGAGTTGTGAGTACCGTCATTCTTCTTTGTTTCAGCAAGCGATTGATCAATCGCTTTAAAGGATTCTTCCTGCGCAGGTACATAAGCTAACGACACTGGGTCCTTTCCTTGCAGGTTTTCCAGAAATCTGTCCCCACGCGCAGACCAGCTATAAGGAGTATTTTCAGTGTCTCATCAGTTGTGCCTCTCACCAAGGTGGATTCTGCATTGAACCTTTTAAAGTATGAGATCAAGCTTTCTCCTTCCTTCTGTTTCACATTGGCCAGTGTGGTAACCGGTGGCGTATACTTCACTGCAGCTTGGAACTGAGTTAGAAACAAAGTTTTCATCTGTTCCCAAGATGTGATCACCCCTGGACCAAGTTTCTGGAACCATTGTTGAGCGCCCTCTCTAAAGGTGGCCGCCAGGAGACGGCATCAAGCCAAGTCAGGTACTTGATATACATCCATCTCAATGTTGAAACGCCCCAGAAATTCCACAGGGTCAGAATTCCCATGAAAATGCAAATCATTGGTTGTATTCCTGTATCCTGCGGGCAACTGCGCTTCCCTCACAACAACAGCAAAAGGGGAAGGAGCTTGCGCAGTCGCCGTTACTCTACCTCCTTCAAGATGGTTGAGCAACCTCTTAAGATCACTCACATTAAACGTCCCTACTCCAGGAATGGTTTGAACGTTAGGTTGTTGGGGTTGCTCCGCAACTTTTTGCCCTTCCCCTTGATTACCCCCCGGGTGTACCGGTGGATCTCGCCGCCCCTCGCCTTGAGGCTGCGGCTGTGGCACGTTACCATCTTGATTTTGAACATTCCCCCGCACGCGAGGTTCCTCCTGACCGCGTCACGGTATTTCCTCATTGTTCTGCAACCTTTCTTGCATTCGTATGCCGTCCCGGTCATGAGGACGCGTCCTGGACCCATTGCCCGTAACACAGTGGGAAGCTACAGGGACAATGACAGGAGCTCCTTCAGAGGAGGGCGCGCCATCTCTCCTACCATTGTAGGGTGCCCTTCCATGTTGGTATCCCATATTTCCTCGTTCATTCCTTTGATAGCCTCGATAATAATTCCCGAACCTTCCTCACGGAGGGGCACGCTCGTGCTCACTGTGCCGCACCCTATCATCCATTTGGTATGTAGGGGGCACACGCGTTGTGTCACAGGGCATCGCTTCTCCAACATTTCCTTCCTTTTGCCACTCTAGCAACAGCATTCTCAAATCGTCATCCTCCAACCTTATGTCAAGCCTTCTTTTTAAGGTTAATAAATCTCTTCCTTCCTCACCTTGATTCTGAGTATTTTCCGCACGACAACGCTCGTCCATCGTACGGCCAGACCTATGGGGGTGTGGCACAACCTAATTGACAAGATGAGGCATTTCTCTACCGTCCGTGTCCTCATCAACAAGCTCCACAGTAGGTTCTAGATCATCAGAATATTCCAAGCATCGCGGAGTGATTCGTGGATTTTCTCCGCTGGCCTGAGCATCTCTTTCAACTACGGGCGCCTTCCCCACGGCGTGGCCACGACGGGAAAATGACGACCTCTCCTTGTCCTGCGACGCTCCACCGTATTCAGCCTTGAGTGAAAACTATTAAGAGTATCCCCCATGCAGTACAACTGCTTAAAGATATCAGCATTGCTGATGAGAACTGGAGTTGTCCCCCCCACATCCGGAGCTCTCGGTGGATCTGCCATGTTTCTGGGCACGTAGGGTTCATGGCGAGTGTAGCCTCCCTCGCCTTCTCCTTCAGATCTGCTGTCACTTCCATCATAAGAACTTCCATCATGATTATAAGACATCTTTTCCTCCCAAGATTACGATCTTAATCAGCACCCCTCCTTCTAGCGCCAATTTGTTGACGGAGGAATCTGGTAACAACAAAGATTGAGGTTTATCGCCGGAATTAAGATCTACGACGGTGGTTCTTCACCGGAAAATCAAGCGGTGTGTGGTGGTTTGTGGTTGTTTTAGGCTGAGATTGATCATAATAAGTGGTGGCTCCCTTATCAGCTCTTAACTTTTTACCCCTCTCAATGTGCCTACGTACCCTTTATATAGGGATTAAACCTGACGTAGTTCTTGTGGAACAAGAAATCTAGTGGGCTTAGACTTCTTATTCCCAGGCCCGGTGGAAGCCCATCCAAAATCCATCTTCCGCTAGCTTTAGAAATGTCCAACTATGAGGCTCAACCGCAAAGGCCCAAGGCTCGTCCGTAATCGTAGGACTTCACGGATAGTGCATCTCCCTGCGCAAGGATAACACTCCGCTACAGCTATCTCCCTTGATTTACGGACGCAGGTATAGCCACGGTTCACCCCAAGTGCTGGACGCATCCCTGTCCCCCGAATGAGGATAACCCACCAGATAACAGGACAGGTGATCCCAAGCTCTTGGGTGCAAAGTGCAGGATGACTCCAAAGTTTTCCAACGAGGACACCCGTTGAATACAAGAACAGAGCTCCCAAAGCACACACCAAAGTTAATCCCGCCTCCCCAACGAGGACACCCGTTGAATACATGAGGAGGCCTTCAATCATCAGGCATACCCCTGGAGGCCTTCAAGCTTTTCACGGACATCCCCCTCCTTGACCGTCTCAAGGAGGAAATTCATCAAAGATTACCTGCAACAAATACGTTAGTAAAAATAATCTCCACTGCTCCTTTCCACGCAAACTTTGTCCTGAAGTCACCCTCGAGAATGCATTTACCACGCATCGGACGCGTCCTAAGACATTGGGCGCGCCCTAACCCCATGAAACTTGTATTTGTTCTTCCAGCAACTACCTTCCCCGACATCCAGCATATCAGGACGCGTCCTTTCTCTCCGAGCAATTCATCCAACCTTCACTGTCAGACAAACATAACTGTCAAATGTTTCCAACATAATGGACGCGTCCTTTCATCCAAATTTTGGGTATAATAGATTACACCGGGTATAATTAAATTTTTAAAAGTATAATAAGGAAATTATTTTTAAAATAATTGTTAAAAAAGGCCAGAGACGTAATTTAGAGAAAGTGAAGTACAACCTTGATTTGTTCCTTGAAGAGGCTCCAAATACTTTAGCGTATTACACTCAAATGATATTTTTAAACTTATACCTGACCCGCTTCTTCTATTGGTTAACATATTTATCACTTTCTGATGAATCCTCAGAGACTAAACATTACAACCATTTCAGAACTGTGATTTTTTCATTAAAAAAAACAAGTTTGTAAATGTAACATTTGATTTTAACAAAGTTGGTGCCTGTTTTAGTTCAGTGGTCTAAATTGTTTTGAAAATGGATTGTCAACCAAGATTAGGCTGAATTACATGGGGTTGAACATCGTTACAACCTTTTGTGTAATGGAGCTACATCATGAGCTACATCATCTGTTATTTATTTCTACTTTTTCCACTGCAGTCTTCCAAAGTTTACTTGTCTCCCTATCATTGTCTTGGCCCCAACGCAGATCAATCTTCTGTGCTTGTATCTTGTGGTTTTGATTTGGTTCAGATGGACCAAACATCACAATTTTCTAGTAGACAACGAACACTCGGAAGGATCCCTCCTCGTTTGCCTGCTTGCGTTCTGCAGAAGGCCTCTTGAGTTTCCAACGTTAGAATCTTGTTTGCTCATGTTTAACACTAAATGTAGATAGTTATTTCATGCTTTAGTCAAAATATATTTCATATAAGACTTGACCCACCACCCATATCCAACCTGATTAGACGGCCATCAGACAATCAACAGCATGTAGTAGGGATCGGATATTATAAAATTTAAATTCAAATATTTTCGGGTTATTTATATCCAAATCTGTCGGGTTTCGGATCCCGATCGGTTATTTTTCGGATATTCAAAATTACGAATAATGTAGTCAAATTTAATATTATATATACATACAAACACTATTAATCACATTTATATGATAGCTAAAATTAAAATATATTAACTATAAGTAGTTACCACATTATATTGTACGGGTTTACATGTTCAGTAATTTCTAAGATATGTCGATAACATAATATTTAGTATTTTATCACAAATTATTATTTTTATAAATATATACAAAGTACATCTTACATAATAAAAGGTGATTTTGATATTAAAAGTTATAATTTACTAAATAAGTGTTGAGAGTCTTGATAATAATCTATTATTACACAAATAATAAGAAAACTATGTAATTATATGTATTACATCTAAAATATTACATATAATTTATAAAAAAATGTGTCGGGTTTTGATCGGATTTCGGGTTTGGAATGAATTTCGGATCGGGAATCGGTTCGATATAGTTGAAATCCAAATCCAAAACTTCGGGTTTGGTATATCCAAAATTTCGGGTTTCGGATCGGATATCCGTCGGATTAGATTAATTTGCCATCCCTAGCATGTAGAAAGATTAGGATGGAATTTTTACCATTTCCCCCCATGTGAAGATTGATGTAGTCCTCTCGCTACTTGGCTTGAGTTAATTATATGATGTAAACCTTTCCCAGCCCAGACTGTCTGTTGCGGTTGAATGAGTTACTCAAGTCTTTCATGACCCCTGCAGGTGGGTGGAATCGTCGGCTTGAGGCCTAGCCTGTTCAGGCTCCCGTCACTGGCCTTTTAAATTGTTGATATACTTTTCTTACTTTCTCTCCCTATTCATCTTAATATATACAAAGCTAAAATTTTCAAGTAGCAACCTGAAACTACCAGCATTTATATACTTTTCATTCTGTGCCAAGCTCGAAAGCAACTACTTCTACATTCTTTTTGTGAATTACTACCGCGCTCCTACAAATAACTAATAAGATAACGAGCTCAGGTGAAATCCCATGATCAAAGAAAATAGATGCACGCAAAATCTCAAGGTTTGCTTAAAGCGGACAAGACAAAAGCCCTACAGGTGTCAAGACAAGACAACCTGAACAATCAAGCAGCACTTTGAGTCTGTAAAAATCCTTACATTTCTTCATATCTTTCTAACAAAGATTTGCCTTATGCTACATGCAAAAAGAAATTAGAATATCCAAGACAATGCAAGAATATCTTTATAATAACATAAGATAAACATGCAAACTCGGAGGCCACCCTTCCACCGTCCACAGGGACAGATAATAATTTAAAAATTCCTCACTACCATGGTCCTATGCTATCAATTTTAAAAGACAAACGGATCACTTAGACAAGACAGGACTAAAAGTTTTCCATCAAGCACTGTTGGCTATCCAAGTACAACATATGCCCTCTAAACTAATAGGGTCGATATCGCCGACCTCGATTAGCAACATCGCTGGCACCACCTCGTCCTCGCCCTTGAGGTCCGCCTGTTCCATTAGTTCGGTCATTTCTCCGGGGCGGCATTTGTGGCATCTGTACACCAGGCTGCTGACTGTAGAATACCAAAATTAGTAAAAGAAGCTATAAATATATAACAAGACATCTAAAAGAAGAGGCTAGTAAGGAAATGACAACTTACAGAACATAGCCAATTCGGCCATCTGGTAGAACCATTGGCACCATCTGCATTCCTGCAGGCATTGGTCCCCTTCCATATATCATAGGCTGCTACGTATGTACAAAGATCATGTTAAACTTTTTTCAATAGAAAATGAAGAAATAAAATTATGACTAGAAACTAAAATATGTTCACTAAGATACCTGCTGGTATCCTGCAGCAACACCATATCCTGCCCCTACAGCGGCATATGGATTAGCAGGGAAGCCACCATAACCAGGGTTGGGGATATAATTTGGAACAAGTCCAGAATTGTGGATATTTGCCCCTTCAGACTTCCTATCACTTTGGGGCTTTGCAAGGACCACTTCTAACACCTGACCTGCAGATCAATAAAATGTTATTCAGCTGGAACCAACTTCATGAAAAGCAATTTCATCAATGTACTTTGACTTTTCATTTAAGCTGGAAAAAGGAATAATAAACACGGAGGATGTTAACCAGTCCCTACATCAAGACTGACAACAGTGTCGTACACCTTTAAATTAAAATGTCAATCACCCTGATATTTTTAAAAATAAGAATAGAAAAACCTAGAGTCTCTGTGATAAGCAGGAAAAATCAACATTATCAAATTATAACGGACCCAATATAGAAATCTTCTAGAATTTGACGATATCATATCAGAATATTCAAAATTTCTGGTCTGGAAACACAGCAGCTGACACTCCTAGATAATCAATCAGCAAGAAAAGACAATTTTATCCACAAAACATAACAAATTATCTAAAATTCTTATCAAAGCTTTTGAATTCAGTACTTTCTGCTACTAAGTTTATTTGCAACCAAAGTTAGACGAGTATGCTAATATAATACCATTAATTTCATATTTCTCTGCATCGTTGACAGCTTTCAATGCACTTGACCTTTCTGCAAAATGAATAAACCCAAAATCTCCTTTTCCGCCACTTTTAGAGGGAGGCATGACAACTTTCTTAACTTCACCATGGCGCTCAAATAGCTCCTTTAACTGCTCTGATGGTGTGTTCTCAGGTATGTTCTTCACATAAAGGGCCTTGACCTAGTAAACCAAAACATGAAACAATCCCCGACTTCCGTGAGAACAAAAAAAATATATTGTTTAAGACACAAGGACTAATACGATAACCCTAGTTTATTCACAAGACAGATTTGGAATTTTTTACAACAGATTAGTTCTCAAGATATAATCATATATCACAAAACAGGTCTAAATTGGGATCCTGCAAAGTCAGTTGACCTTACGTCTATTTTTTATTCTGTAGAGCTGTCAATACATGGAAACTTTTTGTAATACCCATAATCCAGTGTCATATCGCTAGTCCCGAATTATATGTCATATTCTTCCTCAATAAACAACCAAATTTTATATTTGGTGACTTTAAATTCCTCGTCAATATGCCTTCCTTTCATATTTCTACGACTTATTTTATTAGTTATCACATTTTAAAAACAAGACCACATTCATTTGAACTGAAAAAATCAACTGAAACATGTATACAATGTAGATAATTTGTACAGAAAGAAAATAAGAGTGTACAAATTGAGGGAACATCAACTTATCTAAATTCATCCAAATTTTACCTACTGCTGGAATCAAAACCTTCAATCTTACAATCTCTACGCTCTACCTACCTTCAGATTCTTGATCGACCTCCAGTTTGGGAACCGCGGATGACCTCTTGATGATGATATCAGGATGGGGCTGTTTGGGTTTGGGGAAAGACTTATATATACAAGGTATTGAAATTAGGGGGAAAATGCGAAATTTCATCCATCCATAGTGAATGCAAGCTTAAGTCGTCGAGAAAATAAACGGCAGTCTGGAAATTACAATGGCTTACCCTTCTAATTAATCTTCATACGAAATTTTTTTTTATTTATTACTGAATAAAAAAGGGGATGTCAACCAAGATGATAATATTTTACAAAAAAATAAATACAATTCGAGTATTCCAAAAACTAGTGCCCAACAATGTTTAAGGGAACTATAATCTATAAGTCCATAACTAAATGCAATACATTTCACAATGTACCTATAGACTATGATTACAAAGAAAACAAGAGGTGGAGATAATTTTTAGGAACATAAATACTTTAATTTTTTGAAAAATAAAATAATAAATGATTCTTGAAACATGCAATTCTTATGCCATAATAGGACTGACGAAGTAATGATATTATGCAAGACACGTCTACCACATATGTGGAAATTCAGAAATACCAACAAAAAGTGACTTACGTTAATGACGATTTTACCAACACAATAGTAAAATTAAAAAAAAAACAGTTACTGAGGCTATTTTAATTTAGTAAGTAAATATATCATACTACTTTTTTTATAACTACATATATTAATTAGTAGTATATATGAACTATAAGAAGAACAATAATACCTGAATTAATCATGATGCAAAATTTATAAACTAAACATATTAAGACTGGAATTTTGGAGAGGTGGGGTTATATGGAATAACTCTCTACATACATAATTCTAATATAACATTTTAGAGCTCACAAGTCAATATCTAATATACAATATGTTACTCGGACTTGGCTAGAAGTGCCCAACATGGATACATGTCCAAATATCGTACTCCGCGACATTTTGAAAAATGTACATGTTTTTGGCCTAAAAAAGTGTCCAAATCCGAGTGTCCATGTCCGAGTATCGAGTGTCTGACACGGGTACTCGAAGGTACAATAAAGAGTCCGAGTAACATATTACATATATCGATTGAACAAATTGCTGGGCTATTGTTAAAAAAGAAAGGGCACTAATTTCAGAATTGCAGGGGACACGGTCTCATCTTCTCATCATAAGGTAGCTACTCCCATTTCAAGTGCTTTTGGAGCCACTGGTTTTTACTTTTTTCCAGAAGTAACCTATAACTTATAATACACAGATACATTTCTTTTGGTTGTTAGATTCCATCTTGTTACTTGTAACCAATTTCTAGGAGAATATTAGCACTATAAAACAACGAATCTAAAAGAATATTTCTTCGGTGCGAGCAAATGTTAACACTAATTAAATCATAAATCTACTAGTGAATTTATGCGTATGTTGACAAAATATACACCACATAATATGTTTTGTAAGAACTGGTAAAAAAAAATTTACAATCTACAAAAACTGAACCACAAAGACAAAAATTTATTTATAACTAAAAACAATGTACAATTACCTGAGCAGAAGAAGAATGATCAGGGGTACTCTTTGGATCAGCCCAAGTCACTGTTGGAGTGTTTCCTTCCAGTTTAAAGTCAGCACTCGACATTTTCTGTCTCGAATAATCTGCACATGAATTGTTGAAATACTCGACAAAAGCAAAACCTCGATTACGGCTTGGAGTTTGAGGATCCTGTATTATAAAGATAAGTTAATGGGTAGGTCATGTGATTGCTTTAGGTAAATATGCAGTTTATGACATATTTTAGTTCATCTGTAATAAGTCAAAACGCACCTTGATAAGCTCAATGTGTTCTGCCCCAGGCCCAACCTCATCGATTAATTTTTTAAACTCATCTTCAGTCAAGTTCTTTGGAACATTGCCAATAAACAATCTGTATTTAGTTTCAGACAGTGAACACCTCAAGGTCCTACCCTGCAGGTAGAAACGTACAGTAGGACAATATTTCAATGAACTGGTAGTAGGGAATGAGAGTAAATAACATACGAAGTTTGCAAAAGACAGATAACTTTCAAAGATTAGTCCTCTCTACCTTATAATCTTTACTATGCAACTGTTCGATTGCCTTCTGTGCGACATCCTTAGTCTTGAATGATACAAAAGCAAAGCCTTTACTTTCACCAGTATCTTTATTCTTCATCAGCCTTATCTGTGAAATCACAAATAGATTGATAATTTGTATAAGGATAATCAATGCAAAAGTGAAACTATAGAAACCAGAATAACTGGTTGTACCAGGATCCTCTTTCATGTATATTCTAAAATTTAATCTTTTCATTTGAATAAAACAAACCTCAACAATGTCGCCCACAGAGTCGCAGAGATCTCTCAAGTCTTCTTCGGTAATATCTCTTGGAAGAGCGCCAATGAATACCTCAGAACCATGAGGAGGAAGAGCAAGAAGTTCAGCGCGCTTTTGCTTTTCTTCATCATCCACAGGTTCAGATGGTTTATCTTCATCTTCAACAGATTCATACGCATTGTTGCTTGAACGGCTTCTGTCATCTTCAGGTGACTCCTTACCAGAATTTTGACTTTTCAAATCTTCCTGTTCGTCCTGAACATCTTCATCACCTCCTTCCTCCAACTGCTCTTCAACATCATCATCCATCTCTTCATAATTGTCATCATCAAAATCCACGCGGTCCTCAACTTCTGCACCGTCTGCCATCTATCTATCTCAACTCTGTAGCTCTTCTTTTACAATAGCTGCACCCTACTTCAGCCAAATTCTCCTGCAGGATTAAAATAAGAAACTAGTAGGTGTTTAAATCTAAGCTGCAAAGGTGCCTATCAAGAAAGTAATGTTCTATTCAGTTGGAAAGAATGGATAAGGTGAGTGTCAGTAAAGAGTGAAGGATGGCTTTTCTACGGTAAGGATTGTGAAGAAAATGAGTGAGGAACACTGCAATTGGCGGTACTGAGGTCCAATCAAAACAGGTAAGACTGGAAATGGATAAGTTACGCAAACTACAACATTTTTCCACATACTGAGTACAAATTTCAATTTATTCCCGGATATTGCAATATTTAAGATACGGATCTTATAAGAGAAAAATAAGGGGAGCCAACCCCTGACATATGTGTACAACTGACCCTTCACCCTGCTTTATGAGAGACATAAACAAGTATCTTTAAAAATCTGGTTTATATTCCAATATGTAACCGAAACAAAGGTCCACACAACAATTTAAACCAAAAGACACCCAAGAGTGATAAAACTTGTATGTAATTATAATTAACACGAAAAATCTCAAAAAAAAACAGGAATCTACGAAACAAGTAGCTGAGACCAATATATAATTACCTTAAAGAAGTGTGAAACCAAGTGGAATAGCAACCCCAGAGAGCATAAACCACCACAGTCAATTAATTTATCATTGTACATGATGTTACACATATAAAAAGGACAATAAAATCCCCAATCGTGTTTCATTTTAAAGCTGTAAGTGTGTATTTATGTATGTATGTATGTATATCCCCAAATGTAAAAAAGTTAGATCTAAAAAGAGAAGGCAGCCTAAATAGATATAGACGGTGAGGTATAGATGTATGTATATGTAATATATATATATATATATATAGAGAGAGAGAGAGAGAGAGAGAGAGGTAAAGGGAGTTGAGAGGGATGATAACTTTAGCGTACCGGAAAGGGAAGGATAGAGAGGAGAGAGTCTGTGTGCTCTGCGCTTTTTTTATCTTTTTTGCAATGTCTTTCTTGTGCATCCCTCCCCTCATCTCTTGGATTGTGTATATACGAGATTGCAACCAACCTGCCCCCCAATTTTTGCAAATTCGGGTGGGTAATGGCCCGGGTGGGTTGACTCCCTCGTGGGTGTTGTGTTTTTTTGTGAAACTAGTTTATAGCCTGTGCTTTGCACATGAATAGAGCCGGCAATTTCGTACACGACATAATAACACGACACGAAAATGACACGAAAATAACGGGTTTGGTTCGATATTTTTGATATACGAACACGAAACTACACGAACACGAAAGTACACGGATGAATTTGGTATCGGTTTTGGATTTACACTTGGGTACTGTAGAAAATAAGAGTCTAAACCTGTACCAAATCAGAAAACTTATTCAACTTGAATCCAACCATAGATAAGAGTGCATATTTATACATCAGTGCCTATTCTAGAATGATCTTTTACTGCTGGTTCATGAATTATCGGAAGCTGGACAGTTTCTTATTCTTTATTACTTATTACAGCAGACTTTTCAATTATCTAGCTATATCATCGCTTCTAGTTAAATCTGGAACATTCTGGACTCTTCAGTCGACATTGGTTTGTCTTCCAACATCCCCCCTCAATGTCGACGACCTGTTGCATACACCAAGTAAGGAGCGAAACTTGTTTATCTTTGTAACTGGCAAGCTCTTGGTGAAAATATCTGCAACCTGTTGTTCAGTGTTTACTGGACTCAAATCAATTTCTCCACTTAACACCTTCTCTCGAATATAATGATGTTGAACCTCAATGTGTTTTGTTCTGGCATGAAATACCGGATTTGAAGCAAGTCTTATTGCACTTTGATTGTCGCAAAATAGCACTACAGAATAGTCAACACTTGTACCAATATCTTGAAGTATTCCTAAGAGCCATGAACATTCTTGAGCTGCCATTGTTGCAGCTCGATACTCGGCTTCTGTAGATGACAAAGCAACAGTTGGTTGCTTCTTACCACCATGAAATGGCTCCGGATCCCAAGCTAAAAGTGTAACCTGACGTAGACCTTCTTGTTGACGGATCCCCGGCCCAATCCGCATCTGTGAATCCAAATAACTCTTTAATTTCTTTAGCTTCATATAAAATACCATAATTCATTGTACTTCTGACATATCTAAGAATGCGCTGAACTGCTTACAAGTGTGGTCTTCTTGGTCTTCTCATGAACTGACTTACAATTCCCACTGCATAACAAATATCTGGACGGGTAATGGTTAGGTACATGAGACATCCAACTAACTTCCGATATAAACACGGATCCCTCAATTCATCACCATATTCTTTTCTTAATTTTTGATTTACTTCCATTGGTGTAGAAATGAGTTTGCAATTCTCCATTCCAAATTTATTTAGCATATCCTTGGTATATCTCTTCTGGCACAAAAACAACCCCTTTGGAGTTCTTTCAATTTCCAGACCAAGGAAATGTTTCAGTTCTCCAAGGTCTTTCATTTCAAATCTTCTTTGAAGATTTACACGTGTTTCTCTAATTTCTTCCAAAACATCACCAGTAATTATAAGATCATCTACATATAATAGAATGATAGCAACTTTTCCTCTAATTTTCTTCACAAAAAGACTGGAATCACCTGCTGATATATGATAACCACAAAATATTAGAAATTCTGCAATTTTTCCGTACCAAGCTCTCGGTGCTTGTTTAAGTCCGTAAAGAGCTTTTTTTTAACTTGCACACGTATTCGGGATTTCTTTGATTAACAAATCCTGCAGGCTGTTCCATGTAAATTTCTCGATCCAAGTCTCCATACAGAAAAGCATTTTTACGTCCATTTGCCAAAGTTTCCATGACTTGCTAGCCGCTAAAGATATTAACACTCTAACCGTTGTCATTTTCGCCACCGGTGAGAATGTTTCATCGTAATCAATTCCATATTCTTGAGAAAATCCTCGTGCAACTAGTCGTGCCTTGAATCTCTCGATAGAACCATCATTCTTCCTTTTTATTTTGTATACCCATTTACAAGAAATAGGCTTTACTCCTTCTGGTCTTGGGACAAGCTCCCAAGTTTCATTTCTTATAAGTGCCAAAATTTCTTCCTTCATTGCACCCTCTCATTCATGAATTCCTTTAGCTTCTTGATACGTTCTAGGCTCATGTTATTGTATTTAAAGATGCATAACTTTCAGCTAGTGATATAACATCAACGTAACTAGCATGTGCATACCTAAGATTAGGTCTCCTTATCCTTGTAGACCTCCTTGTCGCTGGTTGTTTATTGGGACATTGATCTTGGGCATTGCTTGTATCTTCTCTCGCGTTAGAATTCGGTTCATCAACCTCAGGCATTTCTTGTCCAGATTTGCCTACAAGTGAGTCATCTTGAAACTCCATAGATATGGTTGTTGTGTTATCATACATCTTTTTCTCCGAAATTATCTTGTTATCAGGTGACCACCATGATGATGCTTCATCAAACACAACATCTCGAGATACATAAACTTTATCTGTCAAAGGATCAATGCACTTCCAACCTTTCTTCCTTTGGTCATAGCCGACAAAGATACACTTTGTTGCCTTCTTCTCTAATTTTGTTCTTAATTGTTCAAAAACAAACACATAACAAACACAACCAAATACTCTGAAGTGTGATACATGATAAGTGGCATTTTATACCACTTAGAACGTCTTAAAATGGCTTAAATTGGTGTCTTGAAATCAAGTATTTTGTGTATTTGATGCGTTTTTCTAGTGTTTATGCATTTCAGGGTTTTAGTTGCATTTCGGGGGAGGAATCATCAAGAATAAGCCTTGGCATGTGTTCACCATTGCGAGAGGAAAGAAACGGGCAGATTACGGCGAAGAAACGGAGCGAAATCAGAATTTTTCCAGTAGAGGTCTGAGCGCCCGCTCAGCATTGCTGAGCGGCCGCGCAGGGTCGGAAAAAAAAAATTATTTTAGGACTTCTACTTCTGTTCGGTTTCCACTTCTATGTAATCTGAGTTTTATGGGACTATTATATAAGTAGATTTGAGACGTTTTCACACGGGTGGATTGAAGAAGATTATGTTTTTACGTAAGGAGCGAAGGAGATAAGGAAGAAGACCGATTTAGCACACCGCAACGAAGAGGAAGCATATATTTTTGTGATTCTTGTTTTGTTGTAACGTTGGATGCTAGTTTTCTTGCTTTGAACTTATTTACTCTTGTGACGTACTCTGTTTTAATATAATTAGTTTAGTTATTATTTTCTTGTGTTTGTTTATCATGATTTCATATGAACCCATGATGACGATAAGTGCTATTGTGGGCTAATCGTGATCATTGGGTTGCAACGGATTTATTATGGAATTCTTTAGTTAATTGTTTAATACTTTAGTGTGTGATGATTGCATGATATCTAGTATTGGTTGTGCGTATTCGTCTTATGTGCGTCGCGAACATATAAGATAGGGTGTTAATCTCTTGTGAAGCGACGGTGGATCCTGGGATTTAGAACTTGCCATGCTAGCATAGGTTCATGTACGTTGTGCATGATTAGTGGGTAACTCTAACAGTTTTATTTGCCCTATGTAATCAAAAGGAATAACTTGTGCTTAAATCGTTGTGTTGTCAATTTCTGTAGACATATGGGAACTCAACATAATTGATGACTATTCAACTTCTATCTTAATTGTGGATGCTTGGTAGAATGGTATTAATACAATGAAAGTTGGCTTTTATCAGTTTCGTGTTATTCGATTAATATCATCACTGTCACATGCTAAAGGTAATAACAATGGCTATAGAAGGAAGTAATAATGAAGTTGTGATCTCATGAGTGTTTTATTATTGATAAATTGAAGTGTTAGTTAAGTGATTAATTAAGTAGTTAATTATAGTTAATATTTAATCAACAATTTTAAGTGTTAGTATCTTAATATTGAGAAGTAATCATACATTGGTGAGTGAGTTTAATTAGACAATAATTTAGTCTGAGTCTCTGAGGGAACGAACTAGAAAGTATTCTATATTACTTGCGAACGCGTATACTTGCGTGAATATTAGCGCGTGTTTTCGCCCTAACAAGTTTTTTGCGCCGCTGCCGGGAACTCGGCGTATTTGTTTAGTTTATGTACTTACCATCATTGGTCATTAGGACTCAGTGATTAGGACGTAGTAGTTACTTATTTTTTTTTCCGGTTGTGTTTCAGGTAATTTAGCAAGCGTTTATGCAAACTCGTTCTCGTGCTCGCAAGAGGACTTTAGATACAGCTGAGGAGACAGACGAAGTTCTTGATATTCCGGAGAAGTTAGATTTTGAGGATTCGGATTCAGGAACTGAGCAGAAAGAACCAGTAAACATGGGAGATCGTATTGTTCAAGCTGATCCAGCTCTTATGGATTTTTCTCGGCCTAAAATTGATGACATTCAGTCAAGCATCCTTCATCCGGCTATTCAAGCTAACACCTTTGAAATCAAGTCGGGCGCTATTCAGATGGTGCAGAATTCTGTTTCTTTTGGAGGAGCGGCAACTGAAGACCCCAACATGCACATAAGGAATTTTGTCGAGATCTGCAGCACTTTTAAGTATAATGGCGTGACTGATGAGGCTATCAAGTTGAGGCTTTTCCCATTTTCACTGAGGGACAAGGCTAAAGACTGGTTACATTCTGAACCAGCTGGGTCCATCACTACGTGGCAAGATCTTGCGCAAAAGTTTCTGGTGAAGTTTTATCCGATGGCAAAGACTGCTGCTATGAGGAGTGCTCTTACTCAGTTTGCGCAGCAGCCTACAGAATCTATATGCGAGGCTTGGGAACGCTACAAGGAAATATTGCGAAAATGTCCACATCATGGAATGCCGGATTGGATGGTGATCACTGGTTTCTATAATGGTTTGGGGGCCCAATCTCGGCCCATGCTCGATGCAGCAGCTGGAGGCGCCTTATGGGCTAAAAGCTATACTGAGGCGTATAATCTTATAGAGACGATGGCTGCAAATGAGCATCAAAACCCAACTCAGAGGATGACGTCAGGCAAGGTAGCAGGTATTCTAGAAGTTGATGCAGCCACCGCTATTGCAGCCCAGCTCCAAGCACTATCAATAAAGGTTAATTCTCTGGCTACGTATGGAGTTAATCAGATAGCTATGGTTTGTGAGCTTTGTGCAGGTTCTCATGCTACGGATCAGTGTTCTCTTATCAACGAATCTGTTCAGTATGTGAATAATTATCAGCGACAACAGCAGCCTGTGCCAGCGACCTATCATCCTAACAATAGAAATCATCCAAATTTCAGCTGGGGGAATAATCAGAATGCTATTCAGCCACCATATCAGCAAGGAGTGAGTAAACAGTTTAACCCACCTGGATTCCAGCAACCACAGCAGTATGCTACAAGGCAATCATATCCGCAACAGGGAAGTGCAGCTGCACCTACTAGTGCTGATTTTGAGGAACTTAAGCTGTTGTGCAAGAGTCAGGCGGTTTCTATCAAGACCTTGGAAAATCAAATCGGTCAATTAGCCAATGCAGTGCTCAATCGTCAACCTGGCACTCTTCCCAGTGACACGGAAGTACCAGGTAGGAAGGAAGCTAAAGAGCAAGTCAAGGCTATTACCTTAAGGTCTGGAAAAGTAGCTGATGCTGAAAAGGCAAGAGAAGTACAAGCTGAAATTAGAGGTGAAGAATCTAAGCAAAAGGAGAAAGTGACGGAACCAAGGAAGACTACTATTGAACACACTCTGCCTGAGGCTAATACAGGGGAGAAACAGCTCTATCCTCCACCACCTTTTCCTAAGAGATTGCAGCAACAAAAGCTGGATAGACAGTTCGGGAAGTTTCTGGAGGTGTTCAAGAAACTTCACATCAATATACCTTTCGCGGAGGCTCTAGAACAAATGCCTAGTTATGCGAAGTTTATGAAGACTATTCTTTCAAGGAAGGTGAAACTGGATGACCTTGAAACCGTTGCTCTCACGGAAGAATGTAGCGCTGTTCTGCAGCAAAAGTTACCACCAAAACTGAAAGATCCAGGAAGCTTCACCATTCCTTGCACTATTGGAAATCTGACGTTTGACAAGTGCCTTTGTGATTTGGGAGCAAGCATTAATCTGATGCCGTTGTCGATCTTTAAAAAGCTGGATCTGCCTGATCCAAAACCCACATACATGTCGCTATAATTGGCTGACCGTTCCATTACTTACCCAAGGGGCATAGTTGAGGATGTGCTCGTCAAGGTGGATAAGCTCTTCTTTCCAGCAGATTTTGTTATTCTGGATTTTGAGGAAGATAAGAAGATTCCCATAATCTTGGGAAGGCCTTTCTTGGCTACTGGCCGTACCTTGATAGATGTGCAAAAAGGTGAACTTACTATGCGGGTCCAAGATCAGGATGTGACCTTCAACATATTCAAGGCAATGAAATTCCCTACAGAAGATGAGGAGTGCTTAAAAGTGGATGTGATTGATTCTGCGGTTACTTCGGAACTCGATCACATGCTAATGTCTGATGCATTGGAAAAGGCCTTAGTGGGGGATTTTGACAGCGATGATGAAGATAGCAACGAGCAATTACAATATCTGAACGCTTCTCCCTAGAAGCGAAAGCTGGACATACCATTTGAATCTCTTGGTACTTCTGACCTTAAGAACGCTGAAGGGAAGCTCAAACCATCAATAGAGGAAGCACCTATCTTGGAGCTCAAGCCATTACCTGAGCACTTGAGGTATGCTTTTTTAGGTGATTCATCTACGTTACCTGTTATTATTTCATCTGACCTTTCAGGTAGTGAGGAAGACAAGCTCTTAAGGATTTTGAGAGAATTCAAATCGGCTATAGGATGGACCATAGCAGACATCAAGGGGATAAGTCCTTCATATTGTATGCATAAAATTCTGCTAGAGGAAGGTAGTAAGCCAACTATGGAACAGCAGCGAAGACTGAATCCCATCATGAAGGAGGTGGTGAAGAAAGAAATTCTGAAATGGCTAGATGCAGGCATCATTTATCCTATTTCTGATAGCTCGTGGGTGAGCCCCGTACAATGTGTACCTAAGAAGGGAGGTATCACTGTGGTCGCAAATGAAAAGAATGAGCTCATCCCTACTCGAACAGTTACAGGATGGAGAGTATGCATGGATTATAGAAAATTAAACAAAGCCACAAGGAAGGATCACTTCCCTCTTCCATTTATTGATCAGATGCTTGACATATTGGCGGGACATGAGTATTTTTGTCTTCTGGATGGTTATTCCGGGTATAATCAGATTTGTATTGCACCAGAGGATCAGGAAAAGACTACCTTCACTTGTCCATTTAGCACGTTTGCTTTTCGCAGAGTTTCGTTTGGGTTATGTGGCGCCCCGGCCACCTTTCAGAGATGTATGATGGCTATATTCTCTGACATGATTGGAAATAACGTCGAAGTGTTCATGGATGACTTCTCCGTCTTTGGACACTCATATGATGAATGTTTGAATAATCTGTGAGCCGTACTCAAAAGATGCGTGGAAACTAATTTGGTGCTCAATTGGGAGAAATGTCATTTTATGGTGCGTGAAGGCATTATCCTTGGGCATAAGGTCTCTAGCAAGGGTCTGGAGGTGGACAAGGCCAAGGTGGGAGTCATTGAAAATCTTCCCCCACCTAATTCTGTGAAAGGAATCCGTAGTTTTCTTGGTCATGCGGGTTTTTATCGGCGATTTATCAAGGACTTTTCAAAGATATCTAAGCCGTTGTGCAATTTGCTTGAGAAAGATGTGCCTTTCAAATTTGATGATGAATGTTTGGCAGCATTCGAGACTCTCAAGAAGAGTTTGATCACTGTACCAGTTATTACAGCACCAGATTGGACAGAACCGTTTGAGATGATGTGTGATGCAAGTGATTATGCGGTAGGTGCAGTTCTGGGACAGCGCAAGAAAAATCTCTTCCATGTGGTCTACTATGCGAGTAAGACTTTAAATGGTGCCCAATTGAACTACACCACTACTGAGAAGGAGCTTTTGGCTATAGTCTTTGGTTTTGAGAAATTTCGATCTTATCTGCTTGGTACGAAAGTAACAGTATTCACTGATCATGCAGCTATTCGCTATCTGGTTTCCAAGAAGGATTCGAAGCCGAGACTCATTCGTTGGGTGCTTTTACTTCAGGAATTTGAGTTAGAGATCAAAGATAGAAAAGGTACTGAGAATCAAGTAGCTGACCATCTCTCTAGGTTGGAGAATCCCGATTCTACTTCACAAGATAGGACGTTAATCAATGAATCTTTTCCGGATGAGCAGTTGTTTGCAATTCAGGAGGAAGAACCATGGTTTGCAGATATTGTAAACTATCTCGTCAGCAATATAATGCCTCCTAATTTGATATCCGCTCAAAAGAAGAAGTTTCTGCATGAGGTGAAGTGGTATATGTGGGATGAACCATATTTGTTTAGACAGGGAGCTGACCAGATCATCAGGAGATGTATCCCGTTCTGTGAGACGGAGGGGATATTACGAGACTGTCATTCTACGGTTTATGGTGGACACTATGGTGGTGAGAAGATGGCAGCTCGTATTCTGCAAGCAGGTTTTTTCTGGCCTACTCTGTTCAAGGATGCTCATCAGTTTGTTTTAAGGTGTGATCGTTGCCAAAGAATGGGAAATTTGTCAAGGAAGGATGAAATGCCATTAAATGTGATGCTTGAAGTCGAGGTCTTTGATGTATGGGGAATCGATTTCATGGGGCCTTTTATCTCGTCTTGCAATAATCAGTACATCTTGCTGGCAGTCGATTATGTCTCAAAATGGGTCGAAGTTAAAGCTTTACCGACAAATGATGCAAAGGCAGTGCTAAATTTTCTTCATAAGCAAATTTTCACAAGGTTTGGAACACCTCGGGTAATCATAAGTGATGAAGGATCGCATTTTTGCAACCGTAAGTTCACTTCTATGATGCAGCGTTATAATGTGAATCATCGAGTAGCTACTGCCTATCATCCACAAACAAATGGTCAAGCGGAAGTGTCTAACAGAGAGATAAAGCGCATTCTAGAGAAGGTTGTTTGTCCGTCAAGGAAGGATTGGTCTTTAAAGCTCGATGAAGCTGTTTGGGCTTACAGAACAGTATACAAAACTCCACTTGGAATGTCACCGTTTCAGTTGGTGTACGGTAAGGGATGTCATCTACCTGCGGAGCTTGAGCATAAGGCCTACTGGGCATTGAAGAAGTTGAACCTGGATTTAGATGCAGCTGGTAAGAAAAGAATGCTTCAGCTTAATGAACTTGATAAATTTCGACTGCAAGCGTACGAAAATAACAAAATGTATAAGGAAAAGGTGAAGAGGTGGCACGATAGGAAGCTACATCCAAAGTTATTTGTGCCAGGGCAACAAGTTCTCTTATTCAACTCTCGGCTCCGACTTTTTCCTAGGAAGTTGAAATCAAGGTGGTCTGGACCTTTTATTGTCAAAACTGTGTTTCCACATGGAGCGGTGGAAATTTTTGAGAATGATCCGGACCAAGCATTCAAGGTTAACGGTCAGCGGTTAAAGCACTACTATGGGGACATGGCAAACCGAGAAGTGGTTAGTGCCATTTTGTTGACTACTTGAGAAGGGTACGAAACGTCAAGCTAATGACGAAAAAGAAGCGCTGCGTGGGAGGCAACCCATAAATTGTTGTTACAGGAACCCTTAGAAGTTAATAACCTATCCAAAAACACAAAAAAATCAGAAAACAGGGGCTGAAAAAAAAAAAATCCAGTGACCCCCTGAGCGCCCGCTCAGCTTTGCTGAGCGACCGCGCAGCAAGCTGAGCGCCCGCTCAGCTTTGCTGAGCGACCGCACAGCAAGCTGAGCGCCCGCTCAGTTTTGCTGAGCGACCGCTCAGGGGTCGAGTACCAGAATTTTTTTTCAGTTCAGAAAAAAAAAACACAAAAACAGTTTTAGCCCATAAACCCACGATTTGTTCCCACTACCCCATCATTTTACTCCTTAATTCCCAAACCCTAATCTAATCCACACCCTATATATACATACACCTATCCTACATATCTCCCACAAAACTTCCTACACTTAAACCCTCTCACAAACATCAAAAAAATCAGTTCTTACACACTTTTATTCACGAATCAATGGTACCCAAGGAGAGGGGGTTTTTACCATCGGGGAGGGATGGTGAGTTGTTGCCCATGATTGCAGAGAAGGGGTGGATAGCTTTTTGTGAGTCACCTGAAGCAGTACCGATGAGCGTTGTTCGCGAGTTCTACGCGAACGCGAAGGCTGAAAAGAATGGGTTTTCTGTGGCCCGTGGGCTGACGGTTGATTATCATCCTGCGGCGATTCGCCGTGTGATTGGACAGCGAGAGAGGAAGCCCGAGGAGGAGAACTGGAATGAAAAGACTGCTGAGGATTTTGACTTGGATTTGATTTGTGCGACTCTCTGTCGACCGGGCACAGTTTAGACCTGCAGGACCGGCACTAATGAGTATCGTCATTTTCCGGTGATCGCCATGAACAGGTATGCCCGTGCATGGAATGTATTTATTTGTGCTAATATTTTGCCTTCTTCACATGCACACGAGGTCACAGTTGAGAGAGCACAGTTGTTGTGGGGAATTCTGAATGAGGAATACTATGTGGACCTTGGGGAGTTTATCTACCAAGGAATTCTGAAGTTTTTGAGGGGAGCGAAGCATATGAACATCCCTTATGCATCTACGGTTACGAAGCTATGCCGAGCAGTGGGAGTGAACTGGCCGGCTCATGAGCAGTTGCAGTTGCCAACAGCTCCGATTGATTCTGGCACTCTGAATGGGATGCAGGAGTGGACCGGTGGTGAGCCTGAGGAGCATGGGCTGGGTTATCGTCTTCCAGGAGGGCGTCCAGCATGAGGTGCTATTATGGCTAGACCAGGGCGTGATGAGGCTGGTTCTGCGAGAGCTCAGGAGGGTGCTGGGATGGTTGATGCCCAGTATAGGAGGCTTTCACGGCGGATGGATGCCATGTATGAGACGCAGAGCAGGTTTGCTCAGGAGCTCACCCTTGCGTTAGGGACTGCTTTTCGAGGCCTTGGAGCTGATATCCAGTGGCCAGTTTTTGGTGAGGACTCTGCATACCCGCCGCCTGATACTCCACCCACTGAGGGTGATGATGATGATGACTCCGAGTAGGTATACCCTGTGTTCCTTTCTACTACTTTCACTGAGGACAGTGAAGATTTTTAGTTTGGGGGTGGTAGTTAAGGAATATTGTGTGTGTGTGTCATTTAGTTGCATATTCATGATAGTTTAGTTTATATAGTTGCATAATTTATGCCATATAGTTTTTTTTATGAATATCATGTAGCTCATGCATTTACCATGATCCCTTTTGCAATGATTTATCGACTGAATTGTGATATTGATGCGAGTGTAGTGATAGCATTAAAGTGATATTAAGTTGTGTAGGTTGATATGCATGCTAGAAACAATTGTAAGTCCACTAAGTCTTAGAGAATGTGTAAGGGCTAGATTGTTGTTATGATTTGGTTGTTTTCAAGGTCAATCTACTTATTATGCTTAGAATTCGATTATAGGTTCTTAGTGATAAAGACATGAAAAAGAAAAAAAATTTGGAGAAAAAAATATGGAAGTTGTTGCTAGTTGTGGCTAGGCGTCAATTGGCTAGTAGTCGGCTCGCATATGTGCGAGTAGTCTAGGATTGAGCAAGATGGAGCGAAACGCACTTGCTCACAAGTTATAAAAAAAAAGAGAAATATTTTTTTGCATAATTGATCAAGAGTGGGCTCTTCGGTATTCGAGTTATTAAGTTCTTAGGGGACTTTGTGCCTAGTGACCTAAGGCTTTTAGAGTCTGGGATCCGCTAACCTAACGCTCGTTACATGGATACCATTGTATAAGTCTTTTGTGAACCTCACTCATTGCACGGTCAAATAAGCATTTGAGTTGTAAATAAAAAGCATGATTCCGTAGTAAGCTCCAGAGTTCTTGTAGTGTTGTATATCACTTTGTGCCTAGAATTTTTTATTCTTTGTATCATCGTAGGATTGCCTTGAGGATAGTCTCGTCATAGTAATTGGTCTAGTTCCGAAGCATATCTGTTAAGCATTTGCACACACCACGTTTCTGGCTGTATGTCCGTTTGCATGAGTTTATTGATCTTTAGTTGTCTAACTGCATTCGTGGAGATGTGACAAATTGGTTGGTTAATTGTAGTAAGGGGGATCACTGCATTTTCATATAGATTGCATTCATGCATGTTTTTATTTGTTTTTGAGTCTGTGACGCTTGAGGACAAGCATCGATTTAAGTTTGGGGGTGTGATAAGTGGCATTTTATACCACTTAGAACGTCTTAAAATGGCTTAAATTGGTGTCTTGAAATCAAGTATTTTGTGTATTTGATGCGTTTTTCTAGTGTTTATGCATTTCAGGGTTTTAGTTGCATTTCGGGGGAGGAATCATCGAGAATAAGCCTTGGCATGTGTTCACCATTGCGAGAGGAAAGAAACGGGCAGATTACGGCGAAGAAACGGAGCGAAATCAGAATTTTTCCAGTAGAGGTCTGAGCGCCCGCTCAGCATTGCTGAGCGGCCACGTAGCAAGCTGAGCGCCCGCTCAGCTATGCTGAGCGGCCGTGTAGGGTCGGAAAAAAAATAAATTATTTTAGGACTTCTACTTCTGTTCGGTTTCCACTTCTATGTAATCTGAGTTTTATGGGACTATTATATAAGTAGATTTGAGACGTTTTCACAAGGGTGGATTGAAGAAGATTGTGTTTTTACGTAAGGAGCGAAGGAGATAAGGAAGAAGACCGATTTAGCATACCGCAACGAAGAGGAAGCATATATTTTTGTGATTCTTGTTTCGTTGTAACATTGGATGCTAGTTTTCTTGCTTTGAACTTATTTACTCTTGTGACGTACTCTGTTTTAATATAATTAGTTTAGTTATTATTTTCTTGTGTTTGTTTATCATGATTTCATATGAACCCATGATGACGATAAGTGTTATTGTGGGCTAATCGTGATCATGGGGTTGCAACGGATTTATTATGGAATTCTTTAGTTAATTGTTTAATACTTTAGTGTGTGATGATTGCATGATATCTAGTATTGGTTGTGCGTATTCGTCTTATGTGCGTCGCGAACATATAAGATAGGGTGTTAATCTCTTGTGAAGCGACGGTGGATCTTGGGATTTAGAACTTGCCATGCTAGCATAGGTTCATGTACGTTGTGCATGATTAGTGGGTAACTCTAACAGTTTTATTTGCCCTATGTAATCAAAAGGAATAACTTGTGCTTAAATCGTTGTGTTGTCAATTTCTGTAGACATATGGGAACTCAACATAATTGATGACTATTCAACTTCTATCTTAATTGTGGATGCTTGGTAGAATGGTATTAGTACAATGAAAGTTGGCTTTTATCAGTTTCGTGTTATTCGATTAATATCATCACTGTCACATGCTAAAGGTAATAACAATGGCTATAGAAGGAAGTAATAATGAAGTTGTGATCTTATGAGTGTTTTATTATTGATAAATTGAAGTGATTAATTAAGTAGTTAATTATAGTTAATATTTAATCAATAATTTTAAGTGTTAGTATCTTAACATTGAGAAGTAATCATACATTGGTGAGTGAGTTTAATTAGACAATAATTTAGTCTGAGTCTCTGAGGGAACGAACTAGAAAGTATTCTATATTACTTGTGAACGCGTATACTTGCGTGAATATTAGCGCGTGTTTTCGCCCTAACAATACAGTAGGCCTTTTCCTGTACAAAACTTGGTAAGGTGATCGAGAACCAAGTTTTTTTTGAGGTAATCGATTTATGACATGTGCTGCTGTTAGCATACATTCAGCCCAGTAACGGGGTGCGACATTCTTCGCATGAATCATGCTTCTACAAGTCTCACCCAAATGCCTATTCTTCCTTTCGGCAACCCCGTTCTGTTGGGGCGTGTAGGAACAAGTAAACAGATGATAAATTCCTTCTTTGATCAAATACTTCTCAAAATCTTGTGATGTGTATTCTCCCCCATTGTCGGTCCTTAATCATGTAATTCTTTGTTTGAACTCATTTTCTACCCGGCTTTTAAACTCGACAAACTTTTGATATACTTCTAATTTTTCTACCAGAAAGTAAACCCATACATATCGAGAGAAATCATCGATAAATGTGAGCATATAGCGCTTTCCTGAACAAGAAAGTGAACGAACACGTCCAAATAAATCTGAATGAATGAGTTGTAAAGGTCTGGAAGACCGTACCTTGGATTCATGAAATGGTTGTCTATGTGCCTTACCAAATTGACAACCTGTACAAACTCCGTCATGAAGTATATTTAGATTTGGTAAGCCGAGAACAGATTTATCCTTCATCATTGACTCCAAGCGGGAATAGTTTACATGTGCCAGTCGAGCATGCCAAAGATCAGTTGTCTCATGTTGACGTGTTTTATCAACATATGCTGTTCTCGCTGATAATACATATAACTTCTTTACTTTCTTTCCTTCCATTAAAACATCACCATGAACCTCTGCATTTGCTAGTACTGTAACAGTATTTGGACCAAATAACACATAATGTCCTGCATCAGTAATTTATGGAACCGATACCAGATTCTTTTTCATTCCTGGAACATGATATACATTTTCCAGAATATGAGAATTTCCTTGAGTAGTTGAAATTCTCAAGTCACCAACATGTTCCACTGAATGAACTGTATTATCAGCAGTGACAACTGCATCATTGCCATTGTATTTTTGCAAATTTGTGAACTTATTAATATCACCAGTTAGATGATGAGAACAACCTGAATCAACTATCCAATCAGTTGCATAGTCGATTCTTTTATTAGTAAATAGACAATTATTGGCATCTGTTGTCGTTTCTTCAATTGCTGAAGTGAAAGCAAAATCAATTTCTTCTTCTTCATCTTTTTTTTCGGTCACTGCATATGAAGCTTGAACATCCCATTCTTCCTCGTCACTTTCTTCTGCAACATTCTTATTTTTGTCAGAATTTATCTGAGCTGTATTGCCCTCTACCAATTTTGCTTTACAGAATCTAGCAAAATGGTCGGGCTTGCCACAGTTGAAACAAACTTTCTCCTTCCACTTGTTGGTTTCTTCGTTTCTTTTATCTTGGCCATTAGAAGACCGCCACTTGGATCCTCCAAATTTATAGTTATTCTGTTTCCTCCATTGAAAGGCTGGTCTCTTCCTTCCTTTTTCTGAAAACAAAGCTTCATCATGATCTTTCACAGAAAGGTCACTCATTTGCTTAGCAAGTGTCTCCTGATTTACCAGGAGATTTTCAAGTTGCAACAATGTTGGTTGTGTAGGCCAGCCACCAATAGCAGTAATAAACCCGTTGAATTCAGGCCGGAGTCCGCGAATAATGATTCTTCTCATTCGAGTTTCACTGATTGTAGACTCACTATCCAGTTGTGAAATCTCATTGCATAAATTTTTAACTTTCATAAAATATTCTGAAATAGATAAATTACCTTGTTTCATGTTGCCAATCTCGTTCTCCAGTAATTGTAGACGAGCATCATTGGTTCGCGAAAATAATGTTGCAAATGCATCCCATGCTTCCTTCGGAGTCTTTGCATCACGGATGTGCTCCATCAGATCTTTCTGTATAGAGGCCTTTATGACGAACAAAGCTTTTCCTGCACGAATCTTCCACTTCTTCACCTCAGTTGTATTGTTAGACGTCTCTTCAGGTTGAACGACATCATTTCCCATTACAATCTCCCATAGATCCTGCCCTTGAAGATAGGACTCCATGCATGATTTCCAGTAGCTGTAATTGTTGTTATTTAACTTCTCAATTCCAGCCAAAGTGCCCATCTCTGCCATATTAACAATTTCGTGATTGCAACTTGGTTAACACCGATATGACATGAACAGATCAACCTCGCTCTGATACCACTTGTAGAAAATAAGAGTCTAAACCTGTACTAAATTAGAAAACTTATTCAACTTGAATCCAACCATAGATAAGAGTGCATATTTATACATCAGTGCCTATTCTAGAATGATCTTTTACTGCTGGTTCATGAATTATCGGAAGCTGGACAGTTTCTTATTCTTTATTACTTATTACAACAGACTTTTCAATTATCTAGCTATATCATCGCTTCTAGTTAAATCTGGAACATTCTGGACTCTTCAGTCGACATTGGTTTGTCTTCCAACAGGTACACGACACGAAACGAAATTACACGAAATAAATAAATATTTAAATAAATTTATCAAAATTATATGAATACATATATTTTACAATAATATTTTAAATATAATATTTACAGAATATAGATACAAAATAGATTCACATTTAAATTTTATGAGACTTGACTGCACTTGAGTCTTTTTGTCTTATTGACTTAAGACTCGACTAATAAAAACATAATATTTGAATATATATTTTATTTATCTTTATTTTTATTATTAATTTTAAATTACACGAAACACGACACGAAACGTACACGAAATGAAGGTACACGAACATGAAATAAAATGAATCTTTAACGATTCGGATTTGGGTTAGACATTCATGACACGAAACACGAAAGTACACGACACGAAAGTACATGAAACGAACGAATTGCCAGCTCTACACACGGGGATTTCAAAAATTATTTAATAAAATAAATAAATAAATTTATAATTCAAATTGAATAATATGATTACGAAAAATTAAATTATCTATATGATAAGTGTATGGCATCTACATAATATAATAAATTTATTTAAAAACTACTTTCGTTACATATGTTATTTTTATGTTATATATTTTATGAGATTATTTCTATAAATAGATCTGTTAAAATTTAAACTTTACTTCAAATTTGTATTAAGAACTTACCATAAGTGGTTTTCAAAAAAAAAAAACTTACCATAAGTAACACAATTCATATTTAAAATTGTATTGCAAAGTTTCTATATTTAAAATGAGTCAAAATAAGTACATGGATATTTTTAGGGGTGAGCAACGGGTCGGAATCGGACCGAACCGGACCGGAACTGAAAGAACCGAGAACCGAAATAACAATATTTCAAGAACCGAACCGGACCCGTTTATATGTAAGAACCAAACCGGAACCGAACCGTAAATTTCGGTTCGGTTCGGTTCTGAACCGAAAGAACCGAATTTATATTTTATTTTATATTTATTTATTTTTCATATTATTTTATATTCTAATTTTATAAATTTTGACTAGTTTTTTTTATTTATTAAGTGTAACTTAGTAAAAAAAGATTTTTATTAGTGGCAGATTATTTTAAATTCAAATACTTTCTAATATATAAGAAGAAAAATATTTATAAAAATATTCGAAGCTCCATATATATTTAAAGAAACGAGTAATACAATAAATATCATATTTTTCTTAAAATTTATCAAAATATTATAAATAAGAAAACATAATACGTAATATATACATATATTTATATATATTTTTTGTATTTATTCATTTATATACGGTTCAGTTCGGTTCTTACGGTTCTAGTATGTTAAAAACCGAATCGAACCGAGAACCAAAATTACTAGAAAAACAAGAACCGAACCGGACCCGAATTAGTGAAGAACCGAACCGGAACCATAATTTTTGATCGGTTCGATTCGGTTCTCGGTTCTGAACCGGGAAATGCTCACTCCTAGATATTTTATAAATCTAATATGGATACCAAACCTAAAAATGGATAGTCTAGTGGGTCAAATTCAAGTTAGAAATCATATTCGAACCAAAATATGGATACCAAACTTTAGGCTAGGGTTATCTAGCAATTTATAATATATAGATTGGAAAATTATCTGAATTCATTGCGCTTTGCCTTATAAACATATACTTCGTCCGTCCTTTTGATTTGTTATCAAAAGGATTGGACACGGAGATTAAAAAATATGTATAAAATAGTGAAAAAGAGAAAGAAAAGTGAGTGAAGTGGCGGGACCCATTGATTTCTAATGTATAAAAGAGAGATAGTGGGGTAAAAGTAGTGTGAAAAGGAAGAAAAAATGGAGAAATAAGGGGATCCATTGATTATTTTTGGTAAGTTTTGAAATGTAAAGAAATGAATGGGACATCCAAAAAAGGAAAGTGTAAAGAAATGAAAAAGACAGAGGAAGTATAAAATAAGAAAATAAAATTGTATTGTGATTTTTTTTTGAATTTTCAGTTTCGTATTGATCATTCTAATATTTTGAATAAATATAGAATTATAAACATATCATTATAGGTTCGTGATTTTTTTATTAAAAACAATATTTGAAAAAGATAATGATACTTATTGAACGATATAGTTTATTGATATTTATATATATTTTTTATAAAAAATAATTATATTTTAATTAAAAATTAAATATTATTTTGGATCAATAATATATGAATTATGATTATTCAGATTCATTTTATCCTGAATCAATAGCTTACATTATTGTATTTTAACCTAAGACTAATTACAGGCTTTGTCAAGCCTGTAGACATGATTGGGAAATTTGGGATCTACAAAGCCTGGAGGTTGTTCAACATATACCTCTTCTTCCAATTCTCCATTGAGAAAAACACTTTTCACATCCATTTGAAAGACTTTAAACTTCTTGTGAGCAGCATAAGTCAAAAAGATCCTTATGGCTTCTAATCTAGCAACTGGTGCAAATGTTTCATCATAATCAATACCCTCCTGTTGAGAGTAGCCTTTAGCAACCAGTCTTGCTTTATTCCTTGTAATTATGCCATCACCGTCAGTTTTGTTTCTGAAGACCAATTTTGTACCAAAAAATGATATGTTCTTTGGTCTTGGCACTAGGCTCCAGACTTTATTTCTCTTTCAAATTCATTTAACTCTTCCTGCATTGCTTGCACCCAATCAGCATCTTGAAGAGCTTCTTCCACTTTCTTTGGTTCAGTCTGAGATAGAAAAGAATGATAGAGACATTCATTTGAAGTTGTAGTTCTAGTTCTGACACCTGCTTCAGGATCTCCAATGATTAAATCAGGTGTATGTGCTTTAGTCCACTTCCTTGCAGATGGAAGTTGATCTCTAGAACTGGATCCTCCTCCATGATCCATGCTGTCTCCATCAGCATTTTCTGATGCTCCCCCTGTAGTTATGCTCTCTGAGACTTCAGAATTTGAGTTTGATTTTTCAGGAGTTGAAGAATTAGAGCTTCCAAAATTATCAGAATTTGGCTCATAAGAACTAGATGAATCAGAACTTGAAGAGCCAGTGACAGGTTCTGATGCTTCTCGAAAGTCTTGGGATGTGGTAGGATCTTCAGCTTGCTCCCCTTGGACAGGTGCATTTTCCTTTGGAGTTGTTACCACAGTTTCAATGACATCAGAACTTACAGGATCAGGATATAAGTCATCAAAATTTCCAGAATCAGAATTTAAATCTTCATTCTCAAATCTCAGCTGATAATGATTTATTAAAATCTTCAAGTCCAGTAATCTTCTTATCGTCAAAAGAGACATTGATAGATTCTATGACAACCCTTGTTCTTAAATTGTAGACTCTAAAGGCTTTTGTGGAAAGTGGATATCCAACAAAAATTCCTTCATCAGCTTTTAGATCAAATTTTGACAGCTGCTCAGGATGAGTCTTAAGAACAAAACACTTGCAACCAAATACATGAAAGTATTTCAGATTTGGCTTCTTTTTCTTCACCATTTCATATGGTGTTTTCCATGCTTGTTTATGAGTGTAGCATTTTGTGTAAAACAAGCAGTCTGCACAGCTTCAGCCCAAAAATAGGTTGGTAGCTTTGCTTCATCAAGCATTGTTCGTGTAGCTTCAATGAGAGTCCTGTTCTTTCTTTCTACAACTCCATTTTGCTGTGAAGTTCCAGATGCAGAAAATTCCTGTTTGATTCCATGATCTTTGCAGAACTCTTCCATGATTGAATTCTTGAACTCAATGCCATTATCACTCCTTATGATTTTAACAGAATCTTTGATCAATTTATCCAACTATTTGATATGATCAGTTAGAGTAGATGTTGTTGCAGTCTTCTTGTGCAAGAAATACACCCAAATGTATCTTGTGAACTCATCCACTATAACCATAACATATTTCTTCTTTGCAATAGACATGACATTGATTGGACCAAATAGATCAACATGGAGTAGGTGATAAGGCTCAAGAATTGATGACTCAGTTTTGCTCTTGAAAGAAGATTTTCTTTGTTTTTCCTTCTGACATGAATCACAAAGGCCATCTGGAGCAAATACTGTTTTTGACAGCCCTCTCACAAGATATTTCTTTACAAGCTCATTTATATTGTTGAAATTTAAATGAGAGAGTTTCTTGTGCCAATTCCAGCTTTTTTCAATTGATGCTCTACTCAACAGACAGATTGCAGAACCATCAGTACTTGTTGAAAGTCTGGCTTCATAAATATTTCCATGCATGTATCCTTTCAGAACCACTTTTCTTGTCGAATTACTTATAACTTCACAGTGTTCTTCAAATAAATCCACATGATAACCTCTGTCACAAATTTGACTTCTACCCAACAGATTGGAAAGGGTTATCCAGCAATTTATAATATATAGATTGGAAAATTATTTGAATTCACTGGGTTTTGCCTTATAAACATATACTCCGTCCTTCCTTTTGATTTGTTATCAAAAGGATTGGACACGGAAATTAAAAAATATGTATAAAGCAGTGAAAAAGAGAAAGAAAAGTGAGTGAAATGGCGGGACCCATTGATTTTTAATGTATAAAAGAGGGATAGTGGGGTAAAAGTAGTGTGAAAAGGAAGAAAAAGTGGAGAAATAAGGGGACCCATTGACTATTTTTGGTAAGTTTTGAAATGTAAAGAAATGAATGGGAAATCCAAAAAAGGAAAGTATAAAGAAATGAAAAAGACAGAGGAAGTATAAAATAGGAAAATTAAATAGTATTGTGATTTTTTTTTGAATTTTCAGTTTCGTATTGATCATTCTAATATTTTGAATAAATATAGAATTATAAAGATATCATTATAGTTTCATGATTTTTTTATTAAAAACAATATTTGAAAAAGACAATGATACTTATTGAACGATACAGTTTATTGATATTTATATGTATTTTTATAAAAATTAATTATATTTTAATTAAAAATTAAATTTTAGTTTGGATCAATAATATATGAATTATGTTTATTCAGATTCATTTTATCCTGAATCAATAGCTTACATTATTGTATTTTAACTTGAGACTAATTACACCGACAAAATCTAATTAATTATTTTTTATTTAATTTTGCAAGTCTGTTTCAATATGATATTTGTTTTAACCCGGACAAATAGTATATATGATTTTATTTTAGCTAGTCGAATTATATTTTGATAAATTAACTTTTAATAGTATAGATATAGATATCTATGATATCTATATAATGTGCCCGTTTGGAAAATCTTAAAATAAGTAACTTATGATTTAAAATGAATAAGTGATTCATAAGAGATAAGTAGATGAATACTTATAAGTTATATAAGTGTTTGGATAATTTTACTCAAAAGTCATAATTTTTTTACTTAAATAAATTAAAAATAAATAATTTTTAAATATAATTATCTTAATTCATGAATTTTAAATTTGAATAATATTTACAAATATATATTTTTAAAACTAAAGTTAATAAAAAAAGCGGAAAATAAAAATAAGTTTGAGAAAAAGTACATTACTGTTAACATTCAACTTATCAGCTTATAAGTTATTAATTTGACTTTTAAGTTGGATCGACAAACACTCGTCGATAAGTACTTACGGGCTTATAAGTTAATAAGTGGTTTAAATAGAGGACGCTAAACAAGCCAAATAATTAAATTGTTTGTTATAGTAAAGATTGTTTTAAAAATTAATTATATAAAAATTAAATTAGTAGAATAAGTTGACTTTAGTATCAACTAGAATAATATGGACATCAATATAAATTAAAATTGGAATTTGTAGAAGACCTAAATTTAATATTAAATATAATAGTAATACATAGTTCATTATTAATTAGAATTTAAATTGATAAGGGAAGTTCACTTCAATATCAATTAAAATTAGAATGACTGACCGATCAACCAAATTTTTTAAATTTCGTCTATTATATGATAGTATGTGTTAGATATATTTGATAATGTCATGTGTAATATGATTTGTGTATAGTTTTCAGATCTTACCTAACAGGACAAGTCAGTACTTAACTGGAAATCAACACTTATACTGAAGACAGAACTTAAGATATCAGAACTTAAGTTATCAGAACTTAATTTATCAGAAGATATTTATCAGGAGATAATATCAGGACTTAAGATGACTTTCAGATAAGGCAGGCGGCTGATTGAAAGGAAAGAAGATCGAGATTAAGACAGAAAGAAATATGCATGAAGAAAGAATTCTATGAAGAATAGAATACTTGGAAGAAAAGATAACTACTTGATATATTTTAGGAAGCAGAATTATATTCCATATCAATTTGAATTTATCTTGTAACTGTGTAGTATATAAACACAGGCATAGGGTTTACACTTTAAGTGTTATCATTATCGAAGTTATTATTCATTGTAACCCTAACAGCTCTCGTGATAATTTGTTCATCACTGAGAGAGGACAGTTCCATATTGTAACAGAGTTTATTGTGTTGAATAAAATCTGTTTTCTGTTACTTGAGTTCTTATATTCAATTTGATTGTAGTAAATACTGTATTCAACCCCCTTCTACAGTGTGTGTGACCTAACAAGTGGTAACAGAGCAATCTGTTAACACACAAACAGTTTAAGATCCAAAAACAATCTTGTCTGAAGAAGAAACTCCAACCAAGCCCACCAAAACGGAAGAACCTCCAAAAACCATAACCCATAGTCGATATGAGACTATAAGAGTTCCCATGTTGAAACCTTCTGAGTATTCCATATGGAAAGTGAAGATGGCTATGTTTCTGAAAGCTACAGATCCAGAATATCTCGACAGGATTAATGAAGGACCACATATGCCAACCAAACTCTCTGTGGAAGTTGCAGGTCAGCCAGCAAAGTCTGTACCAAAGGAGAAAAGTGATTACATTGCTAAAGATATCTCATCAATTGCAAAGGATGCAAAGGTAAGACACTTGCTGCATAGTGCCATTGATAATGTCATGTCAAACAGGGTAATTCAATGCAAGACTGCAAAAGAGATATGGGATGCTTTGGAGACAAGGTGTCAGGGAACTGATTCAATCAAGAAGAACAGGAAGACTATACTCACTCAAGAGTATGAGCACTTTGACTCAAAGCCTGATGAGTCATTAACTGATTTATATGACAGATTTGTCAAACTCTTGAATGATTTGTCACTGGTTGACAAAGAGTATGATATTGAAGATTCAAATCTTAAATTCCTGTTAGCTCTTCCTGAAAGATAGGATTCGAAGGCCACAATAATAAGAGACAACTATAATCTTGATGAAACAAATCTTGATGAAATTTATGGGATGCTCAAGACTCATGAACTTGAGATGGAACAAAGAAGCAAGAGGAATGAAAGAAAGTCAAGGACAGTTGCTTTTGTGGCTGAGGAGGAAAGTCCCAAAATTGCTGCCTCAAAGAAAGGCAAGGGAAAGGCTCTCATCACAAAGTCTGATACTGAGTCATCAAGTTCTGATAGTGATGATGACTAAGAAACTGAAAGTATACCTGAGATGGACCCTGATGAGGAGATGATGAAGCTGTGTGCTCTTATGGTGAAAGGAATCACAAAGATTGCATACAGGAAATTCAGAAGAGGAAAGAAGTTTTCCAGGAAAGGTGCAAGTTCTGATTAGAAAGGTTTCAGAAAATCTGAAGGCAAAGGAGGAAAGTCTGAAAGAGGAGTTTACTCAAATGTTAAATGCTACAATTGTGGTGAAAAAGGACACATATCTCCTGATTGCAGAAAAGGGAAGAGTGACAAAGGCAAGGCTCTTGTCACAAAGAAGAAAACCTGGTCAGATGCTTCAGATTCTGAGGATGAGGAAAACTATGCCTTGATGGCAAATACTGATAGCAGTTCTGATACTGCTGACTTAAAGGTACCTCAAACTACTTATGCCTTTCATACTGATGATATTACTGAGTTGAGAAGATATCTTAAAACCATGTTCATTAGTTATAAAGATCAAACTTTAACATGTGAAAGATTAACTTCTGAAAATCTTGCTTATAAAAAGAGGAATGATTATTTAGAAAAAGAGTTGGTCATGTTCCATTAAACTCAGAAAGATAGAGATGATGCCTTTTATGTTAGGGATGATGAAGTGCTAAAAATGAATGAATCTCTAACATTTTAGTTAGAAAAGGAAAGAGAGATTATCAGGACTTGGACTAACTCTGGTAGAACAACTCAGGATATTCTTAGTAGTGGAAACTGGAAAGAGGGCTTAGGTTATGGAGATGATAAGAACAGTAAGGAAACTGTAGAAACTGAGCCTATAGTTGTTAAACAAAAACCAAAGGTAAATCCTGTTAAGTTTGTAACTGTAAAGTTTGATATTGAGAAATCAGAAGTTAAGGAGAAAGTAACTTCTGACAAACCTAAACAGGATAAGCCAACTGAAGTTAACATAGGCTTAATGACAAAGAAGCAGCTTAAGCATAAGCTGAAAGATGTTAAGAATTTAAACAAGGTAAAGCCACCTAGGAAAAATAGGAATGGAAAGGAAGGTGTGAATAAAAGTAACAATTATAAGCCTGTTCCAAATGCTCCTAGAAAAACATGTCATAACTGTGGAAACTCTAATCATCTGGCTTCTTTTTGCAGGAAAAATAAGAACATAAACTCCTTACCTTCAAAATCAGGAGTTTAGAGTCAGTCTGTTATATATAAGCCACAAAATCCATGTTTTCATTGTGGTAGTTTATGGCATTCCATTTATACTTGTAAGGAATATCATAGTTTGTACTAAGATTATTATCAAATAAAACCTTATGTAAAGAAAGTTAGCATTATTCCTTCTAGTGTAAGTTCTGATGCAAAGTCTGATATTGCAAATTCTGATAAGAAAACTGTTAACATAAACTCTGATGTTAAATCCGTTGCAAATGTTAACAAACTTAAAAAGGCCAAAGGATCCAAGCAAGTCTGGGTCCTTAAAACTAATCATTAGTGGTCATTGTGATTGCAGGGCAACAGGAAAAACATCCTAGTTCTGGATAGTGGATGTTCAGGACATATGACTGGAAATAAAGCCCTGCTATCAGACTTTGTGGAGAAAGCTGGCCCAGATGTTTCTTATTGAGATGGCAACATTGGAAAAACTCTGGGATATGGCAATATCAATCTTGGGAATATCATCATTGAAAAAGTAGCTCTGGTCTCAAGACTAAACACAATCTGCTAAGTGTGAGTCAAATCTGTGATAGAGGTTATCATGTGGATTTCTTTGAAGAACACTATGAAGTTGTAAGCAAATCTACAGGCAAAGTTGTTCTGAAAGGATACAGGCATGGTAACATTTATGAAGCCAAGCTTTCAACAAGTACTGATGGTTCTGCAATCTGTCTGTTAAGTAGAGCATCAATTGAAGAAAGCTGGGATTGGCACAAGAAACTCTCTCATTTAAATTTTAACAATATAAATGAACTAGTCAAGAAAGATCTTGTGAGAGGACTGCCAAAATCAGTATTTGCTCCTGATGGCCTTTGTGATTCATGTAAGAAGGCAAAACAAAGAAAATCTTCATTCAAGAGCAAGACTGAATCATCAATTCTTCAGCCTTATCACCTACTACATGTTGATCTATTTGGTCCAGTTAATGTCATGTCTATTGCAAAGAAGAAATATGCTATGGTGATAGTGGATGAGTTCACCAGATACACATGGGTGTATTTCCTGCACACAAAAAGTGAAACTGCATCTATCTTGATTGATCATGTCAAGCAACTGGATAAATTGATCAAAGATTCTGTGAAGATCATAAGAAGTGATAATGGCACTGAGTTGAAGAATTTGATCATGGAAGAGTTCTGCAAAGACCGTGGAATAAAGCAGGAATTTTCTGCTCCTGGAACTCCACAGCAAAATGGAGTTGTTGAAAGAAAGAATAGAACTCTTATTGAAGCTGCACGAACTATGCTTGATGAAGCAAAGTTGCCAACCTACTTTTGGGATGAAGCTGTGCAGACTGCTTGTTTTACTCAGAATGTAACACTTATTAACAAGCATGGAAAAATACCATATGAGATGGTGAAGAAAAAGAAGCCAAATCTGAAGTATTTTCATGTATTTGGATGTAAGTGTTTTGTTCTTAAGACTCATCCCGAACAGCTATCCAAATTTGATCTAAAAGCTGATGAAGGAATTTTTGTTGGATATCCACTTTCCACAAAAGCTTTCAGAGTCTATAATTTAAGAATAAGGGTTGTCATGGAATCTATCAATGTCTCTTTTGATGATAAGAAGATTACTGGACTTGAAGATTTCAATGATCATGATCAGCTGAGATTCGAAAATGAAGTTTTAAATTCTGATTCTGTAAATCCTTACAGTCTAAATCCTGATACTGCAAACTTTGATGGATTAAACTCTGATGTTATTGAAACTGTGGTGACTACACCTAAGGAAAATGCACCTGTGCAGGGGGAGCATACTGAAGATCCAACCACATCTCAAGAAGCATCGAAACCTACAACAGGCTTTTCAAGTTCTGATGGGCCAAGTTCTGATAATTCTGGAAACTCATTATCTGATAATTCTGGAAACTCAAATTCTGAAGGATCCAACTCAGAGAGCATAATTTCAGGGGGATCATCATAAAATGTTGATAGAGACAGCATGGATCATGGGGGAGAATCCAGTTCTAGAGATAACCTTCCATCTGCAAGAAAGTGGACTAAAGCACATACACCTGACTTAATTATTGGAAATTCTGATGCAGGTGTCAAAACTAGAACAACTACATCAAATGAATGTCTCTATCATTCTTTTGTTTCTCAGACTGAACCAAAGAAAGTGGAAGAAGTTGTTCAAGATGCTGATTGGGTGCAAGCAATGCAAGAAGAGTTAAATGAATTTGAAAGAAATAAAGTCTGACCCTAGTGCCAAGATCAAAGAACAGGTCTGTTGTTGGTACAAAGTGGGTGTTCAGAAACAAAAATGACAGTGATGGAATAATTACAAGGAACAAAGCAAGGCTGGTTACAAAAGGATACTCTCAACATGAGGAAATTGATTATGATGAAACATTTGCACCAAGGATACTGGTACATCAGTAGATATTACTGATTACAGAGGTATGATTGGTTCACTACTCTATCTAACTGCAAGTAGACCTGATATCATGTATGCTACCTGTCTTTGTGCAAGATTTCAAGCAGATCCAAGAGAATCTCACTTAACAGCTGTGAAAAGAATTTTCAAGTACCTTAAGGGTACAGCTGATCTGGGATTATGGTATCCTAGAGAATCAGACTTTAAGCTAATAGGTTACTCAGATGCAGATTTTGCAGGATGCAAAATTGACAGGAAAAGCACAAATGGAAGCTGCCAATTTCTTGGAGGCAGATTGGTTTCTTGGTTTAGCAAAAAATAGAAGTCAATTTCCACATCAACTGCAAAAGAAGAATACATTGCTGCAAGAAGCTATTATGCACAGATTCTTTAGATGAAGAATCAGTTACTGGATTATGGGTTATAATTTTCTAAAATCCCTATTTACTGTGATAATCAAAGTGCTATTGCTATGACAGGTAATCCAGTTCAACACTCAATGACAAAGCACATCAGCATTCTGTACCACTTCATACGGGAACATGTGGATAAAGGTACAGTGGAATTGCATTTTGTTCCAACAGATCAACAACTAGCAGATATCTTCACAAAACCACTGTGTGAAGCTACTTTTACAAGATTGGTAAATGAACTTGGAATGGTTTCAGGTTCTTTCTCTAAATCTGCTTAGTTTATGTTCTGATACATCAGACTTTATGATCAGTATTTACATATATTACTATCTTTGTGTATTATGTGCTTAAATTGAAAATTGCTTAAGTATTGATTGTTGTCTGATGTGAATTTCTAAACTCTGATAGTGATATGAATGTTTCTGTGACTATTCAATCCAATGATGATAACTGTACTAGATGCTGACCTAGTAGTCTTTAATATACTAAAGATCCCATGTTTGAAGTAATTGTTTATGTGGAAATATTTTAACACAAGCAAATTCTGATATTGAGCTTAGTTAAGTTTACTTTGTGTATCTTATTACTAAGTCAAAAACTAGAATAATGCTTCTTATCTGTTAAGTTTTGATGTTAGTAAATCTGGTGGATGTACTAAGTGCTGATAAGCCTCACTTATCAAAAGAAAAAGAAAAGAAATAAAAATTAGGTACTCCTTTGAGATCTAGAGTAAAAATGTGGAAGGGAAGACCCAAGTGCATTGCTGGTATTAAGTAATATGCATTAGAAAAGCAAAATAAAATTTTCTTGGTGACTTTTCACACTCTATGATTACTGGAGAAATACTCTGATAACAGCATAAATTCTGATAAGCAATCGTGACTCACTTACACTGAGAAGCCACTGTAAAATAGAATTTCAAAAGATGCATAAAATGAGCACAAAACAGTTGAGGTGGACTCATGCATGAACTCATTCTAAAGTAGACTTCAGAATAATGACAGTTTTTGAGCAAAGTTCTTAGTTATGCCTTATTTCTAAGATGTACTGAAGTGAATCAGACTTTACTCTTTGTCTGATATTTAGCTTAATGCACACACTTACACTCCATATAAATGACGAAAATTACTATGGTGATAAATGTTATTTTAGATGAACAGTTTATGTGTCAGATTGCATAAATTCTGAGGACAAGTTCTGATTAAAGTTCTGATGATTAAGTTCTGATGAAACCATATCAGTATTTATGTGAAGAATTACAGGAATACACATTCACTTTTCGAGTAAAGGAGCCATATTCTGATGACTATTAAATCCTGATAATAATCAAGTTTTGATGCTGACGTGGCAATATTTATTTACTTGGTTTATTTTTGGTCATTACCTGAACGATAATATTTTTACAGAATATTGGTTAATGTGAGATAAAACAGTCATAATCATTATGGGTTAGTGGTTAGCGTGTATGTCTTGAAAAACTGCATGCGCACAGTAATTATTATTATATCTCGTGCCCATTAACTCTAGCTTTAGATCTTTTACTGACTGTTCTTATTACACATCAGTCTAGGGAGTCGAGGGGTTATTATTTTTACTTGTAATTTTTAACTAGTCCTCGCGTCCCTTGGTATTCTATTGGCTATTTAAACCAACCATTCATTCCAGCCAAAACATCTTTCATTTTCTCACAAACTCACTCTCTTTTTATTCATATCAACAAAAATGGTCCGTTTTAACATGTTCCTGAACTATAAAACCTTTAACATCGAGCTGAGTTGTGATGAATGGCAACAGGAGTGGCATGTCACCGCCATTCCTGACGAGCTTTGGAACTCAGTTCCACAAGAGGAAACAACTAAGGAACAGGTTCCCATATCAGAACCTGTTGTTGTAGAAGCTGAGAAGGTTACTTCTCAGAAAGATACTGTAACTGGGAGTTCTAGGCCCCTCAAAAGGCTTAGAAAGTTAAATTCTGATGATAAAGCTCCTACAGTGTCTCCATCTTTGAAGAAGTTAAAGAAACAGAGAGCTCACAGGGACATAGTTGAGTCAGATTCAGAGGATGTAGTGGAAGCAGCTAATGAAGGGGATCAGAATCTCTGATCTCAACAGAACCAATTGTTATTGAATCACTTCCTTCTGCATAACAAGAAACTGCTCAAGACAGAATTCCTACACCTCCTATATCACCTATAGTTGATCCAATACATTCTGAAGAACCAGGTAGAAGTGCTGAAATTGATATTCATAACTTGATTGTGCCTGAGGTTTTGTACTTGGAAGCTCCACCAATTCAACTCACTCCACCAACAACATCAATTTTGGATGTTGATCAGAACCTGGCTACAGATCAGAATTTAGAGGATGATGTTGAAACCTCTATAGCCTCACATACTACTATTTTATCAGAGGATGCTGATACTGAAGGATCTACAAGTTCTAATGCTACCAATGAAGAAACTACTGGTGAAGTTGCTGCTAATTTAGATGCTGATACAACTGGTCCATCAGGACATGCACCTCAACAAACAGTTAATAAAGCTGATTTAGTCAAGAAGTTTGTTACAGGGGAAGCACCAGTACCTTGGAGTGAAACTCCTAGATGAAAGGAGTGGACTAAGGAATGGAACACAGTTAGTTTTGTTCCTTCTGAAAAGATTCTTGCTGAGTATCCGGCAAAAGCTGATGAAATTTTGTTAAATGATGATTTCAAGGCACAACTGAGAGTTACTGCATTGAGTACTAGGCACCTTCAAGGTCAACACTCGACAACTCATGCCAAGGTGAATAAAATTCAAGAAACTTTGATCCAGCAAGATATGAATGTGAAACTTGAAAAGAACAGATTTTTCAAGCCAGCCTTTGACAGAATTGCCTACATTGAGAAAACTCAGGAGTAGCAACAAACTCAAATTGATGAAATTCTGAAGAATCAAGCTTCTCACCAAAATCAACTCAATAAGATCCAATCCTCTGTGGAATTGCTTGTCTCTCTTCTTTTACCTGCTGATGCCAAAAAGGGGGAGAAAGTGATTAAGTCCAAATGCAAATCTATTCAGACACTGAAGGGAAAGGATGATGGAAATGATGACCAGGGAAACTCTAACAAGGGTAGAGGTCAAGGTCAAGGCAAAGGATTTTCATCAAGTAAAGCTAGAATTACAAGTCAAGGAACAAGTTCTGATACTGAGAGAAGAATAAGTTCTGATACTGGTAAAAGGATAAGTTTTGGTGAACATCTAGAACTTGATGAAGAAATTTCAAAGGAGTTATTTCTTAAAGAAAATCCAGGAATGGACTTTGAGAGTCTAAAGGAAGAAGAAGCTAGACTCAAAGCAGAAGGTGTCAAGACAAAATCTAACGCTTCTGTTGTTGAAAAGAAATTTCCAAAGCCTAAGGGTATTGTGATAAAGGAAATAACAAATTCTGAGGCAACCAAAGCCAAATCACAAATGGAAATTGATCCAAGGTCCAAGTGCAAAGAAAAGGTTGATGAACCTATAAAGGTTTATATGCCAGTCATGGATGAAGAAATAACTGATGATGAAGAAGATGTTAATCTTACTCTGATGCAAAAGAAGATTTTTCAAACAACCTCTGACATGGCTCATGTTGTTTAGAGTCAAGATGTAGTAAGTTCTGATATGACAATGAAGCAAGCAACCTCTGACATAGCTCAAGTTGGCTTGATATCAGAAGACAAGGAAAAGGAAACCTCTGACATTGCTCATGTAAAACATTCAAAGATACTCCTACCAGGATTCACCAAAGCTAAACAGTCTCAGCTTCACAACATCTTCAGAAACACCGTTGAACTTGAAGGTGTCACAGATCTCAATAAAGTCCCTAATGTGCATATTAGGATCTTCAGTTGGAGAACCCCCAAACTGGATTGAATTCTGCACCCATTGAATTATGCCAGGCTTGATCTCAAAGGTATTAGCTGTGATAGCTGACCGAACAATGCTAGATTAAATGTCATTGATCTTGGGTTGAGAAAAATCCATCAAGGCTTTCGTTCGTGCTGCTGGATCTCCCATTGTAACGAGTACCTAAAACACAAACAAATAAACCGTGAAAGTAAAAGAATCCGAGTCAGTGAACTTTAACGACCACTGATGACAAGCACATAAACTAAAAATTAACACCGACTCCCCGGCAGCAGCGCCAAAAACTTATTAGGGCGAAAACATGCGCTAATATTCACGCAAGTATACGCGTTCACAAGTAATATAAGATATAAATCAGATTCGTTCCCACAGAGACTGGTTTAGGTTAAGTTCAATTTATGCACCTATGCAACAATGTATGATTATCGCTCAATGCTAAGACAAATAACAAATTGGGTTTTTATTAAGCTAAGAGATTATACCAAATAGCATTAACTAAGAGAATTGAGGTTGAATTACTATATATGACAAACATGGGATTCTAACTTCATTACTACTTCATTGAATAGCCTTATTGTTCTTAACCTTAGCATGTGATGGTGATGACACTAATCAGATAACACGAAACTGATAAATGCCAACTTTCGTTGCACGAGTACCATTCTACCAGACATCCACCAAAGAGATAGAAGCTGAATAGGCACCAATTATATTGGGACCCTATATATTTATAGAATTTGACAACATAATGGTTTAAGCACAAGTTATCTATCTTGATTACATAGGACAAGTAAAACAGTTATAGTTACCTATGAATCATGCATACACATACATGAACCTATGCTAGCATGGCAAGTTCTAAACCTCTATATTCACTATCGCTTCAATAGAGATTAACACGCTGTCTTATATGTTAGCTACGCACATAAGATGAATAAGCACAACCAATACTAGGATATTAATCAATCACCACACACCAAGATATCAAAATAAATTAATTATTGAAATCCATAAGTAAATCCGCAAGAATCCCATGATAACGATTAGCCTATAATTGAACTCATCATCACCATGGGTTCCAATGAAAGCATGGTATAAACAAGGTCTTAGTAAACTGAATAATAATCAAAGTACGAATAAACGAGATCTAGGTTCAACAAGAATGAAAATGAGCATCCAAAGTTACAACTAATTCAAAGAATCACAAGTTGAAAACAAGATCTTCTTTTTCGAAGTTGTTCTGTGCTTCTAGGTCTTCTCCTTGGTATCCCAATCTTCCCGGATAATGAAAACCCTTCTTTTTAAGTATATATACACCCCTAGTGGACCTGGACCCTTAAAATCGTCAAATTCCACTAAAAAAAGGTTTTTTCAGCGAAATCAGCGACCAGCCGCACCTTGGGCGGCCGCTCAGCTCTCCTGGGCGGGAAAAATTTCTGATGAATCTTATTTTGGCCATAACTTGAGTTCTACTCGTTAGAATTAGGCGATTCAACTGCCCACGCGAAGCTATTGGGATTCTCTACAACTTGAAAATGGCCTTGACTTCCAATTCTGATCAATTTTTATCATATTTCCTTTAAAAGCTCTTTTCTTCATATAACTGATACCTGAAATGCAATAACACAAAAACACATCAAAATAGTCCAAAACACCAATTTAAGCTTGTAATAAAGCGTTCCAAGTGGATATAAAATCCACTTATCACACCCCCAAACTTGAATTGATGCTTGTCCTCAAGCATAAACAGACTCAAAACTACAAAACAAACCTAATGCATGAATGCAACTATGTAAATGCAACTAAATGATAATGCAATCGATCCCCTCAGAATAACCATAACCAAATGAATAAACCAATGCCTCTAAGAATGCAATAACTTGAAACAGAGTTCGAATAAATCTCACAAACCAGAAATGTGCGTGTGTGGAATGCTTAACAGATATCTCTCGATACTAGATCAATAACTATAACTTATCTATCATCGAAATATTCAAAAGTCTATAAACAGAATAGACAATAAACGCATTATGACTCATAACACCTCCTTTCTACTAGAGTAATACAAGGATTCACACTATTATTGAACACTTAGCAAATATGCTTATTTGACCGTGCAATGAATGAGGTCCCAAAAGACTTATGCAATAATACCCATGTAACGAGCGTTAGGTTAGCGAATCCCAGACTATAAAAGCCTTAGGTCACTAGGCACAAAGTCCCCTAGAACTTAATAACTCGGGTATTAAAGAGTTCACTCTTGATCAATTATGCATAAACACATACTTTTTTTTCTTTTTTTTTTCAATAATTTCTGAATGAGTGCGTTTCGCTCCATCTCATTCAACCCTAGACTACTCATAAAAATATGAGCCGGCTACTAGCCATTTGACGCCTAGCCTTACAACAACTAGCAATGAAATCCAAGTTTTTCTCCAGATACAAAAATCAGTGTTTTTACGTCATTACGAGAATATCACAAATTCTAAATATAACCAAGTGATTAAATCTCAACAACAAACAAGTATGATCATGATCTAGATCAAAAGCAACCCTATAAGACTTTGTGAAAATATTTGTTTCTGGCATGCAAATCAATTCATTAGGACTTAAACATCCCTCTATTCGTCATCACCACACTTAAATCAACATCAACTTATCAAATATCATAGTTCATCTTAAGGGATCATGCTAAATATGCATGTAAATGCAACTATATAAAATCACATAAAAACAAACAAATATGTCCTAAATGAACAATCATGTAAAAATATGAATGAACTACAACTAATCATGCAATATGAATCTATATGAATCTATATGGACATACACACACTACTAATCCTTACATTATCACCCCCAAACTTAAAATTTTCAATGTCCTCATTAAAGGTAATAATAAGGATTTCAGGCATACCTAGTTAGCGGGAGAGTCACCCTCGTCGGGTGGAGGATCAGGTGGCCAATCAACCTCGCCACCAGTGTCTCGGACAATAGTACTGAAAGCGTGTGTCAAATCTTCAGCAAAACGATGGTGAATGTCGTGCATGGCCTCCATACGCCTAGTCACTCGCCTGTATTATTCATCACCAAGACCAAACCTATCAACTATCTGTGGCGCATGAGAAGAACCCTTTGTAGGCACGGAAAGATCCGTCCAGCCACTCTCTACATCATCAAAAATATATCCCAACCCTTTATCAGGGGGTGCACCTAAGAATGAATAACTCAAGTGATCTGGCAGTCCATTGAGCTCAAGTGTGGGAGCTTCTTGAATAAATGGTTCAAAACGCTCCTGAGAAATTTTCAGCTCTGCTAACCAAGAGAATCGAATGGCATATCCAACTTCCTCTTCCACGGAGGTGTATTCAAAACCTGTAGTTTCTCTACTTTAAAACACTCCTCTTTAGCTGTGGGTAACTTTATTTGCTTGAACACATTAAAAGTGACCTTTTGATCGTGAACCTTCATCGAAAGCTCTCCTTTTTGCACATCGATCATAGTTCGGCCTGTAGCCAAGAATGGTCTTCCCAAGATGATGGGAATCTTCTTATCTTCCTCGAAATCAAGAATTACAAAGTCAGCAGGGAAGAAAAGTTTATCCACCTTGACCAAGACATCCTCCACTATACCTCGTGGATAAGCGATGGAACGATCAGCTAGTTGCAATGACATGTATGTTGGTTTCAGATCAGACAGACCAAGCTTCTTGAAGATAGATAAGGGCATCAGATTGATGCTAGCTCCTAAATCACATAAACACTTGTCGAATGATAAGTTTCCGATGGTGCAGGGAATAGTGAAGCTTCCAGGATCTTTAAGCTTCGGAGGTAACTTCTGTTGCAGCACAACACTGCATTCCTCCGTTAGAGCAACGGTCTCTAAGTCATCGAGCTTCACTTTTTGAGAGAGAATACCTTTCATAAACCTCACATAGCTAGGCATATGTTCAAGAGCTTCAGTGAAAGGTATGTTGATATGAAGTTTCTTAAACACCTCCAAAAATTTCTCAAACTGCTTATCCAGGTTTTTCTTCTGCAGCCTCTTAGGAAAATGAGGTGGAGGATAGATCTGTTTCTCCCCCTTATTACCCTCAGGAGGAGTGTGTTCCACAGTAGTCTTCCTTGGTTCCACCACTACTTCCTTCTGCACTTCTTCTTCAGCCACAACTGCATTTTCTGAAACATGAGATTTTTCAGGCTCTTCGTCTTGCTGAATGTTGGGGCTTGCGACCTTTCCAGACCTCAAGGTGATGGCGTTCACCTGTTCTTCAACTTCCCTCTTGCCTGGATTTGTTTTTGTATCACTAGGAAACATTCCTGGTGGGCGATTCAATAAGACATTAGCAATTTGCCGTATTTGGTTCTCTAGAGTCTTGATAGAAATAGCCTGGATTTGGCATATAAGAGCCTGGTTTTTGCACATAAGCCTCAACTCCTCCAATTCAGATTTTTCATTTGAAGATAGACCTGCATCATGATTTTGTTATTGAATTTGGAGTTGTTGTTTTGGTACAATTTGTTGCTGAAAACCAGGAGGGTTGAATAGCTTATTTCCAAACTGCTGGAACGGCTGTTGCATCGTATTCTGATTATTGCTCCAGCTGAAGTTAGGATGATTCCAGTTGTCAGGATGATAAGTGTCTGGAACTGGTTGCTGCGATCTCTGAAAGTTGCTCACAAACTGAGCTGATTCACTAGATATAGCGCATTGCTCTGTCACATACGGACCTGCACACAGCTCACAAACACTAATTATCTACTTAACACCATACTTAGCCAGAGAATCGATCTTCATAGACAACGCCTTTAGTTGAGCAATGATAGCCGTAACTGTATCCACTTCAAGAACTCTTGCTACCTTGCTCTGTGGCAATCTCTGGGCTGGATACTGATATTCATTAGCAGCAATCAGTTCAATTAGATCATAAGCTTCCTCATAGCTCTTTGCCCATAATGTTCCACCTGCTGCTGCATCGAGCATGGATCTGGACTGTGCTCTCAACCCATTGTAAAAACAATTGATGATCATCCAATCAGGCATTCCATGATGAGGACACTTCCTAAGCATCTCCTTGTAGCGCTCCCAAGCTTCATATAAAGATTCTCCTGATTGTTGCACAAATTGAGTAAGAGCATTCCTGATTGCAACTGTCTTCGCCATAGGGAAGAATTTGGTAAGAAACTTCTGAGCAAGATCTTCCCAAGTAGTAATCGAACCAGCTGGTAGAGAGTGTAACCAGCTCTTAGCCTTTTCCCTCATAGAGAATGGGAACAGTCTCAGCTTCACTGCCTCTTCAGAAACACCGTTGAACTTGAAGGTGTCGCAGATCTCAATAAAGTTCCTAATGTGCATATTGGGATCTTCAGTTGGAGAACCCCCAAACTGGATTGAATTCTACACCCATTGAATTATGCCAGGCTTGATCTCAAAGGTATTAGCTGTGATAGCTGGCCGAACAATGCTAGATTGGATGTCATTGATCTTGGGTTGAGAAAAATCCATCAAGGCTTTCGTTCGTGCTGCGGGATCTCCCATTGTAATGAGTACCTGAAACACAAACAAATAAACCGTGAAAGTAAAAGAATCCGAATCAGTGAAGTTTAATGACCACTAATGACAAGCACATAAACTAAAAATTAACACCGACTCCCCGGCAGCGGCGCCAAAAACTAGTTAGGGTGAAAACACGCGCTAATATTCACGCAAGTATACGCGTTCGCAAGTAGTATAAGATATAAATCAGATTCGTTCCCATAGAGACTGGTTTAGGTTAAGTTCAATTTATGCACCTATGCAACAATGTATAATTATCGCTCAATGCTAAGACAAATAATAAATTGGGTTTTTATTAAACTAAGAGATTATACTAAATAGCATTAACTAAGAGAATTGAGGTTGAATTACTATATATGACAAACATGGGATTCTAACTTCATTACTACTTCATTCAATAGCCTTATTGTTCTTAACCTTAGCATGTGATGGTGATGACACTAATCAGATAACACGAAACTGATAAACGCCAACTTTCGTTGCACGAGTACCATTCTACCAGACATCCACAAAAGAGATAGAAGCTGAATAGGCACCAATTATATTGAGACCCTATATGTCTATAGACTTTGACAACATAACGGTTTAAGCACAAGTTATCTATCTTAATTACATAGGGCAAGTAAAACAGTTAGAGTTACCTACGAATCATGCATACACATATATGAACCAATGCTAGCATGGAAAGTTCTAAACCTCTATATTCACTGTCGCTTCAATAGAGATTAACACGCTATCTTATATGTCAGCTATGCACATAAGATGAATAAGCACAACCAATACTAGGATATCAATCAATCACCACATACCAAGATATCAAAACAAATTAATTATTGAAATCCATAAGTAAATCCGCTAGAATCCCATGATAACGATTAGCCTATAATTGAACTCATCGTCACCATGGGTTCCAATGAAAGTATGGTATAAACAAGGTCTTAATAAACTGAATAATAATCAAAGTACGAATAAACGAGATCTAGGTTCAACAAGAACAAAAACGAGCATCCAAAGTTACAACTAATTCAAAGAATCACAAGTTGAAAACAAGATCTTCTTTTTCGGAGTTGTTCTGTGCTTCTAGGTCTTCTCCTTAGTATCCCAATCTTCCCGGATGATGAAAACCCTTTTTTTAAGTATATATACGTCCCTAGTGGACCTGGACCCTTAAAATCGTTAAATTCCACTCAAAAAAGGCTTTTTCAGCGAAATCAGCGACTAGCCGCACCTTGGGCGGCCACTCAGCTCTCCGGGCGGCCGCTCAGCTCTCCTGGGCGGGAAAAATTTCTGATGAATCTTATTTTGGCCATAACTTGAGTTCTACTCGTCAGAATTAGGCGATTCAACTGCCCATGCGAAGCTATTGAGATTCTCTACAACTTGAAAATGGTCTTGGCTTCCAATTCTGATCACTTTTTATCATATTTCCTTTAAAAGCTCTTTTCTTCATATAACTGATACCTGAAATGAAATAACACAAAAACACATCAAAATACCAACAACTTGAGTCCAAAACACCAATTTAAGCGTGTAATAAAACGTTCCAAGTTGATATAAAATCCACTTATCACACCCCCAAACTTGAATCGATGCTTGTCCTCAAGCATAAACAGACTCAAAACTACAAAACAAACCTAATGCATGAATGCAACTATGTGAATGCAACTAAATGATAATGCAATCGATCCCCTCAGAATAACCATAACCAAATGAATAAGCCAATGCCTCTAAGAATGCAATAACTTAAAACAGAGTTCGAATAAATCCCACAAACCAACTCACAAACCAGAAACATGCGTGTGTGGAATGCTTAACAGATATCTCTTGATACTAGATCAATAACTATAACTTATCTATCATCGAAACAATCAAAAGTTTATAAACATAATAGACAATTAACGCATTATGACTCACAACACCTCCTTTCTACTAGAGTTATACAAGGATTCACACTATTATTGAACATATAGCAAAGATGCTTATTTGACCGTGCAATGAATGAGGTCCCAAAAGACTTATGCAATAATACCCATGTAGCGAGCGTTAGGTTAGCGGATCCCAGACTATAAAAGCCTTAGGTCACTAGGCACAAAGTCCCCTAGAATTTAATAACTCGAGTATTAAAGAGCTCACTCTTGATCAATTATGCATAAACACATACTTTTCTTTTCTTTCTTTTTTTCAATAATTTCTGAATGAGTGCGTTTCGCTCCATCTCATTCAACCCTAAACTACTCATAAAAATATGAGCCGGCTACTAGCCATTTGACGCCTAGCCTTACTGTAATAACCCCAATTTTTGGGAAAATTTTGAAACCCTTATGAATAGTGTTTTTGCTGAATGAGAAAACTTTTCATGCCACACTATGTAGGGGTTCTGATATGGATATTCTGAGATTTTATTAGTACTTTATATGGGATATAAGTGTATGTAAAGATCGTCAGAATCCAAATCCGAACACTTTGATTTTCCCGGAAATACACTAGATACGGAGAGAATTGAGTATAAGGTAACAGGATAAAAAGGATTTAAATTAAAGGATTATAATAGAGGATCATAAAAAGGAGTATAATGTATTGAGAAGGGTTAAGGGAAACTAAGTAATAAGATCCCGGGTATGATCCTTCAAACGATAAACGAGAACGAAAGTTAAGCGAACCGTATACCAGATCAGCGGTCATTAGGCAAACAATTAGGAAGTTAATCAAAGGGATTAGAGTGAGTGATGTCACCCAACCAATGAGAGGAGGACAAAGAGGGAAGGATGACATCACAACATGACGTGGGCATGACATGGGAAGGAAGGAGAAGTGGTGGCTTTTTAACCACACAAAATCAAGGGCAACAAGGTAATTAACTAAGTCAAACACAAAAACAAATCAACCAAGCCAAGCAAATTCATTCTTCATCAAAATCAAAAAGCAACCAAGGCATTGTTCATCTTTGCTCTCGGCTTTTTACTATTGCAAATGGGCAAGAATTCAAAACTCAAGATCCAAGCCTCCTAAATTGGTAAGATAATTCCCTAATCATCTTTATGCTTAGTTAGGGCTATATCATGAGTTTAAGCCATCAATTCCTTCTCAATCTTCTTCATTTAATCAAAGAAGAAGATAATGAATAGTGTTTTCAAGTTTTTAACTTGATATTTTTCTTGTTTTCCTTGAAGATCCAAGCATTCCTAAGACTTCTCAAAGCTTCTTAAGGCTTCCTAGCTACTCCCACCACTTCAAGGAAGGTATATCATCTCCAAACCCTAGATTCCTATGTATTATAAGATGATTTTGATTAGTAGGGTATTGTAGCTTGATGTTGTGATTTAGAGTTTGGGATTTGAAATGGTAGTGAAATGGAATGGTAAATGTTGTTGTTTTGATTAAAAGAACTTAAGTATGGTTAAAGTTAAGCTTAGGCATAAGTATGAATGTTAAAATTGAATTGGTTGGGGTTGTTATGATGTGATAAGGATGGATGTTGGTTTTATGTTGGATTTGAGGTTGAATTGGGTTGGTTTTGAATGGTTTAAAATTGGGAAATCGCGTAAACATAGCCGTCGTAACGTCCGATTTTCTGTAGACTGTTTTTGTGCATAACATTAGGACCCGAGAACCCCCTGCTAGATTTTTACCATTTCCATTTTTAGATAGCTCATGTTACGAGCTTCGTTTTGATATGTAGTTCGTTCGATTCCGATGCACGGTGTAGGAGAAACGACCGTTTCAAGTAACGGCGTTTCGCGAACGAAACTTTTCCCCTCGCCTTACTTTGAAACATAGGTTAAAGACCAAAAAGGGTTAATTAATGTATGAAACATTTATGGTAAGTGTGTTAGGCAGTTGGTAAGACACTCGCGAAGGAATCGCCTTAAAACTCGTAAAGGTTAAATTATTAAAAATGGTGGAGCCGAGGGTACTCGAGTGACTTAAGAGAACCAGCGAGCGCAAAACGAGCGTTAGAGTCTGAGTTGGTTAGAGTATAGATTTACAAGTGACTTTGGTTTAATTCCAACTTACTTGTTGCTTATAGGTTACCAGACTCATCCCGAGCCATTCGTAACCCCTAGTCGCTCAGGCAAGTTTTCTACCAGTTATAACTGTTGTTGTGATGTATATATGTATTTGCATTATCTTGCGATAGATGCATGTTGGTTATTTAGCAAATGTTGCAATATATTGAAGCATGCTGCTATGGTATATATATATGCATGCCTGTTTCGTATTCTTTCCATATATATCTGTTGATTCAGTTGATAATATCTATGCTAGAGAATAGCGGTAATTTGCGTATACCCTTAGTATAGGGGATAAAAGGTGAACATATTTCTAAACCGGGAGTCGATGTTCCCGAGTATATTATATATATTTATATATACATATGGATATAGTTTTAAAACTATTGATCGAATAAGGTTTATTCGATACCTTTATTTTACTTAATTGAATATTTATTCGAATATTCATTCGAGGGCTTATGACTTCTTTATTTTATTTATTGAATATTATTTGAATATTCATTCGAGGGCTTATGACTCTTTATATTATTTATTGAATATTATTTCGAATATTATTCGAGGGCTTATGACTCAGTTCATATTATTATTGAATATTACTTGGATATTCATTTGAGGATGTATGACTCCTTTATTTTATGAATATTATTTATAGTATTCATTCGAGGTATTATGACTCCGCTTATTACTTAATAATATTCTTTATAGTAATAAAGAATAAGGTGTCGATAATCAAACTTATTTTTGATTATTCAAATAAAGATAATACTTTCATATAAGTATATCTTTGGTTATTTAATACTCGTTTCAAGTATAAGTTTTAATACTTCTACTTCAATTATTTTTATAAAGATTATTCTTTATGGGAATATTATTTAAATAATAATATTCAGACATTTTCTAAATATACTGGGGACTGATTTACTTCATTAAATCAGCTTTACTCCAAACACTCTTTAAAGTGTTTTCGAGTTTTCAAAATGATTTTTAAAAGTTAGAGCGGATCCCAAAACTCATTTTTATATTTAAGATCTTCCTTTTTAAGGGGATTTAAATACTCGCTCAAAACCTGAGGGATCCGGCTCTGTGGTGTATTTTATATTCGCAACAAGGTTGCAGTTTTGGTAAATGAATTGATTACTTACCCAACGTTCGGGAAGTAAGTCCATCTATTGAGTCGGCATAAGCAACATGGGCTCAGTGGGCGTCCATGATAGTGTAAGTGGCTCAGTGGGAGTCCATCAAATGCATAAGTGGCTGAGTGGCAGTCCAGCATAAGGTCCTATTGAGACCAGGGTGATGACCAGTGGGGAATTCGTCCATCTACTAGTAGAAAAGGTTACTTATGGTTATCTTTGCCTGATCAGCAAGATATCTGGTTTATGCCAAAATTCTTTTCCTTTCCAAACTTATTGGATATTGCAATTCTGTTCATACTTTACATGACAGAGGTTTTCAGGAAATGTATAAAGAAGATGTATATGTGGATATATATATATATATATCAGAACTTAATGAAGTATATCATAACTTCATTTCCTTTAATAATATTTTAAAGATTTAATCTATTCAAATCTTGTCTTGTAGTCTCATCTATGTGATGAACTGGTAAAAGCTCATTATACTTTGAACAGTGGTAGTTCAAGTAGCTTTATAAATGATATAAGTGTAGTCAAGTATTTGGTAACTTCATCTTTTAAGCTTATATCTAGTTAATAATTGTCTTATGAATGACAAAGATTTTCAGAAAAACGTTGAGATAAGGTTAGATATATGAGATCACCTTGCAACAATATTTTTTTTTATATACAGTTATACACTGGGACTTTGTGTATATTATGCATGGAAGAGGACTTCCAATATTTTGAAAAGTATATATGTATATATACTGAATATTTTGCGACTTCATCGCATTAAGATATCAAACTTGGTTCATTTCTTTTGACCAAGACTTTCATGAGTATTATGAGTAGGCTCATATATTGTTAATCATTATACATATTATTTTGGTGGGCTTGCTGCTCACCCTTGCTTTCTTCTTTCATCACGCAACATCAGATAGATAAGATGAACAGAACCAAGCTCCCAATTCGCAAGCGGATAGGAAACGTTCCGCAGCTTTCTGGAAGCGTTGAGGCCGCTGTAGCTGAGGTAGAAATTACCAATAGGCTAAGTTTTCAACTAATAATGTACCAGACTTATGTATATTATGAATTGTAATAATGGCAAAGAAATGTAAATTATCCAGAAAACCTTTTAAGGTGTATTGACATATAATTGTGGAATAAAACGACTTGTGATTATTTTTGGATATTCATCTCTGAGACTATAACTTGTGGTGTGTGTGTGTATATTGTGGGTTCACAGTAAAGAGTAGTTGATTGTTTAATAAGATTGGGTGTTGTTAAGGGAAGTGGAACTCGTGACAACCCGGATCCCCGACCCCGGATTTGGGGGTGTTACAGAAATGGTATCAGAGCTAAGCGTTATAAACCTCAGAGATGATGTGACATTAAGATAATAAGTTCACTAAGATAATAAGAACTCTTGCCAAGTTCATAGTCGGGCTACCTAACGTAGCACTGACAGTTAAAACCCTTACGGGAACCCTTATAAGTATCGTGATAGTAATATAGTTCGTTCTCGTATAGGGCAGCGGGGCACCAAACCTTGAGGTTTAGGAGCATCAGCATGAGGATGTTTTATTACAAGTCGGAGATCAAATTGTGAATCCGATGGAGTACCCTAATGAGGGACCGGATGAGGTTCAGATAGAGAATGTTGCGGTTGAGGATGTTATTCCGGAAAGGATTGTGGCTGAGGAGGATCTCATGGAGGATCCTGATGAGAATGAAGAGAGGACCGCTGAGGAACAGATGACCGTAGTCAGGGCGACTACCAGAGCAAGAATGGCCGCGAGGGTGGCCCTAGAGGATGAAGAGTTACCAAGGGCACAAAGGTTAATGAGGGCAGAAGGAGTGGGGCCTTCCACGACCCCAATTATACCAGTATCAGACCCTCTTCCAGAGGCTCCTGTAGACATCCATGAGGTTCCACCAATTCCTGTTCCCTCCCCTGTACAGAGCCCAGCACATACTGAGGAAATGCCACCTTTATCCCCAGCACCATTGTCACCTGATACCGTGCTTGGTTATCCATTTGGATCTCCTGGGTCTGCACCACCTGCACCCCATGGACTGCTAGATGCTACCACTCAGGCTTCTCTTATCGCTGATTATCAGATGACCCTGGGTGGCCTGACAGAGGCCCGTAATGTTAGGAGTGATCTGTTGGATCGACTTACTGCACCAAGGATTGAGGGCGGGATACTTCCGGAGGGATTAGCTCATAGCATGGAAAGGATTGAGGCTACCACCCGTGTTATAGCTAGAGGCCATCTTGAGGGTCAGATTGATCCAGCTCTACTTGCAACTATCCTAGACCTCATCACCGCTTTAATGGAGCAGGTTAGGGATGTCGTGCGTGCCCGCATTTCTTGATCCATAATAGTGTGCAGAGTCTGAACAATCTGACAAGAATTTCATGTAGCACCGCTTTTAGAAGGGTTAGCCTAAGTTATGAATGATTAGTTTTAATGACTAGATGATTATCTATGGTAGTACTTTTGGGATAGAAACGATCAGATCAAATGATGTAATTCTCTTTAATATATTCAGTTGTTGTACCCTCGAACAAATGGTTATGTATATATTCGTTAATTTCAGTTCAGATCAGTTTGTTTGTGATAAAATCACATTGTTAATTGCTCTATTAACACTTAAGAGAGTGTCATGAAGTTTATCGAACTTGAGAATTCATAATTTGCAATCGTGCAAGGACTAAACGAGGGGAAGACTTAAGCAAAGTAAGTAAGACAAATATCCGGAGATTCTCAAAATTTTCCAAGTAATATGCCCCCACAAGGAATAAGATTAGGGGCAAACCTTGAATGTGATAATCAGGGAGGTCGCAATTAAGATATAAAGAATCCGGAATATAATAAAGTGGAAAATGAAGATTTTAAATTAAAAGATGACCCCAATTATGGGGAGTAGGAAGAAATATTTAGACTAAGACAGCAGAAGTCGAGCGAGATAAGGAGACCCGAGACGGTACTCCTATACGGAAATTCATGAACCTGTCTAAACAGAAATTATATTTTATTCCCAACCACCACCTTGAGGAAACAATGTGGTGTGAAATTCTTTCAGGACCTCTAAGTCGCTAAGCTCTCAGAGTTCCAAGGAACAAGCTGACCCAGTCGAGGCAAGAGCCTGGCTAAAGGAAATATAGGAATCATTTGAGGTTCTAAATGATGGACGAATCACAAAAGACTGTTTTTATCACTTACCCTCCTAAAAGAGAGGCCACCTGCTGGTGAAAGACCAAGAAAGGCACGGAGCCAGAGGTTAGAATAAACTGATTTAAGTTCAGTAAATTGTTTTCGGGAAAGTAATTCCCAAGGTTATGGAGATAGTGTAAAAGCTTTAGAGTCAGAACAAAGGCAGACGAGTATGATAAATTATGAATCTGAGTTGTAAAAGTTGTCAAGATTCGTTCTGAGGACACGAATCCAGAATGACGGGATGTTTGAAATCAATGCTTATATTGTGATTGGTTTGTGAAATAATGATAAGAGAAAGGAAAATAAAAAGAAACTGAAGTGGAAAGGAATATAAAGGCAACAGAGTTTGAGGAATGATAAGGGAGTTGGGTATGAGGAAACCCTAAAGACTCATAGCAATAGAAATAGAAAAGTATGTAATCGTCAGGATGATGATGATCCACCATGAGTTAAAATTGATGGTTGAAGGCATAAGAGATACATATATTGTACCCCCTTTAAGTTGGGAGGATTCGAGGAAACCTTGAAATAGTTCGAAGGATAAATAATGAGACGCGGATAGACTGAGGAGACAAGGAAGTAAGAAATTAGGAAAAATTGGATGAAGGAAGTGACCTTCAAGAATGTGAAGTGTAAGACCGGTGGCTCGATACCCAGAAAGGGAGACGCCAGGTATGAAAGATATCCCAACATTGAGGTGACTGTTGAGATAAACAACAAAAGTAAATAAGGAATTATTAAGAAGAAGTTCACGTTGAACATGACCAATATCTTCCAGAACATCCATGTTATCATTACCAAATCAGGAAAGAAAAGCGGATGACCATTGTTATCTTTTGGAGGCCATATGGATTGACCTCAATTTGAATAAGGATGCTATTATGAAGTTAGGTATAGACTATCGAGGTGGGAATGATGAATAAGATAATCTATCAAGGATATATGACTTGGTTTATCCATGGATGGATGCATGTACCTTTTGAAAGGTGGAATTAAGGATAGAACATCGGTAACTTAAAATGAATCCTAGGGGAATGCATAAAGGTTGGCATTTCACCCTTAATAGGGATAGTATGAAATTTGACAGTATGAATTGGAAAGGATTAAGGTAATAACAACCTTTAAGGATCAGTGGAGAAATTTTTCAGAAGTATATAGACAATGGTTCTAGTAATAGTAAATGGTATTTTGATATGCCCTGTATCTAGGGAATACAGAAAGAACGATTGAGGGATAACCTTAGAGGTTTTACAAGGAGAAAGGTAATATTCAAAATTCTCAAGAATAGAAATGTTGATAAAGGAAATATGACGTAATTATAATATTGCCAAGTGGGGCACGTGTTAAACCACGAGAAAGTATGGATCGAACCAGTAATGGTCGAAATTGTTCAGGGCAATTAGGACTTAAGATAAAAGATGTTCTAATTATGATTGAGAGTCAGTCATGATAGTGATTAACCTCTAAAGACTGAGGGGATAACTTATGGAAAAATGGAAATTTTTTTTTACTCATCAGATATTAAAGAAAAGCATTTTCACATAAGCTGTGATTGAAATAAGGTAGAAAATTTATTTGGAGGTGGTTAAAATGACATTGACTGTAAGGAAATTTTACTATCAGGAAAGGCCAAAGAGGTGGCCGACACTTTAAAGGTAAGAGGATAATTATAGGCGCTTGTGCCAAAGGAATACAGTGATGATGGTTAAAGCTATGAAGGTTGTATTATGGTTTGGAAGATTGACATTCCTTCTGATGACTGTGCAATACCCGACCGTGATAGTAGTTGGTAAAGGTGTAATTCGTGTAATCGCCATGAACGGGCTATCTATCTTAGAAGGTCCTATCTTGAGATAAGCCAGGACCATATTTCAAAAAGGACTAGACGAAACCTTGAGTTAAGTCTTCTATTGAAGGCATATGATTAAGAATGGTATTAACCTGCTATCGTTGCTTTGAGCGAAACTCTTCTGCAATTTTATCTGCTTCATGTCATGTATGTATGTCAGAATCAGGAGTGTACTCCATGAATCATGAATGGTGATTATGTTACCTCCTTAGAAGGATTTGATACGACATGTATGGACTCCGTATGGTTAGATATTAAGACTTCATGGAAAATGAATGACTACAGTAGGTCAGTGGTGGACCATAGTAAGGCAGCAATGATTCTGTGAGTAATGAGCTGATTACAACCGTGAGAGTTGTATTGGAATGGGTGTTGAGATTGAGTACCACTAATCGGGTCGTGGTAGTGTATAAGTTATTATTGATAGACTAAGTAAGTAGAGTATCTACCTATTGAATATTTACTCCTTCTTAGCAATAGAGAGTCGTATTACTATATGAGGAAGGTTGCGGTGCGAGCATAGAATCCTAGTAACGGTGATATATAGAATGAGATCCCAGATTCGATTTTCGATGTCGAGGGAGTTTCAAAGGTAATTGTGTATAAGCTCAAGGAAGAGAATGGGTCCATAGAATGATGGACGGAATAGCAAATATTTAGGCATGTGAAATACGATGCTATAATACTTGATGTTGATATAAATACATATATGTTTTGTTCTCCTATGACAAACCTCTATAGTTCAGAGGTAGGTTCCAAGCCAGATATTTTGTGGCAGTATATTTTTTTTATATATACAATTCTCTTCAATTCGTTCTTTTCTCTTCTTTTCATTTCATATAAACTGAGAAGAACAACCCTTCCAGAAGGGGAGGTATTGCCGAATGACTATCTATCTGTGTGATAGAAGCCGAGTAGGATACCAGCTATTGTTTAATTGCTTGTCAAGTACTAAAGGCTGGCCACCTTCTGTACTAACTATGCAATGTAACAAGTGTTCATGATCATAGTGATCTCTCAATGAATTCTTTTACTTCTATATGATGGATCAAGCTTTCGAAGATGGAGGCAGCTAGAAAGGAAGTGGTACCAAGTATGGTGGTATTCCGATTCTAACGCGTTAGTGATACTAAGGTTGACGTGGTTATTAAAAGGTTATAGAACGCTAACGAGCCAAAGGTATAACCAGTATAATATTAGGAACGGAAGGTAATAGCGATTACGAACTGGAAAAGAATGGGTATTGAGAAGCAAAAGCTCTAATGCTAAAAGCTATAATGAGAGTCTGTGCAATAGACTTGAAAGAATTTGGAATGATCACTTAACGCGGATTAAGTTATCTTACGACAATAGATCATATGTCATTATCGAGATGTCGCCTTATGAGATCCTTGAGGGAAGACAATGTCGATCTCCCTTATGTTAGGATGAAGATGTAGAGCGCAAGATGCTCGGACCCGCAGTAGTCCAAAGGACCAAGGATATGATAAATCTAATCAGAGGATGGCTGGTAGTAGCCCAAGATGGGAACACGAAGTATGTTGATTTAACACGAAAGGACAAGGAATGGGAAATAGGGGACCTAGTAATGTTATAGGTATCCCTTGGGAAAAGGGTTGATGAGATTCGAAAAGAAAGGAAAGCTAAGTCCACGAATTGTTGGACCCTTGGATATATTAAGACGTATTGGGAGGATAGCATATGAGCTAGCCCTAACCCCGAACATGTAGCAGGTCGTAACATGTTCCACGTATCAATGTTAAGGAAGTGTAATTCGGATGCTAGACAAATAGCGGCATATGAGCGCATAGACATGCAACCAGACGTAACCTATATGGAGCAACCAGGAAGGGTATAGATTAAGAAGGAACGAGTGCTTAGGAGAAGGGTTATCAAACTAGTAAGAGTTTGATGGTAGAACCACAATGTGGGAAAATTGACTTGAGAGTTAGAAAGTGCAATACTAAGAAGGTATCCCTATTCATTTCTATCTGATTCCGGGACGGAATCCTTTTAAGGAGGGGAGACTGTAATAACCCCAATTTTTGGGAAAATTTTGAAACCCTTATGAATAGTGTTTTTGCTGAATGAGAAAACTTTTCATGCCACACTATGTAGGGGTTCTGATATGGATATTCTGAGATTTTATTAGTACTTTATATGGGATATAAGTGTATGTAAAGATCGTCAGAATCCAAATCCGAACACTTTGATTTTCCCGGAAATACACTAGATACGGAGAGAATTGAGTATAAGGTAACAGGATAAAAAGGATTTAAATTAAAGGATTATAATAGAGGATCATAAAAAGGAATATAATGTATTGAGAAAGGTTAAGGGAACCTAAGTAATAAGATCCCGGGTATGATCCTTCAAACGATAAACGAGAACGAAAGTTAAGCGAACCGTATAACAGATCAGCGGTCATTAGACAAACAATTAGGAAGTTAATCAAAGGGATTAGAGTGAGTAATGTCACCCAACCAATGAGAGGAGGACAAAGAGGGAAGGATGACATCACAACATGACGTGGGCATGACATGGGAAGGAAGGAGATGTGGTGGCTTTTTAACCACACAAAATCAAGGGCAACAAGGTAATTAACTAAATCAAACACAAAAACAAATCAACCAAGCCAAGCAAATTCATTCTTCATCAAAATCAAAAAGCAACCAAGGCATTGTTCATCTTTGCTCTCGGCTTTTTACTATTGCAAATGGGCAAGAATTCAAAACTCAAGATCCAAGCCTCCTAAATTGGTAAGATAATTCCCTAATCATCTTTATGCTTAGTTAGGGCTATATCATGAGTTTAAGCCATCAATTCCTTCTCAATCTTCTTCATTTAATCAAAGAAGAAGACAATGAATAGTGTTTTCAAGTTTTTAACTTGATATTTTTCTTGTTTTCCTTGAAGATCCAAGCATTCCTAAGACTTCTCAAAGCTTCTTAAGGCTTCCTAGCTACTCCCACCACTTCAAGGAAGGTATATCATCTCCAATCCCTAGATTCCTATGTATTATAAGATGATTTTGATTAGTAGGGTATTGTAGCTTGATGTTGTGATTTAGAGTTTGGGATTTGAAATGGTAGTGAAATGGAATGGTAAATGTTGTTGTTTTGATTAAAAGAACTTAAGTATGGTTAAAGTTAAGCTTAGGCATAAGTATGAATGTTAAAATTGAATTGGTTGGGGTTGTTATGATGTGATAAGGATGGATGTTGGTTGTATGTTGGATTTGAGGTTGAATTGGGTTGGTTTTGAATGGTTTAAAATTGGGAAATCGCGTAAACATAGTCGTCGTAACGTCCGATTTTCTGTAGACTGTTTTTGTGCATAACATTAGGACCCGAGAACCCCCTACTAGATTTTGACCATTGCCATGTTTAGATAGCTCATGTTACGAGCTTCGTTTTGATATGTAGTTCGTTCGATTCCGATGCACGGTTTAGGAGAAACGACCGTTTCAAGTAACGGCGTTTCGCGAACGAAACTTTTCCCCTCGCCTTACTTTGAAACATAGGTTAAAGACCAAAATGGGTTAATTAATGTATGAAACATTTATGGTAAGTGTGTTAGGCAGTTGGTAAGACACTCGCGAAGGAATCGCCTTAAAACTCGTAAAGGTTAAATTATTAAAAATGGTGGAGCCGAGGGTACTCGAGTGACTTAAGAGAACCAGCGAGCGCAAAACGAGCGTTAGAGTCTGAGTTGGTTAGAGTATAGATTTACAAGTGACTTTGGTTTAATTCCAACTTACTTGTTGCTTATAGGTTACCAGACTCGTCCCGAGCCATTCGTAACCCCCAGTCGCTCAGGCAAGTTTTCTACCAGTTATAACTGTTGTTGTGATGTATATATGTATTTGCATTATCTTGCGATAGATGCATGTTGGTTAATTAGCAAATGTTGCAATATATTGAAGCATGCTGCTATGGTATATATATATGCATGCCTGTTTCGTATTCTTTCCATATATATCTGTTGATTCAGTTGATAATATCTATGCTAGAGAATAGCGGTAATTTGCGTATACCCTTAGTATAGGGGATAAAAGGTGAACATATTTCTAAACCGGGAGTCGATGTTCCCGAGTATATTATATATATATATATATATTTATATATACATATGGATATAGTTTTAAAACTATTGATCGAATAAGGTTTATTCGATACCTTTATTTTACTTAATTGAATATTTATTCGAATATTCATTCGAGGGCTTATGACTTCTTTATTTTATTTATTGAATATTATTTGAATATTCATTCGAGGGCTTATGACTCTTTATATTATTTATTGAATATTATTTCGAATATTATTCGAGGGCTTATGACTCAGTTCATATTATTATTGAATATTACTTGGATATTCATTTGAGGATGTATGACTCCTTTATTTTATGAATATTATTTATAGTATTCATTCGAGGTATTATGACTCCGCTTATTACTTAATAATATTCTTTATAGTAATAAAGAATAAGGTGTCGATAATCAAATTTATTTTTGATTATTCAAATAAAGATAGTACTTTCATATAAGTATATCTTTGGTTATTTAATACTCGTTTCAAGTATAAGTTTTAATACTTCTACTTCAATTATTTTTATAAAGATTATTCTTTATGGGAATATTATTTAAATAATAATATTCAGACATTTTCTAAATATACTGGGGACTGATTTACTTCATTAAATCAGCTTTACTCCAAACACTCTTTAAAGTGTTTTCGAGTCTTCAAAATGATTTTTAAAAGTTAGAGCGGATCCCAAAACTCATTTTTATATTTAAGATCTTCCTTTTTAAGGGGATTTAAATACTCGCTCAAAACCTGAGGGATCCGGCTCTGTGGTGTATTTTATATTCGCAACAAGGTTGCAGTTTTGGTAAATGAATTGATTACTTACCCAACGTTCGGGAAGTAAGTCCATCTATTGAGTCGGCATAAGCAACATGGGCTCAGTGGGCGTCCATGATAGTGTAAGTGGCTCAGTGGGAGTCCATCAAATGCATAAGTGGCTGAGTGGCAGTCCAACATAAGGTCCTATTGAGACCAGGGTGATGACCAGTGGGGAATTCGTCCATCTACTAGTAGAAAAGGTTACTTATGGGTATCTTTGCCTGATCAGCAAGATATCTGGTTTATGCCAAAATTCTTTTCCTTTCCAAACTTATTGGATATTGTAATTCTGTTCATACTTTACATGACAGAGGTTTTCAGGAAATGTATAAAGAAGATGTATATGTGGATATATATATATATATCAGAACTTAATGAAGTATATCATAACTTCATTTCCTTTAATAATATTTTAAAGATTTAATCTATTCAAATCTTGTCTTGTAGTCTCATCTATGTGATGAACTGGTAAAAGCTCATTATACTTTGAACAGTGGTAGTTCAAGTAGCTTTATAAATGATATCAGTGTAGTCAAGTATTTGGTAACTTCATCTTTTAAGCTTATATCTAGTTAATAATTGTCTTATGAATGACAAAGATTTTCAGAAAAACGTTGAGACAAGGTTAGATATATGAGATCACCTTGCAACGATATTTTTTTTTATATACAGTTATACACTGGGACTTTGTGTATATTATGCATGGAAGAGGACTTCCAATATTTTGAAAAGTATATATATATATATACTGAATATTTTGCGACTTCATCGCATTAAGATATCAAACTTGGTTCATTTCTTTTGACCAAGACTTTCATGAGTATTATGAGTAGGCTCATATATTGTTAATCATTATACATATTATTTTGGTGGGCTTGCTGCTCACCCTTGCTTTCTTCTTTCATCACACAACATCAGATAGATAAGGTGAACAGAACCAAGCTCCCAATTCGCAAGCGGATAGGAAACGTTCCGCAGCTTTCTGGAAGCATTGAGGCCGTTGTAGCTGAGGTAGAAATTACCAATAGGCTAAGTTTTCAACTAATAATGTACCAGACTTATGTATATTATGAATTGTAATAATGACAAAGAAATGTAAATTATCCAGAAAACCTTTTAAGGTGTATTGACATATAATTGTGGAATAAAATGACTTGTGATTATTTTTGGATATTCATCTCTGAGACTATAACTTGTGGTGTGTGTGTGTATATTGTAGGGTCACAGTAAAGAGTAGTTGATTGTTTAATAAGATTGGGTGTTGTTAAGGGAAGTGGAACTCGTGACAACCCGGATCCCCGACCCCGGATTTGGGGGTGTTACACTTACAACAACTAACAATGAAATCCAAGTTTTTTTCCAGATACAAAAATCAGTGTTTTTACGTCATTACGAGAATATCACAAATTCTAAATATAACCAAGTGATTAAATCTCAACAACAAACAAGTATGATCATGATCTAGATCAAAAGCAACCCTATAAGACTTTGTGAAAATATTTGTTTCTGGCATGCAAATCAATTCATTAGGACTTAAACATCCTTCTATTCGTCATCACCACACTCAAATCAAAATTAACTTATCAAATATCATAGTTCATCTTAAGGGATCATGCTAAATATGCATGCAAATGCAACTATATGAAATCACATAAAAACAAACAAATATGTCCTAAATGAAAAATCATGCAAAAATATGAATGAACTACAACTAATCATGCAATATGAATCTATATGAATCTATATGGACACACACACTACTAATCCTTACATTATCACCCCCAAACTTAAAATTTTCAACGTTCTCATTGAAGGTAATAATAAGGATTTCAGGCATACCTAGTTAGCGGGAGAGTCACCCTCGTCGGGTGGAGGATCAGGTGGCCAATCAACCTTGCCACCAGTTTCTCGGACAATAGTACCGAAAGCGTGTGTTAAATCTTCAGCAAAACGATGGTGAATGTCGTGCATGGCCTCCATACGCCTAGTCACTCGCCTGTACTATTCATCACCAAGACCAAACCTATCAACTGTCTGTGGCGCATGAGAAGAACCCTCTGTAGGCACGGGAAGATCCGTCCAGCCACTCTCTACATCATCAAAAATATATCCCAACCCTTTGTCAGGGGGTGCACCTAAGAATGAATAACTCAAGTGATATGGCAGTCCGTTGAGCTCAAGTGTGGGAGCTTCTTGAATAAATGGTTCAAAACGCTCCTGAGAAATTTTTAGCTCTGCTAACCCAAGAGAATCGAATGGCATATCCAACTTCCTCTTCCACGGAGGTGCATTCAAAACCTGTAGTTGCTCTACTTTCAAGCACTCCTCTTTAGCTGTGGGTAACTTTATTTCCTTGAACACATTAAAAGTGACCTTTTGATTGTGAACCTTCATCGAAGGCTCTCCTTTTTACACATCGATCATAGTTCGGCCTGTAGCCAAGAATGGTCTTCCCAAGATGATGGGAATCTTCTTATCTTCCTCGAAATCAAGAATTACAAAGTCAGCAGGGAAGAAAAGTTTATCCACCTTGACCAAGACATCCTCCACTATACCTCGTGGATAAGCGATGGAACGATCAACTAGTTGCAATGACATGTATGTTGGTTTCGGATCAGGCAGACCAAGCTTCTTGAAGATAGATAAGGGCATCAGATTAATGCTAGCTCCTAATTCACATAAACACTTGTCGAATGATAAGTTTCCGATGGTGCAAGGAATAGTGAAGCTTCCAGGATCTTTAAGCTTCGGAGGCAACTTCTGTTGCAGCACAGCACTACATTCCTCAGTTAGAGCAACGGTCTCTAAGTCATCGAGCTTCACTTTCCGAGAGAGAATACCTTTTATAAACCTCACATAGCTAGGCATATGTTCAAGAGCTTCATTGAAAGGTATGTTGATATGAAGTTTCTTAAACACCTCCAAAAACTTCTCAAACTTCTTATCCAGCTTTTTCTTCTGCAGCCTCTTAGGAAAAGGAGGTGGAGGATAGATCTGTTTCTCCCCTGTATTACCCTCAGGAGGAGTGTGTTTCACAGTAGTCTTCCTTGGCTCCACCTCTACTTCCTTCTGCACTTCTTCTTCAGCCACAACTGCATTTTCTGAAACTTGAGATTTTTCAGGCTCTTCGTATTGCTGAATGTTGGGGCTTGCGACCTTTCCAGACCTCAAGGTGATGGCGTTCACCTGTTCTTTAACTTGCCTCTTTCCTGGATTTGTTTTTGTATCACTAGGAAGCATTCCTGGTGGGCGATTCAATAAGGCATTAGTAATTTGCCCTATTTGGTTCTCCAGAGTCTTGATAGAAATAGCCTGGCTTTGGCATATAAGAGCCTACTTTTTGCACATAAGCCTCAACTCCTCCAATTCAGATTTTTCATTTGAAGATAGACCTGCATCATGATTTTATTGTTGAATTTGGAGTTATTGTTTTGGTGCAATTTGTTGCTGAAAACCAGGAGGGTTGAATAGCTTATTTCTAAACTGCTGGAACGGCTGTTGCATCGCATTCTGATTGTTGCTCCAGCTGAAGTTAGGATGATTCCAGTTGTCAGGATGATAAGTATCTGGAACTGGTTGCTGCGATCTCTGAAAGTTGCTCACAAACTGAGCTGATTCACTAGATATAGCGCATTGCTCTATCACATGCGGACCTGCACACAACTCACAAACACTAATTATCTGCTTAACACCATAGTTAGCCAGAGAATCGATCTTCATAGACAACGCCTTTAGTTGAGCAGTGATAGCCGTAGCTGTATCCACTTCAAGAACTACTGCTACCTTGCTCTGTGGCAATCTCTGGGCTGGGTACTGATATTAATTAGCAGCCATCAGTTCAATTAGATCATAAGCTTCCTCGTAGCTCTTTGCCCATAATGCTCCACTTGCTGCTGCATCGAGCATGGGTTTGGACAGTACTCCCAACCCATTGTAAAAACAATTGATGATCATCCAATCAGGCATTCCATGATGAGGACACTTCCTAAGCATCTCCTTGTAGCGCTCCCAAGCTTCATATAAAGATTCTCCTGATTGCTGCGCAAATTGAGTAAGAGCATTCCTGATTACAGCTGTCTTCGTCATATGGAAGAATTTGGTAAGAAACTTCTGAGTAAGATCTTCCCAAGTAGTAATCAAACCAGCTGGTAGAGAGTGTAACCAGCTCTTAGCCTTGTCCCTCATAGATAATAGGAACAATCTCAGCTTCACAGCATCTTCAGAAACACCGTTGAACTTGAAGGTGTCGCAGATCTCAATAAAGTCCCTAATGTGCATATTGGGATCTTCAGTTGGAGAACCCCCAAACTGGATTGAATTTTGCACCCATTGAATTATGCCAGGCTAGATCTCAAAGGTATTAGCTGTGATAGCTGGCCGAACAATGCTAGATTGAATGTCATTGATCTTGGGTTGAGAAAAATCCATCAAGACTTTTGTTCGTGCTGCTGGATCTCCCAGTGTAATGAGTACCTAAAACACAAACAAATAAACCGTGAAAGTAAAAGAATCCGAGTCAGTGAACTTTAACGACCACTGATGACAAGCACATAAATTAAAAATTAACACCGACTCCCCGGCAGCGGCGCCAAAAACTTGTTAGGGCGAAAACATGCACTAATATTCACGCAAGTATATGCGTTCGCAAGTAGTATAAGATATAAATCAGATTCGTTCCCATAGAGACTGGTTTTGGTTAAGTTCAATTTATGCACCTATGCAACAATGTATGATTATCGCTCAATGCTAAGACAAATAACAAATTGAGTTTTTATTAAACTAAGAGATTATACTAAATAGCATTAACTAAGAGAATTGAGGTTTAATTACTATATATGACAAACATGGGATTCTAACTTCATTACTACTTCATTCAATAGCCTTGTTGTTCTTAATCTTATCATGTGATGGTGATGACACTAATCAGATAACACGAAACCGATAAACGCCAACTTTCATTGCACGAGTACCATTCTACCAGACATCCACAAAAGAGATAGAAGTTGAATATGCACCAATTACATTGAGACCCTATATATCTATAGAATTTGACAACATAACGGTTTAAGCATAAGTTATCTATCTTGATTACATAGGGCAAGTAAAATAGTTAGAGTTACCTACGAATCATGCATACACATACATGAACCTATGCTAGCATGGCAAGTTCTAAACCTATATATTCACTGTCGCTTCAATAGAGATTAACACGCTATCTTATATGTTAGCTACACACATAAGACGAATAAGCACAACCAATACTAGAATATCAATCAATCACCACACACCAAGATATCAAAACAAATTAATTATTGAAATCCATAAGTATATCCGCTAGAATCCCATGATAATGATTAGCCTATAATTGAACTCATCGTCACCATGGGTTCCAATGAAAGCATGGTATAAACAAGGTCTTAATAAACTGAATAATAATCAAAGTACGAATAAACGAGATCTAGGTTCAACAAGAACGAAAATGAGCATCCAAAGTTACAACTAATTCAAAGAATCACAAGTTGAAAATAAGATCTTCTTTTTCGGAGTTGTTATGTGCTTCTAGGTCTTCTCCTTGGTATTCCAATCTTCCCGGATGATGAAAACCCTTTTTTTTTAAGTATATATACGCCCCTAGTGGACCTGGACCCTTAAAATCATCAAATTCCACTCAAAAAAGGCTTTTTAAGCAAAATCAGCGACCAGCCGCACCTTGGGCGGCCGCTCAGCTCTCCGGGCGGGCTCTCAGCTCTCCGGGCGGCCGCTCAGCTCTCTTGGGCGGGAAAAATTTCTGATGAATCTTATTTTGGCCATAACTTGAGTTCTACTCGTCAAAATTAAGCGATTCAACTGCCCACGCGAAGCTATTGAGATTCTCTATAACTTGACAATGGCCTTGGCTTCCAATTATGATCACTTTTTATCATATTTCCTTTAAAAGCTCTTTTCTTCATATAACTGATACCTGAAATGCAATAACACAAAAACACATCAAAATACCAACAACTTGAGTCCAAAACACCAATTTAAGCTTGTAATAAAGCGTTCCAAATGGATATAAAATCCACTTATCAATACTGTCCCAAGTACAGAGATCACAAAGGTGATATTGTCGAAATGAAGTCTAACTCTGCTAAGATTATAACTACTTTATGGGTTATAAGGCTGTGGAATTCAATCTAGAGTATGACAAGGCATATCTGATCAGACTAGATAAGGAGATAAGAAAACCTAAGATAAATGATCTCAGAGCAGTAATTTTTCAAACTGGTGAAGATACAATTGAATTGATAAATGCTAAAAGGAGGATGGTCAATGAACTTGAATATGTTGAGATATGTTTGTTGAAGAACTATCTCAGAACAACTCCTGATATCAAAGAGATCAGAAATTGAAGCCAAGTCAAAGATCTATAACTGCTTAAATTCTGAAGTGTATACAGACTGAAGCTGTTATCAGAAGTTAAAGATGGTAAAGCTGAAAGGACTGTAAGTTGTAGTTATCTAGTCAAATTCTCATGCATTTGTACTTAATGTTTTTGACATCATCAAATATCTGTTGAACTTGTATATTATGCTAATTTACAAGTTGGGGGAGATTGTTAGATATATTTGATAATGTCATGTGTAATATGATTTGTGTTTAGTTTTCAGATCTTACCTAACAGGACAAATCAGTACTTAACTGGAAATCAGCACTTATACCGAAGACAGAACTTAAGATATCAGAACTTAAGTTATCAGAAGATATTTATCAGGAGATAATATCAGGACTTAAGATGACTTTCAGATAAGGCAGGCGGCTGATTGAAAGGAAAGAAGATCGAGACTAAGACAAAAAGAAATATGCATGAAGAAAGAATTCTATGAAGAATAGAATACTTGGAAGAAATGATAACTAGTTGATATATTTTAGGAAGCAGAATTATATTCCATATCAATTAGAATTTATCTTGTAACTGTGTAGTATATAAACACAGGCATAGGGTTTACACTATAAGTGTTATCATTATCGAAGTCATTATTCATTGTAACCCTAGCAGCTCTCGTGATAATTTGTTCATCACTGAGAGAGGACAGTTCCATATTGTAACAGAGTTTATTGTGTTGAATAAAATCTGTTTTCTGTTACTTGAGTTCTTATATTCGATTTGATTGTAGTAAACACTATATTCAACCCCCTTCTACAGTGTGTGTGACCTAACAATATAGATAGATAAATATATTCATAAATTATTACTAAGCCGAAAATCAAATCAAAAACCAAAATTTTCAATATTTCTTCTATATTATATAATAGTGTAGATAAATAGTATATAGTCGCCAAATTTTTTTAATTTTCAGGTTCCAAAATAAAATAAATAATAAATCAGAATTGATGAAAATTTAGAATCACAGTTCCTCAAATACTGAAATAGTATAACAACACACTTGCATAAGTCCATGTTCAATCTAAAACCCTTCAGGATATTGTAGTATAAAATAATTTAAATGGGTAGAGGGAGTTGATTTAAATATGAATTACAATTAGAATTGACCAACTAACGACCAACCAATTATAATTTTAATATTTCATCTATTGCAATACATATAATATATTTTATTAAATACATTGTTCGTAATATTATTGGAAAAAGAGGTGTTAGGTGAAAATAAAAAAGATAACGAGTTTGTTATTCCCTAACAATACAACAAGAATTACAGAAGGGGGGTTGAATGTAATTCTGGCTTCTTTTTGAGATTTATGAAAAATGGTTCTAACTCGATTTATATCTAACTGTTTGATTTGCAAAGTGCGGAATACATAGTTAAGTTAATCAAACATAAAGTAATAAAAACTCAGATCTTTAAAACTTTATGGTGGATTTGAATGTATACACTATATATATATCAAGAGAACCCTGTGAGGCTTGAATATCTCACAGCTGCTTTACAAGTGAACAACTAAACTTGCAGAGAAATGCTACTGAAAAATGTGTTTTTGTTTAGTCTATTGTTCATTGTTGTTCTACTTGCTACACTTGATTTATATATCACCAAGTTTACATAGAATAAGACAAGATAATAAAACAAAACCTATCAAATCTAACTCCATGCTGCTCCACTACTCTATTCCAGCATCTTTGAAAATCTTTATAGCTTGCATGTAAATGGTAATGTTTCTTTGTTCTCAAAACCCTACTAAATAGGCTACCACATTCCTTTTGCAAACACTTGACGCATGTGACCGTGTTGTCACTGTCAACAGATATTTGAATTGATCATCCATCGGGTACATGCTTGTTATCCGTCGGGTAGCCTTGTTGATCATCCGTCAGGTAGCTTTGTTGATCATCCGTCGGGTAGCCATTTATCATTTGACTCCATTTCATTTGTGCATAATTACAAGACATCTTATATTTACATTTAATCAACCTATTATGCACATCTACTAGCAGTCTACATTGTAATATCTGGAATATATCGTGTAATTATTTTTTCTAAAAAATAAATATTATATATGTCCAGTATTTATTCTGTGAATTATTTGTTAAGTGTTATATGTGTTGGGATGTTTAAAAATAATATTAATTGAGTATTTTAATTTTTATATGTCCAAAATAAAATATAGATAATTTTCATATCTTCCTATTTATTTTTATGTTGATTTATGATTTTATAGGAAATATATGGATTTTATAAATTCTTTTTCCGAATCTCTATAAACTATTTTATACAATCGGAAACCAGTCGACGTCATCCGTTTTTACGTTTTTATAACCCGAAACTCTTTCGAGAACTCCTTCCTAACCTAATTGCAATATTCCGAGCATTTTCCATGTTTCGACTTTTTCGATCCGGAGTACGGTTTGTCATGTGCGGGTCCCGGCGCAACATTTTTGATACGTTATTCGTTTCGGTAGATCGATAAAACTCGTATTTTCGGTAAACATGATCTTTTTATTAAACTATCACAATTATCACCTCGTAATACCAGTAACCAGGCGCTGAGACCAAGACCGCAGTACAAATTGTACTGATTTGGATAATTATCCCAAAAACCGGTACCATTTGGATCAGTTTTTATAAATAAACGTACCATTTTATATCCGGAATGATCCAACGGGATACTAATTTTCCGTAATTATAAATAGCCTTTACCGTATTTTATTTTGTACAGAAAATCATTTACAAACAGTTAAATAGATAATTATCCAGAGAAACGAATTGTGTTCTTCGTGTTCTTCGCAATCAAACAAGGATTTGAGGACGTTATTGGAATCCGATGGAGGCGTATGAATAGTCAAAACGAAGCTCTCGACGAGACGATCGTATCCATATAAAAATCCTTGAACAAGGTTAATTCTTTTTCAAATTCGTAATTTTGATTTCTTTTATTTATTTTAACTTAAATTCGGTTTTTGATTTAGAGGAATGGTTTGATAATTTTGTTGGTTGATTATGATTGTAGAAGTTCTAAGGATCATTTCCATATATTGATTGCTTGATTTGGTTCAGTAAATAGTAAAAACGAGTTTTAAAATTTTATAAGATTTATAAATCGATTTTTCTTGGTTTAATTTAGTGTTTTGAGTGTTCTTGATGGCATGAATAGATTGTACATGTAATAAGGTTTATTTTGGTACCAAAATCGTTACTTTTGGTTCAAAATCGAGTGATTTTGATAATTGGCCGGAAAATCGAGGTTGAAGGTCGGGTTTTGGTCGGAATCGGAGTTCGGGCGGGATTCTGAAGGTGTTTGTGTTAATTCTGGATTGTTGAAATCAAAAGGAATGTTTTGAGATAAAAACCGAGTTGATTGGGGTGGATTTCGGCCGAGAACGGACTTGGCCGGAACTTGGAAGTTCGCCGGCCGTTTTCTGGAAATTCCCGAATCCAGCGGCCTGTTATTCAAAGTCCGGCCACTGGCCGCCCGTCTGTGCCGCCCCTTGATTCGAGGTTGAAGACAACCTTGACCTGAAGATCTGTTTTTGATATTTCTTTTTAGAAATAATTCAAAATTCATTATTTAATTCCTAAAATTCATTTTTAATCCTTAAATCATTATTTTAATTCCAAAATTCATTTTTAATTCAAAAATAAATCTGATTTATTTTATTAATTAATTTTAATTTGTTTTTAATTATTTTAGTTAGTCAATTAATTTAATATTAATTGATTAATTAACTTAACTAATTATTAATTGATTTTAATTGATTTAATAAATAGATTTTATTATTTATTTTGATTTTAAAAATTTCGAAAATAGTTTCGAGCTTTAAAATATTATTTTAAATTGTTTTCAAGGCTCAATAATTATTATTAAATTATTTTAAATCAGATTTGGGGTGTTCAAACCCTCTTATTTAATTATAAATTGATTCGAAGTCCCGTTTTAATTCCGAAAAATGTTCAAAAATTCGTATTAAATACCTGGAAAATCATTCTGACCCCGAATCTTCTTTGAAAAATTATTTTAATCGAATATCTTGCGTGCTACGTACTATCTGATTGAGGTGTTATATGCTTATATGTTTATTATTTGGGCTGTTTTGGCCATAACTTTTAATCCGTAAATCGGATTTGGGTGAAATGAAAGGTAGATAAAACCTTATGACGTCTTTGTGACAATTAGATAAGGTGAGATGAATAATGATAAATACTTATGATGCCTAGCAGAATAAGCAAGGCGTAGGAATGGGAAGCAGGTGATCAGAAAATGGAATCAACATGTAGAAAGTACAACAAGTGATCAGAAAATAGAATCGAGGCATAGGAAAAGTAGACGAGTGGTTGTTGAAGAGAGTCATTTTACGAGTACAAGTGAAATTGGAATCGATTGTGATAAGGCAAGTACTTCTAAACCTTTTTCGAGATATAATGCAAATATTTCTAAACTTTCTCGTAACATATTGTTAAGTGTTCGAAATAGCTCTGTTTTATATTGGAAGTACATTGAATCCTTTAGCCTTGAACCTGAGCCACATCATTTGATCTTTGAGCCGTAAGCCTTATTCTTTGTAAACCATTTCTTGTTGATTTCCAGATACTAAACCACACAAATAGGACACTACTCTCCAAATATACAACCACCAAACACCAAACACTGGAACAAAATTATTTAAACATAAAGAAACTTTTATACTCAACCATACCTTGTGACATCAAAGAACTAAACCTTGTAAACCATTGTTCATCTAATACCCGATTCTCCTACAGGATGAAGGCCATTTATTATACATACTTCGATACCTCTTGTGATACTCATAAAATGCATCACGCCTTTATACAAATGTTTCATCACTATTAATTACGATCTTGCTTTATTGAATTATATTGTTTATCATATTGAACTGCTTTAGAATTGGATAGTTTTTTTTATATAGGGACCAGATTCGTGGTCAGACCATCTCAATGGTCAAGTTAGGCCAATGTGTGCCTTGGATCCAGTAATTAGAGCAGTGTTGTGTGCTTTGCTCGGGGTTAGTGTGTGACTGATCAGCAGCCAAACCTTGATTTTAAAACTTAAAATGCATATCCTATTCTAATAATTGTTTAACAAGAATCTTAATTCCTCTGAATCATCTCATTGATCATTGATTAACCTCAGTTATTGTTATTGTGACTTGCTGAGCTAGTTAGCTCACCCTTGCGAATCTTTTTATGTATTCTACGGTTAAGAAGGATACGGTTGATAGCGAGGTTTCCCAGTTCAATGTACAAGCTAGGATTCCAGATTGAGTCGGATCGAGCTAGCAGGAGCTTACTACGGTAGTGAGATAGTAAGATTGTAAGAATAATTTCATTATCAGTTGTAAATTAAATTAGTTGGGATTTGGTACGTTGTAACAAAAGTTAAGGTTGTGGCTTGTTTTCATACTTTAACCTGTTGCGATCCGTGGTTATGTAAAGCAGGGTCATTGCAAATAATATTTCATATACAGGTTTATATATTTTGTATGTGTTGTGGACCCCAAACTTCTGACCCGGGTTTGGAGGGCGCCACAGGTTGGTATCAGAGCTACATGTTATAAGTCACTGAAATAAGCCTAGACTGTCGGGATTGGGTAGAGGGTTAGGACTAGGAATAGGAAGTAGAAAGATAAGTCATCGTGAGGTTGAGTGCGATTGTATAGTAGGTCTCCGGCACGGTTCGTTTTGCGATTCAGGATTCTTAGCCTGCGGCGTGATTTCCAGACAACGACAATGGCAGATCTTGATTTCCCTTCATCATCTGATCGTTTGGAGCCTTCCGTTTGAGGATCGTCATCTTCTTCTAAATTTGATTTGCACCTTGTTCTTCCATCAGTATTAATGGTATTACCTTCTGTTATGACAGTTGCGCCTCTCCAACTTATTCTACGCTATTCTATCACCTCTTGATATGAGACTACCTATTCAAGAACCTCAATTTGCTTATTCTTGTTCTTCTGTACATTCAACTATGAATGTATCTTTTCAGTTTACTCTACATTATGTTCTATACCCTCAGTTTAAAAATCTGTCTTATGGAACAACAGTATTTACGAGAAGGGATGTGATAGCTACAGTAATTGGTAAGTACATGAGATATTAATAAAGGTGAGAAGGAGTTTAGAAAGAAGATTCACGTGTTTCAGAGGATGGCTTCTACCAGATTAAAAGGGGCCACTAGTGAATAGACTACCCTTGGTTAGTTGTGGGATGGACTAGAGGAATTTTGAAAGAGTTAGAGAGAAAAGTATAGATCTGGAATTTTCGTAGAATTAGATGATGGTGCTATGATAAATGTGATATATAAGTAGTGACGTGACGTGACATAAGCAAACTTTGTTCTTTAAAATAGACTTGTTGGCTGTTGAATAGACCTGTTCCACTTAATGACTGCAAAGATGATGATAGGCATACTACCAGTATGGGAGATTTGAAATGAAGACACGAATATGACAATATGCAGCGACAACTGAAGTTTTCATCAATTAAGGAAGGTAATAGACCCAAGAAAGGAGAGGAGATAAATGGAAGTGAATGGACCTTTGCGTGATTGTTTCTTTGACTTGGTATCTGGTTATAAAAAGGACAACAACCAACTCATATAGTAAGGACAACTAGATGTGTCATTTTCAACATTTTTAACGAGTTTTTGAAAAATATTTTTCCCTTATAAAAATTTCTAAAAACCTTTTTGGAATAAAATAAGTTTTAAACATCGGTTGTCAAGTTACTACTTGAGTTTCTTGTTTGTTAAAAGACCTGGATTACCTGGAAGGATCCTGTTTCAGACTTAGTATTGCTAATTCGGAGAATGAAGTAACCTGCGATTATGAAGAAGTTGATTATTCCTAACAGTAAGGTGCAAGCATTGTTTGATAAGATTAACAACAGAACCAGCGTACGGAGTAACTATTCATCCAATTACTGAGATTATTAGAGTTCAAGGAATTCATTGATTTAATGGAAGCCTGAGCATGACCGAAGAAGATTGGGAAGATTTCCATACTTTTCTAAAAGAAGAATATATTTAACAAAAGGATCATTATGTTGAATGATTCATGGTTATTCTAAATTAAAAAGAGGAAACTCGAGGTTATCTGATAAGAACGCCATTATGATCGAATTGTTAAAGTATTATACGTGTAGATACGATGTTACAGACACAAGACTTAACAAGTAAGAATTTACCCTAATACTTAGTTTGCGAAGGCATTTCAACGTACCTTCTAAAGTTGTTATATGACATAATTGGGATATGATTAAACAAGCTCGAAAGATGAATACAAGTGAAATATGGATGGTGACCAATGGTATCATTCTTGTCCTCAATATTACAGCGTATATTCCTTTTTAATTTCTAAAAATGTATGAACTTCTTTTCTTAATAAACTCTTTCTGATGATATCAAAAAGGAGGATGTTGCACTGCTTTCAAATTTAATTGTTCCCCTCAAGTTTTGCTCTCTGATTGGGACAAACAGTGTTATGGTAAGATGCTTTGTCGGAATGACAAAAAGTCGGGTGGGACGCCACCTAATCATGTGCTGTATGCCATACGGTATGAAAGACTGGCCATCCTAAGTACCAATGTGGTTGTCTCATTCATATTCAAATCATTACTTCTTCTTTCTTTTTAACTCTAAGTTTATTAAAATTGTGAATCCTTCTAGTTGTTTCATCGTACAGTTGTTCTTTGCGAGGGCTTTTCAAATAAAAGTCAACGTATTATACACCAAGCGGGCAAAGTCCCATCTACTTCTCATGCGTGGAAAGGAAACAAGGGCATATGGCGAGAATTGCAAATCACAAGCCCTAGCCAGGAATGCACTAAGAGTCAAGGGAATCTACTTCAATAAGGAATACGTCTCCGAGAACGAGAATTTATGATTTTCCTGAGAAATATGTTATTTAGAATACGGATGTGATGACGTGAATGATTATTGTGGATACCTTATGCGTTAAAGTATTAGAAGATGTGGGAGAAACTTGATCGTTTATCTCTCAAGGTTTTGTTGATAAGATTATGATTGAAGGACTAGCAAGTCAAGAACATGTAATTATTAAATAAGTAAGTACTAATGATGGAATTGAGATTTCTAGCAATAAGTTGTGAGGAATTGATATCATTTGAGATAAGAGGATTGGACATTATTCTAAGAAATGGATTAATTATTTAAGCGTGATGCCTAGATAGACCATCGTGATGAAAGATAGTTCTGAAGATGCCAAATGAGAATATGAAAAAGTTTAGAGGATGAAGGAAGGTAAAGAACTTGTTAACAATGATTTAAGATTACATTGACCAAAATATAAGTGCTATGGCGATTATAAATAAAGGTCAGGAGCAAACATAACTTGAAGATTTTATAGTCTCAAAATATGTTTCCAGACGAGTTACAAATATTTCCTTCAGATAGAAAAAGTGAGTTTATGATTGATTTAGCACTTGAAATGAAGCCAGTGTCCAAAGCCCCGCACAAAATGGCGCCAGACAAAACAAAGGAGTTACCAGAGCAAACGCAGGAGATAATTAGAAGAGAAAACAACTGCACCTAGCGTACCCCCTAAAGTGCACCGATATTATTTGTTAATAAGAAAGATGGAAGTGTGAGATTATGTGTCGATTAGCGGAAGCTTAACAAGTTTATTCTCAAGAGCAATTAACTGTTACCTCGAACCAATGATTTGTTTGATCAATGAAAGAAGCAAAGTATTTTTACAAGATTGATTTAAGACTGGGTATATTACCCATTGAAGATTGAATCTGTGAACATATCCAAGATAATTTTCAGAACTAAGTACTGTTATTATAAAATTCTAGTAATGTTAGTTGGATGAATTGATATACCAGTAATATTTAAATTAGATGAGTAGAATCTTGAAGGAGGATCTAGATAAGATGTAATTGTGTTACTTAAGGTCAAAGGAGAACCATGCAAATTATTTAATGATAACTGGGAAGTCAAAGAAGAAAGAAGAAGTATGAAAAGTTTTAATGGCAGGGAGTATAATTCTTAGCATAGATAGTCAGTGAAGAGAAGACAAAAAGGGGATCCAGTATAAATTAAAGATAGTATGAATGAAGAAAGACCAAAAGCACCAAAAAAAGTAAGAAGTTGTATTATTAACCGGTTATTATCAGAAATTTGTTCAAGATTTCTTGAAATTTGCAATATCTTTGACGAAGCTAACTAGGAATAGCGAGAAATTTATATGAAATGGTAAAGTGTGAAGAAAGTTTTACGGAGTTAAAGAAAAGAATGGTTACAACACCTGTGAAAGGCATATGTCATAGCCTATTTGTTTATTCGAGGATTTAACTCAACTCAAATAAGAATGTAATAAGTAAATAGTGGATCTATCATTAGAGAGATCTCACAGAGTAACATCTGTCAAAGGGTTAAGAAACATTATTCATCTACAGACTTGAAGACTTAATTCACTGGAAGAAGCTCAAGAAATTGATCAAGTCTCAGTGATATAAATCAAGATTGTGGATTTAATCAAGTGACAGAGATCTCGTCAGGGTATCAATTAATTACAAGGATTTAGTCTGAAGAAAATCAAGAGTATCAAGGTCAAGGCTTGAAGAAAGTCACGGAAGTTAGTCACTCATGAACCAGACAGTACATCGAGTGTCAACATTGAAGTGGTGGAATTGATTCATAATTGACAGTAATTTTCAGAAGATTTTCAGAAGAATGGTTGCTGCTCAAGATTAGTATTAATTCTCTATTAATTAATTAAGTCAAATAATTTAATTAAGAAAATAAATTATATCTGCAAAGATTAATTTATTGATTAATTGAATTAATTGATTAATTAATTCAGAATTAATATTAAGGATTTTCAGAACTGTTATTAGATTAAAATCTATTAATAATTCAGTAAGACTATATGATTTGAACTACTATGACAATCGGTATGACAATTGATAGTCATACCGAAAGTCTTGCTAGTTCATTCTGATTGTCTTGCTAGCTATTGGGATTGGCTTGCTAGTTCAAAAGGATAGTCTCACCGAAAGTCCTACCAGTTCAAATGGATTGTCATGCCAGTTCATTTGATTGTCTTGCCGAAAGTCTTGCTGATTCAACTGGATTGTTTTGTTTACTTAAACAACAGAAAGCAGAAGACATTCATGCAATTATTAAAAACAGAACACACAAGTCAAGAACAAGCAGAAAAGAAAAACAAGCAGCAATATTTCATCTTTTCATCTGCTTTATTCAAGATCAAAATTCTAGATTGTAAAATTAAATCCAAACCACTAGAATTATTTATCTTGTTCTTGTGTAACAATCTAGCAGATTAAAATCCCTAGAACTTAATCTCAAATTGCATTTAGCATTTGATCTTTTCATTGCAAAAATAGAAAAAGTTCATGTCGAATTTATTCTAGATTTGTAATAATTGATTTGAGATTAATCCCTTGTAACAGATACCGTTGTTGTAACACCTTTCAAGTTTAATAAAAGTTTTATTTAACTTGAATTTTGTTTCACCTTTTTATTCCGCATTTTATTCGATTAAACGGTATTGTTTGCATTCAACCCCCCTTCTACAAACAAATTGGGACCTAACAACCTGTTTTATCATTTTGAAAGTATCAAGGAGAGTTGGTAGGTTATAGTGATACTTCTCATATGGGAATAGGATGTGTGTTGATGCAGCACAATAAAGTTATTGCATATGCATCCAGACAACCGAAACCTTATGAGCAGAAGTACCCTATTCATAATTGAGAATTAGCAGTAACAATAATATTCGCTCTAAAAGATTGGGAAACATGATATGTATGGAGAAAGGTGTAAGATCTATACGGACCATAAGATTTTGAAAGTGGGTATTCACGAGGAAGAGCAAATGTAGTAGCAAGCGATAAGCAAAAAGGAGAGAACGAACATGGAGACCGCACCAGAAGGATTATCTATGGAATTTTTGAAGCTGGAATTGGAAGTCAGGGTTCGTGATCCAAAAGGGAGCAAGAATGGATAGTATACCTTTCAGTTGAAGTTGTTAAGAGAAGATCAAAAGATATCGAAAGAAGATGATGGATCAGGATGCTAACAGTTAGCAAGAGAAGATAATGGATCACGATATTAACAGTTAAATGAGAGGAAATTTATGCACTTAAAAGAATGATCACGGTATCCTCAGATTTCTTTCAGATGTTGGATGCTACAAGTGGCAGAATTAAGGAATCAAATCCTAAAGGGAATTTACAATCCTAAATATTTAATCGGATCAAGAAATACCAAAATATCCAGAAGTTTAAAGAAGAATTTTGATAGCCGAGTACGAAAAGGAAATTCCACAATGGATCAGGAGGTGTTAGGCATATTAAATAAGGCAAGTGTTAGAGACCTAGCGGATTATTACAACCATTAGAAATACGGATTCAAATAACAGTGTATCACTCTGGATTTTATAGTCAGGTTACCAAGAACGAAAGTAAACCACGATGCTAATTAAGTTATAGTGAACGAGTTGGCTAAACCAGCTCATTTCTTGCCTAATAATGAAAGATATTCACTAGATAAGTTGATTCACGTGTACTTGGAGGAAGTGGTAATTTATTATGGGGTCTCTGCATCTATTGTATAAAGTCAGGATCTACGATTCAATTCAGGAGTTTTGCAAAGGTTTTCCAGAATGTTAGACACTAAGTCGAATATGAGTACAACTTATCGTCCGCAGACTGACGGCCAAGAGCGAGAAGATGATCCAAACAATTGAAGACATGTTACGTGGTTATGCCATAGATTTCAAAAGAAATTGAGGCGATCATTTACCCTTAGTACAATTTGCTTACAACAATAGTCATCGTGCCAGTATTAGGATGCCGCCATACGAAGCTCTTTATGAACGTAAATGTCGATTACCTGCATATTGAGATGAAGTTGTCAAACGTGAAATATTTGGACTAGAGTTCCTAGAACCAATAAAGGAAGCTATTGAAATTATTTAGAAAAGGATAAGAGCCATGTAGGATTGTTAAAGGAAATGTGTAGATCAAGCTAAAAAGAATATAGAATTTAAAGAAAAAGATTTAATATTGTTAGCAGTGTTACCGTAAAAAGGGATCATCCAGGATCGGAAGAGAAAAGAAAGTTGAGTCCGAGATACGTTGGACCTTTTGAAATTTTGAAATATATCAGTAAAATAGCATACGAATTAGCGTTACCCAGCATGGGTAGCATATTCATAGTGTTACTATGTGACAAGGTTAGAAAAGTACGGTATAGAATTTTGGACATGCGATAGGATGTCAGCCGATAGAACTTCAGGCCGAATTGTCCTATGCTGAGAATCCAATAGAGACTGTAGAAAAGAAAGAGAAAGTATTAAGAAAGAAAGTTATAAAGTTAGTAAGATTATTGTGGAAACCAAAGGGTTGAAAGGATAGCCCGAGGTTTAGAAAGCGGTATAAGTGAAATACTGCCCTGAGTTATTTGCTTTAGTGATTCTGAGGACAGAATCCTTTTAAGGGGGGAAGGATGTAATATCTGGGATATATCGTGTAGTTATTTTTGCTAATAAATAAATATTATGTATGTCCAGTATTTATTCTGTGAATTATTTGTTAAGTATTATATGTGTTGGGATGTTTAAAAATAATATTAATTGAGTATTTTGATTTTTATATGTCCAAAATAAAATATAGATAATTGTCATATATTCCTATTTATTTTTATGTTGATTTATGATTTTATAGGAAATATATGGATTTTATAAATTCTTTTTCCGAATCTCTATAAACTATTTTATACAATCGGAAACCAGCCGACGTCATCCGTTTTTACATTTTTATAACCCGAAACTCTTCCGAGAACTCCTTCCTAACCTAATTGCAATATTCCGAGCATTTTCCATGTTTCGACTTTATCGATCCGGAGTACGGTTTGTCCTGTGCGGGTCCCGACGCAACATTTTTGATACATTATTCGTTTCGGTAGATCGATAAAACTCGTATTTTCGTTAAACGTGATCTTTTTATTAAACTATCACAATTATCACCTCGTAATACGTGTAACCGGGCGCTGAGACCAAGACCGCAGTACAAATTGTACTGATTTGGATAATTATCCCGAAAACCGGTACCGTCTGGATCAGTTTTTATAAATAAACGTACCATTTTATATCCGGAATGATCCAACGGGATACTAATTTTCCGTAATTATAAATAGCCTTTACCGTATTTTATTTTATACAGAAAATCATTTGCAAACAGTTAAATAGATAATTATCCAGAGAAATGAACCGTGTTCTTCGTGTTCTTCGTAATCAAACAAGGATTTGAGGACATTATTGGAATCCGATGGAGGCGTATGAATAGTCAAAACGAAGCTCTTGACGAGATGATCGTATCCATATAAATATCCTCAAATAAGGTTAATTCTTTTTCAAATTCATAATTTTGATTTCTTTTATTTATTTTAACTTAAATTCGGTTTTTGATTTAGAGGAATGGTTTGATAATTTTGTTGGTTGATTATGATTGTAGAAGTTCTAAGGATCATTTCCATGTATTGATTGCTTGATTTGGTTCAGTAAATAGTAAAAACGAGTTTTAAAATTTTATAAGATTTATAAATCGATTTTTCTTGGTTTAATTTAGTGTTTTGAGTGTTCTTGATGGCATGAATAGATTGTACATGTAATAAGGTTTAATTTGGTACCAAAATCGTTACTTTTGGTTCAAAATCGAGTGATTTTGATAATTGGCTGGAAAATCGAGGTTGAAAGTCGGGTTTTGGTCGGAATCGGAGTTCGGGCGGGATTCTGGAGATGTTTGTGTTAATTCTGGATTGTTGAAATCAAAAGGAATGTTTTGAGATAAAAACCGAGTTGATTGGGGTTGATTTCAGCCGAGAACGGACCTGGCCGGAACTTGGAAGTTCGCCGACCGTTTTCTGGAAATTCTAGAATCCGGCGGCCTGTTCTTCAAAGTCCGGCCACTGGCCGCCCGTCTGTGCCTCCCCTTGATTCGAGGTTGAAGACAACCTTGACCTGAAGATCTGTTTTTGGAATTTCTTTTTAGAAATAATTCAAAATTCATTATTTAATTCCTAAAATTCATTTTTAATCCTTAAATCATTATTTTAATTCCAAAATTCATTTTTAATTCAAAAATAAATCTGATTTATTTTATTAATTAATTTTAATTAGTTTTTAATTATTTTAGTTAGTCAATTAATTTAATATCAATTGATTAAATAACTTAATTAATTATTAATTGATTTTAATTGATTTAATAAATAGATTTAATTATTTATTTTGATTTTAAAAATTTCAAAAATAGTTTCGAGCTTTAAAATATTATTTTAAATTGTTTTCAAGGCTCAATAATTATTATTAAATTATTTTTAAATCAGATTCGGGGTGTTCAAACCCTATTATTTAATTATAAATTGATTCGAAGTCCTGTTTTAATTCCGAAAAATGTTCAAAAATTCGTATTAAATACTTGGGAAATCATTTTGACCCCGAATCTTCTTTGAAAAATTATTTTAATCGAATATCTTGCGTGCTACGTGCTCTCTGATTGAGGAGTTATATGCCTATATGTTTATTATTTGGGCTGTTTTGGCCATAACTTTTAATCCGTAAATTGGATTTTGGTGAAACGAAGGGTAGATAAAACCTTATGACGTCTATGTGACAATTAGATAAGGTGAGATGAATAATGATAAATACTTATGATGCCTAGCAGAAAAAGCAAGGCGTAGGAATGGGAAGCAGGTGATCAGAAAATGGAATCAACATGTAGAAAGTACAGCAAGTGATCAGAAAATAGATTCGAGGCATAGGAAAAGTAAATGAGTGGTTGGTGAAGAGAGTCATTTTATGAGTACAAGTGAAATTGGAATCAATTGTGATAAGGCAAGTACTTCTAAACCTTTTTTGAGATATAATGCAAATATTTCTAAACTTTCTCGTAACATATTGTTAAGTGTTCGAAATAGCTCTGTTTTATATTGAAAGTACATTATATCCTTCAGCCTTGAACCTGAGCCAAATCGTTTGATCTTTGAGCCGTAAGCCTTATTCTTTGTGAACCATTTCTTGTTGATTTCCAGATACTAAACCACGCAAATAGGACACTACTCTCCAAATATACAACCACCAAACACTGGAACAAAATTATTTAAACATAAAGAAACTTTTATACTCAACCATACCTTGTGACATCAAAGAACTAAACCTTGTAAACCATTGTTCATCTAATACAAGATTCTCCTACAGGCTGAAGGCCATTTATTATACATACTTCGATACCTCTTGTGATACTCATAAAATGCATCATGCCTTTATACAAATGTTTCATCACTATTGATTATGATCTTGCTTTATTGAATTATATTGTTTATCATATTGAACTGCTTTAGAATTGGATAGTTTTTTTGTATAGGGACCAGATTCGTGGTCAGACCATCTCAATGGTCAAGTTAGGCCAATGTGTGTCTTGGATCCAGTAATTAGAGCAGTGCTGTGTGCTTTGCTCGGGGTTAGTGCGTGACTGATCAGCAGCCTAACGTTGGTTTTAAAACTTAAAATGAATATCCAATTCTAATAATTGTTTAACAAGAATCTTAATTCCTCTGAATCATTTCATTGATCATTGATTAACCTCGGTTATTGTTATTGTGACTTGCTTAGCTAGTTAGCTCACCCTTGCTAATCTTTTTATATATTCTACAGTTAAGAAGGATACGGTTGATAGCAAGGTTTCCCAGTTCAATATACGAGCTAGGATTCCAGATTGAGTCGGATCGAGCTAGCAGGAGCTTACTACGGTAGTGAGATAGTAAGATTGTAAGAATAATTTCATTATCAGTTGTAAATTAAATTAGTTGGGATTTGGTACGTTGTAACAAAAGTTAAGGTTGTGGCTTGTTTTCATACTTTAACCTGTTGCGATCCGTGGTTATGTAAAGCAGGGTCATTGCAAATAATATTTCATATACAGGTTTATATATTGTGTATGTATTGTGGACCCCAAACTTCTGACCCGGGTTTGGAGGGCGCCACATATATGATTCATAAGCTACTATAGAATCTATACAAAGTTGTTTTCAGAAATGTGCTACATTACTTATTGTTACATAAGCTACTCACCTGATAGATATCAATTAATCATCCGTCAGGACTATATTGAATCATCCGTCGGGACTATAATTGATCATCCATCGGGTGCTACAAAATTCAATAAGTTAAATCTACTAAGGTGTTTTGTTTAGCTTATCATCAAGTACACAACATATTCCTAACAATCTCCCCCAATTTATGTCTACTGGAATTGTAGCCATAAATTAAGAGAAACTTGATGATGACAAAACATCCTAAAGATACAGTTTGAAAAATAGTAGATAAAACTAATAAGTGCTAAAACATTTCTGAAAGTTGAATAATACAAAGTACACAAAGAAATTTCTCACAATTGTTATCAAGATGCTCCTCTAGTCTGAGCAGATAGATCTATTTCCTTGATTGTCTGGATTTCTTCCCAAGCCTTCTGTTCTTTTCTTTAATTTGATTCTGAAGTTGTTTGTGGAATTCAAGTTCATCAGCTTCTGAGAGATTTAGCATTTCCTGCATTTTTAAAAGACTCTCATTGCTAGAGATACTCAATTGGTCCTCCAATCTGAAAAATCTTCTAACACCTTTGTCATCTATGAATTCCATCAGCTAGTAGGGCCTTAGATGCACTCTTTTTCCAGTAAAGGGAATAGATAGAGTTTTTGGAAGTGCATCTTTGGCTCTAATACTCCTTAGTTCCTCAATCCTCTTTAAACTATTCTTCTTGTAGTCACATTGTATCCAAAGTTCTTTTTGAAGGATGAGTAGACTTTAATCAGAACATATTGGCTTTCTTGGAGAATCCTGTGAAGAGGCCATGTCATCTCTTTCCCTCCCTTGTATCTAAATATCAGTCTTTCAAGAAGATGTCTATAAGCATCAATTCCTCTTACTTCTTCCAGTTCATCCAAGTAAAGATTCAAGTCTGAAAATTCCTTGATATCAAAAATGTACATGAGATCTCTCTTGTTGACTGTGGGTTGGGATTTGGTTAGAGCTTTGGATTTGAGAGATACAGGCTTCACTTTCTTGCTAGCTCTAGTCTTTGTCTTCTTTGTTTTGAAAATAGGCAAATTTAGCTCAGGAATTGGTAAACTATCCCAGTCTACTGGCTCATCCTTAGGAACAATTGGTTCACCATGAATATTTCTTGTTGGATCAACCACTTTGAATTCTTTAGATACCACTGAGGGTTTTGATGTCTGAGTTGTAGTTGTAGGCTTTTTGGGAAACTGAACTTCCAATTCCTCATCATTAAAGTTCACTTTCCTCTTGGAATGGAGTTTGTATCTAAATCTCCTTTTCTGCTGTGATTCTTCTTGCATTTTCAAATCCTTAGGTTCAGTGATTACAGTTGGTTGTAAATGAAGCTTTGTTGTGGTTTTTACAGCTTGAAGCTTGGCCAAGATAGCAGCTTGTTCTTTCTTTTGTTTTTGCTTCTTAGCATCCACAGCAGCTTGCTTCTTTTCTAGCCTGATTTTTTCTTTCTCTTCCTTCTTAGCTTCCACAAATAGTGGGTGTCCAACCACCACACAAATCTCCTTACCATTTCTGTAAATTTTGGCAATTCTTCTTTTCAATGCTGAATTAGCTGGATCCTTGTAGAATACAATAGATCTTGACAACAGTTTCTTTTCATCTAGATTTGGTGTCTCAAATACTGTATCCATAGGATTCTTGTCTAAAAACTTAGGATAGTTCCATTTGGCCTTCATGAGATCTTTCTTTGGAGATTTGACACAGGAGGTTTGACCCCTTTCCAGATAGTTCATACTTATATCATTCACAGACATTTTCATGACTTTAGAGTGATGATTGAAAACTTTGTCTGGCTTCTGTGTTGGGCCAAATATCTTCTGGATATTCTCATCAATTTTCTTCCAATTGATTGGACTCAATTGCTTCTTCTCAGCTGCTCTCAAATTGGCTGCTGCTTCTTTGATTAGATCTATGTTATCTTTAGCAGGTGGCTTTGTGAAAACAATTATGGGTACAATTGCTTTACTTACTTGAATATTGAGCACTTTTTGCTCCCCCTCACTTCTTGATTCCCCTTGACTGAATATGACAATTGAGCTTTCTTTCTCCCCCTTTTTGTTATCAGCAAGTTGAGTAGAAGAGGAGGTTTGTGCTGCCACTAGCCTTTGAAGTAAGTCTGTTTATTGTGCTTGGTGTAGATGAATTGCTGTTAGAGAAGCTTCCATTGCTGTCATTCTGGTATCCAAGGAATCTATCTTTGTGGCAAGATCAGAATTCTTCCTGAGTTGTCTCTTAATGTCAAGCATTGTAGTTTCTGGAAGTTTGGAATCCAACCTGTCAAAAATGTCCCTTTTCATTTGATCAATTTCACCTTTGATAGAGGTGACATCCTGATTATGTTGAAAACCTTGGATTTGTTATAATTGAAGAGAAGCAAGGTGTGCTTGTAGGAGCTTCTTGGTGCTGGCATTTGTTGTTGATTGAAGAGCAGAGTGTGTTTGACTGATAAGTTGGATGAATGTGGTCTTGAAATGGTGTTCATCATATTTCTTGGAAAAGGCCCATGATGGCATGCCTGATCTGGAACTAGGGCCTACTTCTCCCATATATCCAATGGCTCTTCTTCACTTTCTACATCCTCACCACCAAAAAATTTTTTGAACCACCAGTCTCATAGTCAATATCACTAGCTGTAGAGGGCAGAGCTATGATTGCATCCTTTAATCTTTGCATAGACTGTGTGGTGTGCACCAAATTGAGCATCCTTTCTGCATTGTCATTGCCCTGTCCAACTAGAAGTTGATATGCTAGAATAGGGTGAGTAAATGTCTCAGCATCCAAGGAGGTAGAATCTATAATAGCTTGACTTTGCTGAAATAGTCCCTCCCTGTTTGCATCCTGGACATTCATTAACTCACTTGCAATGACTTCCACCCTTATATCTCCTGTACCTGCATTTCTCTCATTATCTCTCTTTTCTTGCATCAAGGTCTCACCTTGGCTCCCCACCCTCACACCCTCACCTTCACCATCTAAGGTGGGACTCCTCTCACTCACTTTTGCCAGTCCTGAAGATTCACGTGTTTCAGAGGATGGCTTCTACCAGATTAAAAGGGGCCACTAGTGAATAGACCACCCTTGGTTAGTTGTGGGATGGACTAGAGGAATTTTGAAAGAGTTAGAGAGAAAAGTATAGATCTGGAATTTTCGTAGAATTAGATGATGGTGCTATGATAAATGTGATATATAAGTAGTGACGTGACGTGACATAAGCAAACTTTGTTCTATGAAATAGACTTGTTGGCTGTTGAATAGACCTGTTCCACTTAATGACTGCAAAGATGATGATAGGCGTACTACCAGTATGGGAGATTTGAAATGAAGACACGAATATGACAATATGCAGCGACAACTGAAGTTTTCATCAATTAAGGAAGGTAATAGACCCAAGAAAGGAGAGGAGATAAATGGAAGTGAATGGACCTTTGCGTGATTGTTTCTTTGACTTGGTATCTGGTTATAAAAAGGACAACAACCAACTCATATAGTAAGGACAACTGAAAGGAATATGTCCTAAGTCCAATCATGTATTAGGATTTAGGAATAACTTTTATGTAATCTGTTTTGATTTCATTGATATTAATAAAGACTTATTTTTGTTTTTATTATGGGCTTTATCTATTTAAGTGTTTAAATAAGATATACCATAGTTTAGAGTAAAGCTTTTTATGGATTATGATGAGATCATAATAGTGAGACCTAAAAAGATGATAACTCTAAACTTAAATAGTTCCTGGTCATAGGATTACTAACTGGTAATTAATAATCCGCAAAGATCGGTACATACTATGCTTGCTTCATTATGAAGGATGTCTGTTCTCATAGACATTTGTGTGGTGACACTATAGCTAGTATATAGGTGCTTATTATAGAATAAGTTCACTGAACATGACTCGCCCAGCTGAATAACTGATGGAGTTCACTCACGTGTCAGCAGTTGTTCGCTTAGTGATAGTTGTACAAGTATCCTTAGACTTGAGGTCATCATAGTCATCTTGTGTACACTGAACTATGCTTTGGTTTAGTTCTTAGTCTCTAGGGACAATTATTAGGGCTCTTCTGGGTATATGAATTTGTACACGAAGATAGTGTATGATCAATAAAGGATCTACCCCTTCCAGTGAAGGAAGCGAATGTTCAAGGCTGATCCACTTATGCTAGTTCAGGAATCTCTGGCCAGAGTAAATGAAATTAGAAAGGAGTTTCTAATTTGCATAGAACTACGTATAGTAAATGGTAAGCAAGTGATTGAATTAGATAGGCTTGACACGAGATCCATGCCTTGTATTTAATCGGGACATTGTAGGGTAGAAGGAGTTTATTGTACGGTAACTATTCACTGACAGGTTCTTGGTATTCTAAGCAGTGAATTCATATTATCCGGATAGTCGCGATATGTTGAGAAGCATCACTCACGATGTAGAATAAATGTGATTAATTAATTAATCATATTTAATAAATTAGAGAATTTATATAAATAATGATAAAATAGTTTTATTATTATTTATTTCTACTACCGGCTTAATATTGAACCTACAGGGTCACACCATAAAAAGAGAATGATTTAATGGTGGAGGAATTAATTAATAATGGCTAAATAATTATTTATTTGTGAAATAAATAATTAATTGGCAAATTTAATAATTGATTAAATGAGATTTAATTGATTATAAATTAATTAAGAAAAGTTCTTAATATTATTAATTAAGGATTTAATTTTTGGAAATTAAATCAAGAGAGAGAATTATTTCTAAAGTGTTTAGAAAAAGGATTAATAATTAAAAGGTGTTTTAATTATTAATGAGAATAATAAATGGGATAATAATAATAATATTTATGGGAAAATTTCAGCTGAAAATTTTGCCTATAAATACACTATTATAGACCCTATTTTTATTCTAACCCCAGAAACCCAAAAGTTTTAGAAAACCAAATTCTCTCCACCTCCTCCTCCTCCTAAAAGTCGTTTTCTTGGTGGATACCGGTGGAGTGCTTCACACTTGAGGAGCAACTGCTAAGGATCTCTGATCGTTGTCTCCGAATTATTTTTAAAGGTTAGATTCGATCCCTCAAATTTTTATTCACGATTTATATGCTTTTATTTGGATTTTGTATGTGTAAAAGTGTTTTTCCACGCCCCGCTGCGTTTAAAAATCCAACAATGGTATCAGAGCATAGGTTGTATGCATATAGATCTGTGGTAAAAATTTCAGAATTTTATGTGCTTGTATGAATTAATTATGATTTTTACAAGTTATATCATGGATTAATTTTGTCTGATGAGAAATCGTTTCTCAGAATAATTTTGAATGTTGATCTGGGTTCTACAAGTGTTGTAGATCGTCTGGGTATTTTTTTCATAATTTTATGATATATAGATTTTTTATTATGAATTTTTGAAGTTCTTATAATTAAATTCGTAATAAAATATATATATATATATATATATATTATGTTGTATATATATATTATATCTGTACTCCATCTGCTTTGCTGTATTTTGTGCTGTTGTCTGTCTACTGCTGCACGGAAGAAGTAACGGAACTGTCAGGCACGTTTTCCAAGGAAGAAAAGAGCGGCTGCAGAAAATAAAAAAAATAAAAATAAATACGGGTGTAACGCATTCCGGGAATGCGTTACACACCTGTGGCGCATTCACGGAATGCGTTACACCCCTTTAATGGCTGAAAAGGGATGTAACGCATCACCGGAATGCGTTACAGACCCTGTAACGCGTTCCTGTAAGGCGTTACAGCCCTTCTGTTGATTTTAAAATTGATTTTCTGGGAGTTTCGTAACTCCGTTTTAGGCGTGCAATATACCGTTGGATTCGTTTTTCCGAGACGGATCTAATGGATTGATCAATTTTAGTTTATATAAAAGTTTTGAACTGTTTATATTTCCATGAAGTGTTTTAAAGCTGTTTTTTGATTGTTTTAATTGATTTTAAATGCTTCATGTGATACATAGAGATGTATAATGCTTAGACTAATGTGCTAGATAATGTAACATGCCTACCTTGATGTTTATTCATGTTGATATATGTGATATATGCTTAGTTTATCATGCGATGATAGATTTATGTGAACTTAAATAAACATAGGGCGTTTGTTAGACAACCTAGTATAGTGAAATTATTTCATAACCTTAATAATAATATTATGAATACAATCATGAGATTCTTGTGTTTATGAAACACATAATTGAATATGAATTTTCGATATGAGAGAAAGGATGATTCTGTCAACAACAGATTTCTATTTGTAAGAAAGGGTTATTAAGTGACGCCTCTTGACAATGCTCCACCCGATCTGGGAATCATCTGATTATTGATTATTGATTTGAAATATTTAATTTAAAAGGAAGAATTTCTTTATAATATGATTATGATTGTAACGTAATATAATCCCTCTAAAATTAAATAATATCAAGTAGTAATTGGCCAATGACACAACGGGCTTGTGTCGGTCATAGCCTTCCAACATGGTAGAAAGTAGTTCATATTTTTGAATCATTATCGTTTCGTGCCACAGCCGAGGGCTTTGATTTCGAAATAAGAAATACTTGTCTATTACATAGAGATGTGTACATTGAATAAGAATCTAAAGGTCGTTACGTGCCACAGCCGTGGGCTTTTGGGGACTGATTCAATTGTACGGAATGTTGGGTTTAGACTTGACTTAGAATATTGAGTTTGTCGTGCCACAGCCGTGACTTAATTATTCAAGAGGCTAAAGTTTGATTAGGGAATAACATAAGATGTAATTGACAAGAGTTGTCTGCCTATTGAACATTACATGGCGTTTCGTGCCACAGCCGGGGTTGTGTGATGGAATGTAGGATCCCTATTCCCACTAGCATTATGAATGCTTAATTTTTTCACGTAGAGGGTTGAATAAATTAGATAAACTAGTGGGAGCCACTTATGAATAAAGACCCGATTCATATAGTGTTTTGAAATGAAATCGAATATTTGCTAAGTGTTGTAATGTGTTTATCATTTACAGATTTACAATATACGTTATGTCTTCTGCACTATCACTTAGGAGCATACTGGATGCTCACAAATTGACTGGTCCTAATTATGCTGACTGGCTTCGAAACTTGAGAATTGTTCTCAGGATTGAGAAGCTGGAATACGTGGTTGACTCACCTAAGCCTACTGAACCTGCTAGTGATGCACATAATGATGAACATGTTGTGTATCGTAAGTGGATAGATGATGCAAATGTTGCTCAATGCATCATGCTAGCTTCCATGAACATTGAGCTACAGAAGCAACATGAGCATATGGATGCTCACACTATCCTCATGCATCTACAAGAGTTGTATGATGTGGCGGGGAGGGCAGCTCGATATGAGATATCGAAGGAGTTGTTCGGTTGTAGGATGTCTGAGGGATCATCTGTGAATGACCATGTAATTAAGATGATCAATTTGATTGAACGTCTTGGACAACTTGGTTTTGCCATGGATGGGGAGCTGAGCCAAGACTTGGTCTTGCAATCGCTTCCGAGTTCGTTCTCGCAGTTTGTTGTGAACTTTCACATGAATAAGTTGGATGTCAGCCTGCCTGAACTCCACAACATGTTGAAGACTGCGGAATCGAATTTCCCCCTAAGAAGAGTTCTGTTCTTCTAATTGGTGAAGGTTCCAATCCTAAGAAAAGGAAGAGGAACTCTTCCAAGAAGAAGAATGTAGGTGAGAAAACGCCGGTTCCACCAAAAGCTGAAGACCCCGAGAGCAAAGTTGTTTGTTTTCACTGTAACAAGGTGGGGCACTGGAAGAGGAACTGCAAGGTTTACCTTGCAGAATTGAAGAAGAAGGGTAGTGAGACTACCGCTTCTGATTCAGGTATGTTCATGATAGAAGTGAATATGTCATTTCTACTTGGGTATTAGATACCGCCTGTGGTTCTCATATCTGCAATTTGTTGCAGGGACCAAGGAGAAGTAGGACTCTTGAAGAAGAGGAGGTGATTCTATTGATGGGAAATGGAGCAAGAGTTGCTGCTGTAGATGTAGAATCGTTTCATTTACATAGGCCTACGGGCAAGACTATTGTTTGAAATAATTGTTCTTTTGTTCCCTCGATTGTGAGGAATATTATTCCCATGTTAGACTTGGGTGGATTTTTTATTTATTATTGAGAATAATGAATGTTCTATTCTTAGAGATAATATTCTTTATGGACGTGGTACTTTAAATAATGGTCTGAATATATGTGACATAATTTACTTCAGATTGAACAAACTAATAAAAGAAAAGGGATGATGAAAATCTCACTTTATAGTGGCATTGCAGTCTCCATTTAGTTGACATGGAGAGAGGGCTGCAAATTTGCTAGGAATGGTACACACACATGTATGTGCACCAATGTCTAAGCAAGCCATGGGTGGATTTTCATACTTCATTACTTTCATAGATGATAGATCTGGATTCGGATATGTGTTTGATGAAACACAAGTCTGAGGCCTTTGAAAAGTTCAAAGAATATAAGTATGAAGTGGAGAAACAACCAAACATAGTATTATAACTCTTCAATTAGATCGAGGTGGTGAATACTTTAACAGAGAGTTTCTAGATTATCTCAAAGTAAATGGTATAGTCTCCCAGTGGACTCCTCCAGATTGGTATCTGAAAGGAGAAATCGAACTTTGTTAGACATAGTTTGGTCCATGATGAGCTATGCAAATCTTCCAGTATTCCTATGGGGTTATGCATTGGAAACCTCAGCATATTTACTGAATAAGGTGATTTCCAAAATATGTTCCTCAAACTTCGTATGAGATATGAAAAGAAAGGAAACCGAGTCTTAAACACGTTAAGATTTGGGGATGTCCAGCTTATGTCAAGAAAGTTGACCCAGATAAGCTGGAATATCGATCCGTAAGATGTAGTTTTGTGGGATATCCTAAAGAGACTTTAGGGTATTACTTTTGCACCGATCATCGGGTGTTTGTCTCCAGACATGCTACCTTCTTGGAAAAGGAGTTTATCCTTGAAGGAAACAGTGGGAGCAAAATTGAACTTAATGAAGTTCAAGAAGCACAAACTACTGCAGATCGAGTGGAAACACCTTATCTGACTGAACAACCTTTTATGGAACAACCCATTCATAGATCAGGGAGAGTGTCTCGCCAACCTGAGAGGTAATATGGCCTTGTCATTGAGAATGACAATGAGTTGTCAATCATTTAATGATGATGACCTTGTGACCTATAATGAGGCTATGAGTAGTGTTAACTCAGAGAAATGGCATAGTGTCATGAAATCCAGAATGGAATCTATGTATACGGTATACAAAAGATAGATTATAGCAGACGGCCAGGTGGAGACCTATAAGGCCAGGCTTTTGACAAAAGAATTCAAACAAAGGCAATGAATTGACTTTGATGAAGCCTTTTACCTGTAGCCCTGTTATAATCAGTTCAGATTTTGCTTGCGAATGCTGCTTACTACGACTATGAGATCTGGAAAATAGCCAAATGGTTTTCTTTCCAAGGGAAATGAAAACCTAGTGTGTAAGCTGCTGCGAACCATATGTGGTTTAAAGCAAGTTTCTCGAAAGATGGAACATTCGTTTTGATGAGACAATCAAAGAGTTTGATTTTATCAAAAACGTAGATGAATCATGCGTCTACAAAAGGGTTAGTGGGAGCGCGGTAACATTTCTTATATTGTATTGAATTAGAGTTGACACACACAACAACATAGCAGACCCACTCACAAAGCTACTTTTTGAAAGTCACTTTGATCGTCATAAAGATGAGATGGGTATTAGATACCAGAGTGATTGGCTTTAGTACAAGTGGGAGATTGAAAGGAATATGTCCTAAGTCCAATCATGTATTAGGATTTAGGAATAACTTTTATGTAATCTGTTTTGATTTCATTGATATTAATAAAGACTTGTTTTTGTTTTTATTACGGGCTTTATCTATTTAAGTGTTTAAATAAGATATACCATAGTTTAGAGTAAAGCTTTTTATGGATTATGATGAGATCATAATAGTGAGACCTAAAAAGATGATAACTCTAAACTTAAATAGTTCCTGGTCATAGGATTACTAACTGGTAATTAATAATCCGCAAAGATTGGTACATACTATGCTTGCTTCATTATGAAGGATGTCTGTTCTCATAGACATTTGTGTGGTGCCACTATAGCTAGTATGTAGGTGCTTATTATAGAATAAGTTCACTGAACATGACTCGCCCAGCTGAATAACTGATGGAGTTCACTCACGTGTCAGCAGTTGTTCGCTTAGTGATAGTTGTACAAGTATCCTTAGACTTGAGGTCATCATAGTCATCTTGTGTACACTGAACTATGCTTTGGTTTAGTTCTTAGTCTCTAGGGACAATTATTAGGGCTCTTCTGGGTATAGGAATTTGTACACGAAGATAGTGTATGATCAATAAAGGATCTACCCCTTCCAGTGAAGGAAGCGAATGTTCAAGGCTGATCCACTTATGCTAGTTCAGGAATCTCTGGCCAGAGTAAATGAAATTAGAAAGGAGTTTCTAATTTGCATAGAACTACGTATAGTAAATGGTAAGCAAGTGATTGAATTAGATAGGCTTGACACGAGATCCATGCCTTGTATTTAATCGGGACATTGTAGGGTAGAAGGAGTTTATTGTATGGTAACTATTCACTGACAGGTTCTTGGTATTCTAAGCAGTGAATTCATATTATCCAGATAGTCGCGATATGTTGAGAAGCATCACTCACGATGTAGAATAAATGTGATTAATTAATTAATCATATTTAATAAATTAGAGAATTTATATAAATAATGATAAAATAGTTTTATTATTATTTATTTCTACTACCGGCTTAATATTGAACCTACAGGGTCACACCATAAAAAGAGAATGATTTAATGGTGGAGGAATTAATTAATAATGGCTAAATAATTATTTATTTGTGAAATAAATAATTAATTGGCAAATTTAATAATTGATTAAATGAGATTTAATTGATTATAAATTAATTAAGAAAAGTTCTTAATATTATTAATTAAGGATTTAATTTTTGGAAATTAAATCAAGAGAGAGAATTATTTCTAAAGTGTTTAGAAAAAGGATTAATAATTAAAAGGTGTTTTAATTATTAATGAGAATAATAAATGGGATAATAATTATAATATTTATGGGAAAATTTCAGCTGAAAATTTTGCCTATAAATACACTATTATAGACCCTATTTTTATTCTAACCCCAGAAACCCAAAAGTTTTAGAAAACCAAATTCTCTCCACCTCCTCCTCCTCCTAAAAGTCGTTTTCTTGGTGGATACCGGTGGAGTGCTTCACACTTGAGGAGCAACTGCTAAGGATCTCTGATCGTTGTCTCCGAATTATTTTTAAAGGTTAGATTCGATCCCTCGAATTTTTATTCACGATTTATATGCTTTTATTTGGATTTTGTATGTGTAAAAGTGTTTTTCCACGCCCAGCTGCGTTTAAAAATCCAACAACAACTAGATGTGTCATTTTCAACATTTTTAACAAGTTTTCGAAAAATATTTTTCCCTTATAAAAATTTCTAAAAACCTTTTTGGAATAAAATAAGTTTTAAACATCGGTTGTCAAGTTACTACTTGAGTTTCTTGTTTGTTAAAAGACCTGGATTACCTAGAAGGATGCTGTTTCAGACTTAGTATTGCTAATTCGGAGAATGAAGTAACCTGCGATTATGAAGAAGTTGATTATTCCTAACAGTAAGGTGCAAGCATTGTTTGATAAGATTAACAACAGAACCAGCGTACGGAGTAACTATTCATCCAATTACTGAGATTATTAGAGTTCAAGGAATTCATTGATTTAACGGAAGCCTGAGCATGACCGAAGAAGATTGGGAAGATTTCCATACTTTTCTAAAAGAAGAATACATTTAACAAAAGGATCGTTATGTTGAATGATTCATGGTTATTCTAAATTAAAAAGAGGAAACTCGAGGTTATCTGATAAGAACGCCATTATGATCGAATTGTTAAAGTATTATACGTGTACATATGATGTTACAGACGCAAGACTTAACAAGTAAGAATTTACCCTAATACTTAGTTTGCGAAGGCATTTCAACGTACCTTCTAAAGTTGCTATATGACATAATTGGGATATGATTAAACAAGCTCGAAAGATGAATACAAGTGAAAAATGGATGGTGACAAATGGTATCATTCTTGTCCTCAATACTACAGCGTATATTCCTTTTTAATTTCTAAAAATGTATGAACTTCTTTTCTTAATAAACTCTTTCTGATGATATCAAAAAGGAGGATGTTGCACTGCTTTCAAATTTAATTTTTCCCCTCAAATTTTGCTCTCTGATTGGGACAAACAGTGTTATGGTAAGACGCTTTGTCGGAATGACGAAGAGTCGGGTGGGACGCCACCTAATCATGTGCTGTATGCCATACGGTATGAAAGACTGGCCATCCTAAGTACTAATGTGGTTGTCTCATTCATATTCAAATCATTACTTCTTCTTTCTTTTTAACTCTAAGTTTATTAAAATTGTGAATCCTTCTAGTTGTTTCATCGTATAGTTGTTCTTTGCGAGGGCTTTTCAAATAAAAGTCAACGTATTATACACCAAGCGGGCAAAGTCCCATCTACTTCTCACGCGTGGAAAGGAAACAAGGGCATATGGCGAGAATTGCAAATCACTAGCCCTAGCCAGGAATGCACTAAGAGTCAAGAGAATCTACTTCAATAAGGAATACGTCTCCGAGAACGAGAATTTGTGATTTTCCTGAGAAATATGTTATTTAGAATACGGATATAATGACGTGAATGATTATTCTGGATACCTTATGCGTTAAAATATTAGAAGATGTGGGAGAAACTTGATCGTTTATCTCTCAAGGTTTTGGTGATAAGATTATGACTGAAGGACTACCCAGTCAAGAACATGTAATTATTAAATAAGTAAGTACTAATGATGGAATTGAGATTTCTAGCAATAAGTTGTGAGGAATTGATATCATTTGAGATAAGAGGATTGGACATTATTCTAAGAAATGGATTAATTATTTAAGCGTGATGCCTAGATAGACCATCGTGATGAATGATAGTTCTGAAGATGCCAAATGAGAATATGAAAAAGTTTAGAGGACGAAGGAAGGTAAAGAACTTGTTAACAATGATTTAAGATTACAGTGACCAAAATGTAAGTGCTATGGCGATTATAAATAAAGGTCAGGAGCAAACAGAACTTGAAGATTTTATAGTCTCAAAATATATTTCCAGACGAGTTACAAATATTTCCTTCAGATAGAAAAAGTGAGTTTATGATTGATTTAGCACCTGAAATGAAGCCAGTGTCCAAAGCCTCGCACAAAATGGCGCCAGAAAAAACAAAGGAGTTACCAGAGCAAACGCAGGAGATAATTAGAAGAGGAAACAACTGGACCTAGCGTACCCCCTAAAGTGCACCGATATTATTTATTAATAAGAAAGATGGAAGTGTGAGATTATGTGTCGATTAGCGGAAGCTTAACAAGTTTATTCTCAAGAGCAATTAACTGTTACCTCGAACCAATAATTTGTTTGATCAATGAAAGAAGCAAAGTATTTTTACAAGATTGATTTAAGACTGGGTATATTACCCATTGAAGATTGAATCTATGAACATATCCAAGATAATTTTCAGAACTAAGTACTGTTATTATAAAATTCTAGTAATGTTAGTTTGATGAATTGATATACCAGTAATATTTAAATTTGATGAGCAGAATCTTGAAGGAGGATCTAGATAAGATGTAATTGTGTTACTTAAGGTCAAAGGAGAACCATGCAAATTATTTAATGATAACTGGGAAGTCAAAGAAGAAAGAAGATGTATGAAAAGTTTTAATGGCAGGAAGTATAATTCTTAGCATAGATAGTCAGCGAATAGAAGACAAAAAGGGGATCCAGTATAAATTAAAGATAGTATGAATGAAGAAAGACCAAAAGCACCAAAAAAAGTAAGAAGTTGTATTATTAACCGGTTATTATCAGAAATTTGTTCAAGATTTCTTGAAATTTGCAATATCTTTGACGAAGCTAACTAGGAATAGCGAGAAATTTATATGAAATGGTAAAGTGTGAAGAAAGTTTTGCGGAGTTAAAGAAAAGAATGGTTACAACACCTGTTTTATCATTTTGAAAGTATCAAGGAGAGTTGGTAGGTTATAGTGATACTTCTCATAAGGGAATAGGATGTGTGTTGATGCAGCACAATAAAGTTATTGCATATGCATCCAGACAACCGAAACCTTATGAGCAGAAGTACCCTATTCATAATTGAGAATTAGCAGTAACAATAATATTCGCTCTGAAAGATTGGGAAACATGATATGTATGGAGAAAGGTGTAAGATCTATACGGACCATAAGAGTTTGAAAGTGGGTATTCACGAGGAAGAGCAAATGTAGTAGCAAGCGATAAGCAAAAAGGAGAGAACGAACATGGAGACCACACCAGAAGGATTATCTATGGAATATTTGAAGCTGGAATTAGAAGTTAGGGTTCGTGATCCAAAAGGGAGCAAGAATGGATAGTATGACCTTTCAGTTGAAGTTGTTAAGAGAAGATCAAAAGATATCGAAAGAAGATGATGGATCAGGATGCTAACAGTTAGCAAGAGAAGATAATGGATCACGATATTAACAGTTAAATGAGAGGAAATTTATGCACTTAAAAGAATGATCACGGTATCCTCAGATTTCTTTCAGATGTTGGATGCTACAAGTGGCAGAATTAAGGAATGAAATCCTAAAGGGAATTTACAATCCTAAATATTTAATCCGATCAAGAAATACCAAAATATCCAGAAGTTTAAAGAAGAATTTTGATAGCCGAGTACGAAAAGGAAATTCCACAATGGATTAGGAGGTGTTAGGCATATTAAATAAGGCAAGTGTTAGAGACCTAGCGGATTATTGCAACCATTAAAAATACGGATTCAAATAGCAGTGTATCACTCTGGATTTTATAGTCAGGTTACCAAGAACGAAAGCAAACCACGATGCTAATTAAGTTATGGTGAACGAGTTGGCTAAACCAGCTCATTTCTTGCCTAATAATGAAAGATATTCACTAGATAAGTTGATTCACGTGTACTTGGAGGAAGTGGTAATTTATTATGGGGTCTCTGCATCTATTGTATAAAGTCAGGATCTACGATTCAATTTAGGAGTTTTGCAAAGGTTTTCCAGAATGTTAGACACTAAGTCGAATATGAGTACAACTTATCGTCCGCAGACTGACGGCCAAGAGCGAGAAGATGATCCAAACAATTGAAGAGATGTTACGTGGTTATGCCATAGATTTCAAAAGAAATTGAGGCGATCATTTACCCTTAGTACAATTTGCTTACAAAAATAGTCATCGTGCCAGTATTAGGATGCCGCCATACGAAGCTCTTTATGAACATAAATGTCGATTACCAGCATATTGAGATGAAGTTGTCAAACGTGAAATATTTGGACTAGAGTTCCTAGAACCAATAAAGGAAGCTATCGAAATTATTTAGAAAAGGATAAGAGCCATGTAGGATTGTTAAAGGAAATGTGTAGATCAAGCTAAAAAGAATATAGAATTTAAAGAAAAAGATTTAATATTGTTAGCAGTGTTACCGTAAAAAGGGATCATCCAGGATCGGAAGAGAAAAGAAAGTTGAGTCCGAGATACGTTGGACCTTTTGAAATTTCGAAATATATCGGTAAAATAGCATACGAATTAGCGTTACCCAGCATGGGTAGCATATTCATAGTGTTTCTATGTGACAAGGTTAGAAAAGTACGGTATAGAATTTTAGACATGCGATAGGATGTTAGCCGATAGAACTTCAGGCCGAATTGTCCTATGCTGAGAATCCAATAGAGACTGTAGAAAAGAAAGAGAAAGTATTAAGAAAGAAAGTTATAAAGTTAGTAAGATTATTGTGGAAACCAAAGGGTTGAAAGGATAGCCCGAGGTTTAGAAAGTGGTATAAGTGAAATACTGCCCTGAGTTATTTGCTTTAGTGATTCTGAGGACAGAATCCTTTTAAGGGGGGAAGGATGTAATATCTGGGATATATCGTGTAGTTATTTTTGCTAATAAATAAATATTATGTATGTCTAGTATTTATTCTGTGAATTATTTGTTAAGTGTTATATGTGTTGGGATGTTTAAAAATAATATTAATTGAGTATTTTGATTTTTATATGTCCAAAATAAAATATAGATAATTGTCATATATTCCTATTTATTTTTATGTTGATTTATGATTTTATAGGAAATATATGGATTTTATAAATTCTTTTTCCGAATCTCTATAAACTATTTTATACAATCGGAAACCAGCCGACGTCATCCGTTTTTACATTTTTATAACCCGAAACTCTTCCGAGAACTCCTTCCTAACCTAATTGCAATATTCCGAGCATTTTCCATGTTTCGACTTTTTCGATCCGGAGTACGGTTTGTCCTGTGCGGGTCCCGACGCAACATTTTTGATACATTATTCGTTTCGGTAGATCGATAAAACTCGTATTTTCGTTAAACGTGATCTTTTTATTAAACTATCACAATTATCACCTCGTAATACGTGTAACCGGGCGCTGAGACCAAGACCGCAGTACAAATTGTACTGATTTGGATAATTATCCCGAAAACCGGTACCGTCTGGATCAGTTTTTATAAATAAACGTACCATTTTATATCCGGAATGATCCAACGGGATACTAATTTTCCGTAATTATAAATAGCCTTTACCGTATTTTATTTTATATAGAAAATCATTTGCAAACAGTTAAATAGATAATTATCCAGAGAAACGAACCGTGTTCTTCGTAATCAAACAAGGATTTGAGGACATTATTGGAATCCGATGGAGGCGTATGAATAGTCAAAACGAAGCTCTTGACGAGATGATCGTATCCATATAAATATCCTCGAATAAGGTTAATTCTTTTTCAAATTCGTAATTTTGATTTCTTTTATTTATTTTAACTTAAATTCAGTTTTTGATTTAGAGGAATGGTTTGATAATTTTGTTGGTTGATTATGATTGTAGAAGGTCTAAGGATCATTTCCATATATTGATTGCTTGATTTGGTTCAGTAAATAGTAAAAACGAGTTTTAAAATTTTATAAGATTTATAAATCGATTTTTCTTGGTTTAATTTAGTGTTTTGAGTGTTCTTGATGGCATGAATAGATTGTACATGTAATAAGGTTTAATTTGGTACCAAAATTGTTACTTTTGGTTCAAAATCGAGTGATTTTGATAATTGGCCGGAAAATCAAGGTTGAAGGTCGGGTTTTGGTCGGAATCGGAGTTCGGGCGGGATTCTGGAGATGTTTGTGTTAATTCTGGATTGTTGAAATCAAAAGGAATGTTTTGAGATAAAAACCGAGTTGATTGGGGTTGATTTCAGCCGAGAACGGACCTGGCCGGAACTTGGAAGTTTGCTGGCCGTTTTCTGGAAATTCTAGAATCCGGCGGCCTGTTCTTCAAAGTCCGGCCACTGGCCGCCCGTCTTTGCCGCCCCTTGATTCGAGGTTGAAGACAACCTTGACCTGAAGATCTGTTTTTGGAATTTCTTTTTAGAAATAATTCAAAATTTATTATTTAATTCCTAAAATTCATTTTTAATCCTTAAATCATTATTTTAATTCCAAAATTCATTTTTAATTCAAAAATAAATCTGATTTATTTTATTAATTAATTTTAATTAGTTTTTAATTATTTTAGTTAGTCAATTAATTTAATATTAATTGATTAATTAACTTAATTAATTATTAATTGATTTTAATTGATTTAATAAATATATTTAATTATTTATTTTGATTTTAAAAATTTCAAAAATAGTTTCGAGCTTTAAAATATTATTTTAAATTGTTTTCAAGGCTCGATAATTATTATTAAATTATTTTTAAATCAGATTTGGGGTGTTCAAACCCTATTATTTAATTATAAATTGATTTGAAGTCCCGTTTTAATTCCGAAAAAATGTTCAAAAATTCGTAATAAATACCTTTGACCCTGAATCTTCATTTAAAAAATTATTTTAATCGAATATCTTGCGTGCTATGTGCTACGTGTTATCGGATTGAGGTGTTATATGCCTATATGTTTATTATTTGGGCTGTTTTGGCCATAACTTTTAATCCGTAAATCGGATTTGGGTGAAACGAAGGGTAGATAAAACCTTATGACGTCTATGTGAAAATTAGATAAGGTGAGATGAATAATGATAAATACTTATGATGCCTAGCAGAATAAGCAAGGCGTAGGAATGGGAAGCAGGTGATCAGAAAATGGAATCAACATGTAGAAAGTACAGCAAGTGATCAGAAAATAGATTCGAGGCATAGGAAAAGTAAACGAGTGGTTGTTGAAGAGAGTCATTTTATGAGAACAAGTGAAATTGGAATCGATTGTGATAAGGCAAGTACTTCTAAACCTTTTTCGAGATATAATGCAAATATTTCTAAACTTTCTCGTAACATATTGTTAAGTGTTCGAAATAGCTCTGTTTTATATTGAAAGTACATTGAATCCTTCAGCCTTGAACCTGAGCCAAATTATTTGATCTTTGAGCCGTAAGCCTTATTCTTTGTGAACCATTTCTTGTTGATTTCCAGATACTAAACCACGCAAATAGGACACTACTCTCCAAATATACAACCACCAAACACCAAACACTGGGACAAAATTATTTAAACATAAAGAAACTTTTATACTCAACCATACCTTGTGACATCAAAGAACTAAACCTTGTAAACCATTGTTCATCTAATACCCGATTCTCCTACAGGCTGAAGGTCATTTATTATACATACTTCGATACCTCTTGTGATACTCATAAAATGCATCATGCCTTTATACAAATGTTTCATCACTATTGATTATGATCTTGCTTTATTGAATTATATTGTTTATCATATTGAACTGCTTTAGAATTGGATAGTTTTTTTGTATAGGGACCAGATTCGTGGTCAGACCATCTCAATGGTCAAGTTAGGCCAATGTGTGTCTTGGATCCAGTAATTAGAGCAGTGCTGTGTGCTTTGCTCGGGGTTAGCGCGTGACTGATCAGCAGCCTAACCTTGGTTTTAAAACTTAAAATGAATATCCAATTCTAATAATTGTTTAACAAGAATCTTAATTCCTCTGAATCATCTCATTGATCATTGATTAACCTCGGTTATTGTTATTGTGACTTGCTTAGCTAGTTAGCTCACCCTTGCGAATCTTTTTATGTATTCTACAGTTAAGAAGGATACGGTTGATAGCGAGGTTTCCCAGTTCAATGTACGAGCTAGGATTCCAGATTGAGTCGGATCGAGCTAGCAGGAGCTTACTACGGTAGTGAGATAGTAAGATTGTAAGAATAATTTCATTATTAGTTGTAAATTAAATTAGTTGGGATTTGGTACGTTGTAACAAAAGTTAAGGTTGTGGCTTGTTTTCATAGTTTAACCTATTGCGATCCGTGGTTATGTAAAGCAGGGTTATTGCAAATAATATTTCATATACAGGTTTATATATTGTGTATGTGTTGTGGACCCCAAACTTCTGACCCGGGTTTGGAGGGCGCCACATACATGATTCATAAGCTACTATAGAATCTATATAAAGTTGTTTGCAGAAATGTGCTACATTACTTATTGTTACATAAGCTACTCACCTGATAGATATCAATTAGTCATCCGTCAGGACTATATTGAATCATCCGTCGGGACTATAATTGATCATCCATCGGGTGCTACAAAATTCAATAAGTTAAATCTACTAAGGTGTTTTGTTTAGCTTATCATCAAGTACACAACATATTCCTAACAATCTCCCCCAATTTATGTCTACTGGAATTGTAGCCATAAATTAAGAGAAACTTGATGATAACAAAACATCCTAAAGATACAGTTTAAAAAATAGTAGATAAAACTAATAAGTGCTAAACAATTTCTGAAAGTTGAATAATACAAAGTACACAAAGAAATTTCTCACAATTGTTATCAAGATGCTCCTCTAGTCTGAGCAGATAGATCTATTTCCTTGATTGTCTGGATTTCTTCCCAAGCCTTCTGTTCTTTTCTTTAATTTGATTCTGAAGTTGTTTGTGGAATTCAAGTTCATCAGCTTCTGAGAGATTTAGCATTTCCTGCATTTTTAAAAGACTCTCATTGCTAGAGATACTCAATTGGTCCTCCAATCTGAAAAATCTTCTAACACCTTTGTCATCTATGAATTCCATCAGCTAGTAGGGCCTTAGATGCACTCTTTTTCCAGTAAAGGGAATAGATAGAGTTTTTGGAAGTGCATCTTTGGCTCTAATACTCCTTAGTTCCTCAATCCTCTTTAAACTATTCTTCTTGCAGTCACATTGTATCCAAAGTTCTTTTTGAAGGATGAGTAGACTTTAATCAGAACATATTGGCTTTCTTGGAGAATCCTGTGAAGAGGCCATGTCATCTCTTTCCCTCCCTTGTATCTAAATATCAGTCTTTCAAGAAGATGTCTATAAACATCAATTCCTCTTACTTCTTCCAGTTCATCCAAGTAAAGATTCAAGTCTGAAAATTCCTTGATATCAAAAATGTACATGAGATCTCTCTTGTTGACTGTGGGTTGGGATTTGGTTAGAGCTTTGGATTTGAGAGATACAGGCTTCACTTTCTTGCTAGCTCTAGTCTTTGTCTTCTTTGTTTTGAAAATAGGCAAATTTAGCTCAGGAATTGGTAAACTATCCCAGTCTACTGGCTCATCCTTAGGAACAATTGGTTCACCATGAATATTTCTTGTTGGATCAACCACTTTGAATTCTTCAGATACCACTGAGGGTTTTGATGTCCGAGTTGTAGTTGTAGGCTTTTTGGGAAACTGAACTTCCAATTCCTCATCATTAAAGTTCACTTTCCTCTTGGAATGGAGTTTGTATCTAAATCTCCTTTTCTGCTGTGATTCTTCTTGCATTTTCAAATCCTTAGGTTCAGTGATTACAGTTGGTTGTAAATGAAGCTCTGTTATGGTTTTTACAGCTTGAAGCTTGGCCAAGATAGCAGCTTGTTCTTTCTTTTGTTTTTGCTTCTTAGCATCCACAGCAGCTTGCTTCTTTTCTAGCCTGATTTTTTCTTTCTCTTCCTTCTTAGCTTCCACAAATAGTGGGTGTCCAACCACCACACAAATCTCCTTACCATTTCTGTAAATTTTGGCAATTCTTCTTTTCAATGCTGAATCAGCTGGATCCTTGTAGAATGCAATAGATCTTGACAACAGTTTCTTTTCATCTGGCTTTGGTGTCTCAAATACTGTATCCATAGGATTCTTGTCTAAAAACTTAGGATAGTTCCATTTGGCCTTCATGAGATCTTTCTTTGGAGATTTGACACAGGAGGTTTGACCCCTTTCCAGATAGTTCATACTTATATCATTCACAGACATTTTCATGACTTTAGAGTGATGATTGAAAACTTTGTCTGGCTTCTGTGTTGGGCCAAATATCTTCTGGATATTCTCATCAATTTTCTTCCAATTGATTGGACTCAATTGCTTCTTCTCAGCTGCTCTCAAATTGGCTGCTGCTTCTTTGATTAGATCTATGTTATCTTTAGCAGGTGGCTTTGTGAAAACAATTATGGGTACAATTGCTTTACTTACTTGAATATTGAGCACTTTTTGCTCCCCCTCACTTCTTGATTCCCCTTGACTGAATATGACAATTGAGCTTTCTTTCTCCCCCTTTTTGTTATCAGCAAGTTGAGTAGAAGAGGAGGTTTGTGCTGCCACTAGTCTTTGAAGCAAGTCTGTTTATTGTGCTTGGTGTAGATGAATTGCTGTTAGAGAAGCTTCCATTGCTGTCATTCTGGTATCCAAGGAATCTATCTTTGTGGCAAGATCAGAATTCTTCCTGAGTTGTCTCTTAATGTCAAACATTGTAGTTTCTGGAAGTTTGGAATCCAACCTGTCAAAAATGTCCCTTTTAATTTGATCAATTTCACCTTTGATAGAGGTGACATCCTGTGTATGTTGAAAACCTTGGATTTTTTGTAATTGAAGAGAAGCAAGGTGTGCTTGTAGGAGCTTCTTGGTGCTGGCATTTATTGTCGATTGAAGAGCATAGTGTGTTTGACTGATAAGTTGGATGAGTGTGGTCTTGAAATGGTGTTCATCATATTTCTTGGAAAAGGCCCATGATGGCATGCCTGATCTGGAACTAGGGCCTACTTCTCCCCTATGTCCAATGGCTCTTCTTCACTTTCTACATCCTCACCACCAAAGAAATATTCTGAACCACCAGTCTCATAGTCAATATCACCAGCTGTAGAGGGCAGAGCTATGATTGCATCCTTTAATCTTTGCATAGACTGTGTGGTGTGCACCAAATTAAGCATCCTTTCTGCATTGTCATTGCCCTGTCCAACTAGAAGTTGATATGCTGGAATAGGGTGAGTAAATGTCTCAGCATCCAAGAAGGTAGAATCTATAATAGCTTGACTTTGCTGAAATAGTCCCTCCCTGTTTGCATCCTGGACATTCATTAACTCACTTGCAATGACTTCCACCCTTATATCTCCTGTACCTGCATTTCTCTCATTATCTCTCTTTTCTTGCATCAAGATCTCACCTTGGCTCCCCACCCTCACACCCTCACCTTCACCATCTAAGGTGGGACTTCTCTCACTCACTTTTACCAGTCCTGAAGAAATTGACTGCATTTGATCACTCTTTTCCTCTCCTTTTTCCTGGGAGCAACCCAGACTCTCACTCAAATCAAACCCGTCCCTTAGTCCTAAGAGTGATTGCACTACTACTAAGTCCTCTGCACTTGTAAGAATTGATGAAATTTGAAGCTGTGCGAAGACACCTGACGGATGAAGAATATCTATCGGGTTAGCAGTTTGACTCTCCGACGGATGACTGTTGTTAAGCTTATCCGTCAGGATATAATCACTACTCGACGAATGATGAATATCCATCGAGATAGAAGAAATAAATAAGTTTGGAGTGGAGACTATTGTGGACTCTGTGCAGATTGATGAAAATTTTGGCACAAATATCTCAACAGCCTCAGAAAGAAATGGCAAGTGAGCCAACAAATCATCTAGAAGATGATGCTCACTTGCATGGATTTTTGGCTTCTCCAAGAGAGTTAAAGATGGAGAATTTGGGAGTGATATGTTTATCATGTCAACATCCAATGAGTGTTGGGAGAGTTTGGTGTATCAGGTGTTTCAATTATTAGAGATTTTGGCTGTGACTCCACATTTATTGGAACCACATCAACCTGACTTTGAGAAGGTGCAATGACTGGGTCTGTTGCACCAGTTTACACAGTGTGTGAGCCCTGTGCATCCCCAAGGGTTTTTTTTATCTTTTCTTTCTAGCATAAGTTTATGGTGAGCTAGTGTCCCTACCCCTCTTGGCCTGTGCTCCTGGTTGTGAGCTTGCTTCAATGGTAACATCCTTTTGGGAGGATGAAACCAGTAATGAGCTAATATCCTTATTAACAACCACAGTTTGTTGGGAAACTGTGGTGTGGCCAGGTTTGGGTACACTCTTCTCACCAGCCTTATCCTTAGGGCTTCTTTGATTTTCACCCGGTCCCTCACCTTTCTTGCCCACCTTCACGCTCCCCTCTTTAGGTTTGGTGGATTTTATAACTGATCTCTTTTAAAAGAAATCAGAGGGGGCTTTCTTAGCTTTGGATTTAGGAACTTTTGTTGGTTTGGTAGCTTGGGTAGGCAACTGGTGGGTCATTAACATAGTTGCCATAGCTACACTAGAAAGCAAAGAAGTTTGTGAGGTTGGAAGAGTGGAGACAGAAGAAATTACCTCACTTACCTGAGTTCCCTCCATTACTGGAAAGTAGAATAAGGGAACCTCCTTTTGATGGTTTGCTCTGTTTAAATTTGCAATGATCCTTCTTTCTTGAACCCAACAATTCAGCATGTTGGTTGGGTTCTCAATTACAATTTCCTCAACAAGATAGTTAGCAATCATCATGAAAAATCTAGCATAATATACACTTCTACCTCTCTTATTGATCTCTCCTAACTTAAAGCCTAACTCAAACAAAACCAAGTCATTGAAATTAAAGTACTTATCAGTAACTAGCATGTAAAACATGTTAAGCATAGAGATGTTTATAGAGTCAAAATTACTAATTTTACCAGAAAACACCTTAGTTACTACATCACACAAGTAACTTCATTCTTTCCTAAGACCCAACCTCCTAATTTCACTTAATTTAGAAGTAGTGAGTACATAGCCCATAGAATTAAGCATATTAACAATGTCAGTGTCTGTGTGTGGAGCAGTTACAGTGTTATCAGGGATCTTGAAGCATGCTTTAACAATATCACTATTTATACAAAACTGCTTACCTTTCAGAGTGAATGTGATGGTCTTGTCTGTCGAGTTGTACACTATAGTTATCCATATCTCTTCAACAACCTCACAGTAAATGGTGGGTGATTCCAGCATGGCATAGTTGAGTTTGCATTTCTTCACAAAATCCATCAATTTGTGATAGTCACCAGAATGTTGAATCTCCTTGTTTACCAAAGCCGAGAAGTTATTTTTCTCATAGATATAACCGGTTTGAGACATGATTTTCACTACAGGTGCCATTGTTAGAGATTTGGAATTTGCAGAGAGAGGGTTTTATTTTGAGAAGAAAGAAATTAGAGCAATTGAATCTTGAGAATGATAAAAGAAATGAATAAAAGTGAATTTGCTTTTATACTCTCTCAGAAATAAACTGACAAAAATAATAAATTAAAATAAAGTAACCAATAAAAATTGCCCAAAACAGCCGTTTTAAAAAATAAACTGTAAAAATTCCGTCACTTATCCGTCGTGTCATGCTTACAAACCGTAAGTATACTCGATGGATAATGTTCAGGAAATTAACGGCTAGGATTAAAATAATTCGATGGATGAGGAAAAATCAGTTATCCGTCGAGTTATAAAATATTCCAGAAAAATAGTTGATTTTATTGACAAATTGTATTCCGACGGATGATAAGCTCGATGGATAATGATCATCCGTCGGGATGTAAATTTTGACTTAGCCAAAATTTCATCCAAAATAGAAAAATCAATTAAATTCTTGCAGCATAACAACTTGCATAATATCTGAAATGATTCAAGAAAAATTTAGCATACCTAATTCACTTACCAACCTTGAAAAGGTGGATTCATCCAGTGGCTTGGTAAATATATCTGCAAGCTGTTTTTCACTTGGAACAAAATGCAGTTCCACAGTACCATTCATCACATGTTCCCTTATGAAGTGGTGCTTGATGTCTATGTGCTTTGTTCTTGAATGTTGTACTGGATTTTCAGTGATGGCAATTGCACTTGTGTTATCACAGAAAATAGGAATCCTATCCACTTGTAGACAATAGTCCAACAATTGTTTTTTCATCCACAAAATCTGTGCACAGCAACTACCAGCAGCAATATATTCAGCTTCAGTTGTAGAAGTAGAAACTGAATTTTGCTTTTTACTGAACCAGGACACAAGCTTGTTTCCTAGAAATTGACAGGTTCCTATTGTACTTTTTCTGTCTATTTTACAACCTGCATAATCTGTATTTGTAACCATTTAGGTCAAAACCAGAATCTCTAGGGTACCAAATGCCAAGTTTTGGTGTTCCCTTGAGATATCTGAAAATTTTCTTAATAGCCACTAGGTGAGATTCTCTAGGATCAGCCTGAAATCTAGCACAAAGACAAGTAGCAAACATTATATTTGGCCTACTAGCTGTTAAGTACAGAAGTGAACCAACCATGCCCCTATAGCTTGAAATATCCACAGACTTTTCAGTAGTGTTTAATTCAAGCTTAGTTGTAATATCCGGGATATATCGTGTAATTATTTTTGCTATTAAATAATTATTATATGTGTTCAGTATCTATTCTGTGAGTTAATTGTTAAGCGTTATCTGTACTTGGATATTTAAAAGTAATATTAATTGAGTATTTTAATTTTTATATGTCCAAAATAAAATATAGATGATTGTCATATCTTCCTAATTATTTTTATGTTGATTTATGGATTTATAAGGATCATATGAAATTTATAAAATCTTTTTCCGAGTATTTAAAATCTATTTTATAAAAACGGGAACCAACCGACGTCACCCGTTGTTACGTTTTTGGAACCCGAAACTCTTCCGAGAACTCCTTCCTAACCTAATTGTAATATTCCGAGCATATTCCATGTTTCGACTTTTTCGATCCGGCGTACGGTTTGTTCTGCGCGGGTCCCGGCGCAACATTTTCGATACAATATTCGTTTAGGTAAATCAATAAAACCCGTATTTTCGATAAACGGGAGCTTTTTATTAAACTATCCCAATTATCACTTCGTAGTACGTGTAACTAGGCGCTGAGACCAAGACCGCAGTACAAATTGTACTGATTTAGATAATTATCCCGAAAACCGATACCGTTTGGATCAGTTTTTACAAATAAACAAACCGTTTTATATCCGGAATGATCCAACGGGATACTAATTTTACGTAAATATAAATAGCCTTTTTCCGTATTTTATTTCGTATCAAAATCATTTGCAGAGAGATAAATATATAATTTTACAGAGAAAAATCCTATATTCATAAACTGTTTCAAGAATCAAACCAACTTTTGAAGGTGTTATTGATCTTTGTTTGAAAAGCTCGAGTACTGGATTTGAAGGTCTTGAGAAGCTCTATCAGAATCTGTAATCAATACACCTGCAGAATCAAAGGTTTAATTTCTAAAAAATTAATTATTTTCGAATTATTTTTATGAAAAATATGAATTTTTGTTCGGATGATTGTTTGTATGATTTGATGATTGCATGTTGTAGAGCTTGTTTTCCTGATGATTTTGGTATATTATACGTCTGATTTGGAGTTCAATAACATGTTCAAATTTGAGTTTGATTTTCGAATTTCAAAATTAGGGTTTATAACCCATATGAATGTTCTTAATTGAAATTTGGGGGTTTCTTATTCTGGAATAGATTGATGTTGTGATATAGTGGATTGTGTTCTCTGTGAAATTTGCAATCTAGTCGTATAAGTTTCATGAATCACCGAGGTCTGTAGAGAAGGGAGTTGTCTTTTGAAATTTTCCGAAGTTTGCCGGAAACCGCAAAACTTCACGGCCAAATTCCGGCCAACTCAGGGATGAGTAGAATGATTTGTTGGTATGGTTGAGTTCCTGGTGAAATATAGATGTGATCTGGAGGTGTTGGTGGGGTGAGGACGCCGGGAACGTGTTCTCCGGCCACCTCTGTGTTTTCCGGCGACGGGGTGTAAAATTTGCAGTTTGGTCCCTGGACTTTTGGGGACGATACAGTTAGGTCCCTGAAGTTTCCAGAGTTTGCAAATTTAGGATTCCTGTTTTAAAAATGTATAGAAAACATATTTCCTATTTATTTTTATTATAAAAATTCATTTTTAATTTCTGAAAATTCTAAAAATTATTATTTTAATTCCGAAAATTATTTTTAATTCAAAAATAAATCTAAATTAATTAGTTAATTAATTTCAGTTAATTTTAATTGATTAATTGGTCAATTAATTCGAAAATTAATTGATTAATTGATTTAAGTAATTATTAATTGATTTTAATTAATTATTTAATTAGATTTAATTATTTAAAAATGATTTAAAAATTCCGAAAAATAGTTTCGAGCTTTAAAATAGTATTCTAAATTATTTTCAAGGCTCGATAATTATTCTAAAATTGTTGCGGAGCCAGAATTGGCCAACCGAACCCTGTTTATTAACCCGAAATTGATTCAACGATCCGTTTTAATTCCGAAAAATGTTTTAAAAATCATTTTAAATACCGAAAAGCCTATTTATGACCCGAGACTTCTTTATAAATGATATATCATTGATTACGTGATGTATTATGTGCTATATGTGACTTGTTAATTGACTATCGGTCTATATATTCAGTGTTTACTTGATTATTGCATAATTTTCAATCCGTTAATCGGATTTGGGTAAAACGAAGGGTAGATAGAAGTATGTGTTGAATAGAATTCTATGAGTCAATTATTGATAGATGTTTATGATATGTCAGCAGAAGAGGCAAGACGTAGGAAAGGGAAACAAATTGTTGAGGAGTAAGACGGTTGTGATTGGAAGCAAGTGCAGTGTAGTAAGCTAATACCAGGCAAGTGTTCTGAACTTTCTCGAGATATTGTAGTACTTAATAGTCTGGCTGATATTGCAAGTGCTTTGAAGCACTGAAACCCAAACCCTGATTTCAGTTATTGTTCTTGAGCCATGAACCTTATTCTTTCTAGACCATTGATTGTTGTATACCCAGACACGAACCTCAAGTATACGATACTACTCTACAAATACATGCAAACAGAATCCCAAACACTGAACTAAATTACTTGTATACTCAACCATTGCATCCTATGCTTTGAAAGCCCAAATCTTTGAAACCCTGAAATGTTGATTCCTTTGTTATCCAATTCTTTCATTACCCAGCATCCAAGCTTTTAAATTGCCTTATTGATCCTCACAAGGATTAAAACCCTTTCATTGTTAAACACTTATTGTTGTTATTGATTCTGGTTATTGTTTATTATTGTATATTCTGTTGTTATGTTGAAATTGGATTGTTTTTATAAAATTATGGACCAGATTCGTGGTCAGACCATACAATGGTCAAGTTAGGCTAATGTGTGCCTTGGATCCAGTAGTTAGAGCAATGCTGTGTGCCTTGCTCGGGGTTAGTGCGTGACTGATCAGCAGCCTAACCTTGGTTTTTAAATTAAAAGTATAATATCCAATTCTAAATCATAATCCATTGTTCACTTGATATCATAATCATGTTCACCTGATGATCATTATTCTCAGTTTTTCATTGTGACTTGCTGAGCTAGTTAGCTCATTTGTGCAATGTTGTTTATATTCTTTCAAGTTAAAAAGGAACCAGTTGGTAAAGAGGATCCCCAGTCCAGCACGAGAGCTTGGGGTTCAGGTTGAGGAAGCTGAGCTAGTAGGCTTCTTTTGGAATAATTTAAGTCTGTAAAAGGTTGTAATAATGTTTAATACTCAGTTTGAGTTTGGAATAGTTGGGATTTGAACGGTTTGTAATATATTAGTGTGCTTGGCTTGTGTGCATACTTTAACCTGTTGCGATCCGTGGTAGTTAGTAAATAGGGTCATTGCATATTATTATTATCTTTAATATTGTTATAAGCAGGTTTTAAATAAGGTGTGTGTGGAACCCAAACTTCTGACCCGGGTTTGGAGGGCGCCACATTAGTTGCAGTGGTCATGGGAGTTTCTACAGATGTGCAATCCATTAGATCAAACTTATTTAAAAGATCATGAATATATTTAGTTTGACTAATGAATATTGCATCACTAACTTGCTTAACTTGTAAACCAAGAAAGTAAGTTAGTTCTCCCATCATGCTCATTTCATACTTACATTGCATCAATTTAGAAAACCTTTTGCAAAGTTTTTCATCTGTAGAGCCAAATATAATATCATCTACATAAATTTGAACAAGTATACTAGAGCCATTAACATTTCTAAAGAATAAAGTTTTATCCACACTACCTCTTGTGAAGTGATTTTCTAAAAGGAACTTTGATAAAGTGTCATACCAGGCTCTAGGTGCTTGCTTCAGTCCATAGAGTGCTTTCAAAAGATAGTAGACATGATTTGGGAAATTTGGATCTTCAAAACCAGGAGGCTGACTAACATAGACTTCCTCCTCCAAATCTCCATTTAGAAAAGCACTCTTGACATCCATTTGATAGACCTTGAAATTAGCATGGGCTGCATAGGCTAAGAAAATTCTGATGGCTTCAAGTCTTGCAACAGGAGCAAAAGTTTCATCAAAATCTATTCCTTCTTGTTGACAATAGCCCTTAGCAACCAATCTAGCTTCGTTCCTGACCACTATGCCATTTTCAACCATCTTATTTCTGAATACCCATTTGGTATCAATTGGATTCTTTCCTTTAGGCTTGGGTACCAGCTTCCATACTTTATCCTTTCAAATTGGTTTAGCTCCTCCTGCATAGCTAAAATCCAATCAGGATCCAACAGAGCTTCTTCTACCTTCTTTGGTTCTTCCTTAGATAGGAAGCTGCTATATAGACATTCTTCTTGAGTTGCTCTCCTTTTTTGAACTCTAGAAGATACATCATCAATGATGAGTTCAAAGGGGTGATCTTTTGTCTATTTTCTTTGTTGAGGTAGATTAGCTCTAGATGAAGAGGCCTCATTGTTGTCTTGATGTGTTACTGAGTTTTGATTATTAGAAACTCCCCCTGAGTTTATGGATCTTTGATTTGAGAAAGGGGAACTTTCTGTAAGTGATCTATTCTGACTTTTAGCTTCTTTTGATGACTCAACGGATGGTGCATTTTGAGTTCCGATGGATGAAGCTGATTATCTCCCGACGGATAAAGCAGATTGTCTTCCGACGGATGAAACATTTTGCAACTTGACAGATGTTGAATTTTGTGCTTCATTAGTAGTAGATTTTTCGGCAATATCCTTTGTCATTATTTCCTGATCACTTTCATCATCACTATCATCACTAACCAACTCTACATTATCAAATTTGAGACATTCATGAGAATCTTCATCTTACAGTCCTTCAATCTTTTTATCATCAAACACAACATGTATTGATTCCATAACAATGTTGGTTCTAATATTGTAGACTCTATATGCTTTTCCCACATCATATCCAACAAAAATTCCTTCATCTGCTTTAGCATCAAACTTCCCATTTTGATCAGTTTGATTTCTCAAGATATAATATTTGCAGCCAAAGACATGAAGAAAATTTAGAGTTGGCTTCTTGTTCTTGAACAATTGGTAGGGTGTCATACACTTTGCTTGATTAACCAAAGAAATATTCTGAGTGTAGCATGTAGTATTTACAGCTTCAGCCCAGAAGTATGTTGGTAACTTTGATTCTTCAACCATTGTCCTTGTAATTTCAATAAGTGATCTATTCTTTCTTTCCACTACTCCATTTTGTTGTGGAGTTCTGGCTGCTGAAAACTCATACATAATCCCATTCTCTTCACAAAATACTCTCATAACAGAATTCTTAAACTCAGTTCCATTGTCACTCCTGATTCTTCTAACTTTGAAATCAGGATGATTGTTGACTTGCCTTATGTGATTGATGATGATTTCACTAACATCATCTTTAGAATTTAGGAAATATGTCCAAGAGAACTTTGAGAAATCATCCACAATTACTAGGCTAAATCTTTTCCTTGAGATGGACAACATATTGACTGGTCCAAACAAATCCATATGTAGCAGTTGCAGAGGTTCTTCAATTGTTGAATCAAGCTTCTGCCTGAATGATGCTTTAATCTGCTTTCCTTTCTGGCAGGCATCACACAGTGCATCCTTAGAAAACTCCATTTGAGGAATACCTCTAACCAGTTCTTTCTTGACAAGCTCATTCATGGTCTTGAAGTTTAGATGGGACAACTTCTTATGCCATAGCCAACTTTCATCTTGACTTGCTTTACTGAAAAGACAAGTAACAGATTCTGCATTTGATGAGTTAAAGTCAGCTAGGTACACATTTCCTTTTCTCACTCCAGTGAGAACCACTTTGTTGCTCATTTTGTTTGTTACAACACAGGCTTCTGAATTGAAGGTTACTGAATTGCCTTTAGCACAAAGCTGGCTGATACTCAACAAATTGTGCTTGAGACCATCCACTAAGGCAACCTCATGTATGATGACATTGTCTTTTGAAATCAAGCCATATCCCACAGTATAACCCTTGCTGTCATCTTCAAAAGTAATACTTGGGCCAACTCTCTCCTTGAACTCTATGAGCAGGGTAGAATCTCCAGTCATGTGTCTTGAACAACCACTATCCAAGTACCACATATTCTTTCTGTTTCCCTGCACACATCAAAATCAAATCAAGTTGATTTTGGTACCCAAGTTTCCTTGGATCCTGTGTTAGCTTTCTTCTTTTGTTTCTTAGGTTTGATCTCATTTGACTTAGGGATATCAGATTCATCCTTAGCCATCTGAGTTGGACCTTTGAAACCAGTCATTAAAACATAATTATCATGCACATTTTGACTAACAGGAAAAGGCATGCTGTTTGCAAACATGTTATTCCAGTAAGGCATACTAAATGGCATTTGAGGCATACTAAATGCAGCATAATAAGGATTAGGTGCAAATGGCATATTAGCAAATTGTGCATTCATATTTTGTGCAGACATAGCATTCATAGGCATAGAAGGCATGGCATTCATGTTGAGAAAAGAGGATGGTACAGATGTAGGAGTAGGCATAGAAAATTTGCAATTAATAGACAGATGATTAACACTACCACACTTAACACAGATTTTTATTGGAGCATATTTATTAGGTGTGTAGTTACTATATTTGTTAATCCCTATTTTCCCATTTCTATTGTTTTTCTTTTTAGTTTCTTTCTTAACCTCAATCTTTTCTAATCTGTCATTCAATTGCTTGATAGACAGATGACCAACATTCATTTTCTTCTCCTTCTTCACTTGACTTGATTCTCCTGGAACAAAGTTTTTGGAAACTGATCCATACTTCTCATTTAACTTGGCAAGTTTGGCTTTACTCACAGGTTTGCTCACAACCGACGGATGAGGATTTATGTCACTCGACGGAAAATCCTTTTGATTATCCGACGGATGACTCTCATCATCCGTCGAGTCCACATCTGTTAGCAATCCTTCAACCAAATTGAATTCCAGCTTCTATTTACTCTTTTTCCAGGCTACATCACAAAAGGACTCAATACCTTGAACTTTAGTGATTTGAGCATGAACATCTCTGGATGATTTCCACGCCTTAATCACCTCCTGTTCTCGTTCAAGTTGCTTCTTCAAAATCTCTTTTTTCTTCAAGGACTCAGTTAATTCATCCTTAGCAATATTGCATTCTATTCTCAATTTTTCAAATTCAATAAACTGAGACTCTAGCACATTATTCCTCTCACTTAAAAACAGATTGTTTTCTTTGATTTTAGCATTTTCCTTAGTGAGAGACTTAAGTGTAACAAGAAAATGATATAATTCTGTAGACATGTCATTAATTGCATCATTACACTCAACTTTAGATAAATGTGCTAGGTTAGTGGTGATTACCTGATTACTTGAAGAACTTGTTTCTGTTTCATCAGACTTGGCCATTAGGGCTAGATTGACATAGCTGACATCTTCATCTTCATCTAGACCATCTGCTGCCCAGTCATATTCTTGTGTAATAGAAGCCCTTTCCTTTTGTTTGAGAAACTCAAAATACTTCTGTTTATAATCCACAGGCTCAAACTTCTTCTTGCTGGAATCTGACTTTCTACACTCATTGGCAAAATGCCCTGCCAAGCCATATTTGAATCATTTGAATTTTGATTTATCCACCATGTTTCTATTTGGCTTAGCTGCTCCAAAGTTCTTCTTGAACTTGAGCTTGGCAAATCTTCTGGAAAGAAATGCAAGATGTTCATCAATATCATCCATATCATCTTGGCTCAAAGAATCTTTGAAAGGATATCTTCGATATATTATTTATTTTAGTATTTGTACAATTAAACATAAAATTAAGAACACATAGATCCTCTCCATTAGGACATGAATTTAATTGATCCAAATCAAAGTCAAAAAGTCAAACTAGCAAAATCATGTCTTTTAAACCGATAAAAGATATATTCCATTCTTGCAAAATATCAAAACTATATCTTTAAGGAATATATCTCTAAGGCAATATGATCAAAGAAGAAACATCAAGATATGATATTTCTTAGATCTGTGTTGCAATAGAAATATGGCAACAAGCTCGAATAAGGAATATATCAGAAATATTCTTTAGAAGTCTCGTGCTATATCAAAAATATTTAAACTCTTTGCTCCAAAATATATCTCTACATATAATCAAAAGAGTTTTTATTCAAAGATTATTAATATTCATGTTTGGAATATTAATATCCAGTCCTGCAACTCATTTATGAATACTTACAGTAATTTTCTCCCGTTTCGTAAAATCAACATTTCTCGGAGAAAATATTTCAAAAATACTCAAACACATTTCCTATCATCCAAATATATTTTATATATTAGGAAATATATTTTAAGTATTTATACAAGTCAAAACTTTGGTCAAAAGATCCATCTCCTTTATTTCAAGACCAACGATATTTTTATTCGGAAGAAAGGTTGACATAACAGTTTCATTTTTAGATAAAATACTTCCACATGCTAGAATGACTTGAAATTTGGTAAGGATTATTTAAATGGTATTTTATAAGTATGATAAAAATTTCGTAGCATTTAGAGAATGTTTGTCCGGGCACAAAAATCGAGGCAGTCGGTCCCACAGTTATCCACGTTTGACCTAGTTACCATTGACTAAACTTGACCAGAACTTGCAGGACATCATTTTATAATATTTAGGTAATTATCATATTTTTTATGATATTTATTTAAGAGTTTTTGGGGTGGTCATAATTAATAGTGCTTAATCTTTAATTAAAGTAATTAAAGAATGATTAAAAGAAAAGGAAAATATATATTTAATATATATATATATATATATATATATATATATATATATCATCTGAGATTTGAATGAATACTAGCTTGTTCTTCCCTCCCACTTGCAAAAAAACACAACCTACTTGCCATGTCATCAATCCATGTGATAAACTCCATCCACCATTCATTCCTTCTCAAATCTCAACCATTCAATCCACCCAACTCCTCCTATAAATAAACCCCCACCCCAACCCATTTTCTTCAAGCTAAAGAGCCACAAAGTTTCTGGGATTTTTTCAAGAAGTGCTTCTCTTCATCTCTTTCAAATTCTATACACACACTTCTTCTCAAAAACCTTCTCTCTCTTCTATATACTTACATATATACAAGATTTTTGAAACCCAAGCTTAGCTTCACCCAACCAAGCTTTATCCCACCAAGTGAGCTCATCCATTACCACTTTCCGGCCTCCCGAAGGGCTGCCCAAGCTTGGCCAATAGCCAAAATCCGGCCGAACCTCCGTCGAAATTTTCCGGCAAACTTTTCCGACCATTTTCCAAATGTGGTTAGTTTTAGCTTCTTATTTGAGTTCTTTGTATTTAAGCTTTGTACTTAACTTCTCTACTTCATCTTAAGCTCTAATACAAGCTCTCTTATAAAGGAAGTTCTCGGGGAGAACTTAGATTCGAACTCGGAATTCGAATAAGTACTTGATCTTCGTAAAAAATCATTCCAACGAGAAGATCTAAAAAGAAAAGTACTTTATCTCCAAGGGGGAGATTATATTTGACACAAGTATGAGTTAACCAATTATTTCTTGCACTTTAATTGGATCTTGGCTAACATTCATTCGTGCTCATAAAATAATTATGAAGTAAAAGTGTAATCCCTTCTATCATCTTTAGTGTTCCGGGGGATTATTACTTGTCTCATATAAACACTTCGTAATTTGTCAAATCTTAAAACGGATCGTACGAGTTAGAAAATTACTTAACGCTCTTTAATTGGATCTTGTCTAACTAATAACGTACATATAAAATATTACGAAGTAAAAGTGTAATCCCTTCTAACATCTTTAGTGTTCCGGGGGATTATAGCTTGTTCCATAAAAACTACTTCGTAATCATCCGTTAAAATTAAGGATGAATCAAATCCACGAGTTAGCCAGTTAATTTACGCTATTTTATTAGATCTTCGCTAACACATATCGTATATATAAACAATTACGAGTCATATCGTATAAGCCCCTTCTAACATCTTTCAGTGTTCCGTGGGGTTATACTACGATATCTATAAAATACTCGTAATTATTCGTCCAAACTTTGAAAGCACAATCTTAAGCCAATTACTTGCACTTATTTAATTGGATCTTGGCTAAGACTCATAAATCTTATAAACGTGCTTGAAGTTAAAAGAGTATACTTTGACCTTATAATCGTCAATATACAAGTATACCTTAAAAACTTAAGTTGATATACTTAAAAGTAAAATTACAACTCCGAGGTTGTAATTAAAGTATTCTTCGATCCATAAATACTTAATCGAAAGAAGAAGAATACTAAAGAAGTCATAAGCCGTAAGTGCTTAAGATAAAAAGACTTCTCATATTACTCCACAACTTTATTAAATCTATAAAGGAGTAATTATAAATATACTTGACCATCTTGTATTATTCTAAGTCAAGTATAACTAATTAGTTTTAATATTCTTATTTGGATATTTTACTACTTGTGGGCTAGTACAGTAACATACTAGTTCAAAACAAATCTTTTCCTACTTGTTTTGTTTCGTTGATTGTCTTGTTAGTTTTGTAGTGAGGTGAAGTGACGTGAGGTGATTCTCGTTCTAAGACCCAAGTCCTAGACGTACTAACGGGGAGTTAGTAGTCTTCGCACCGTGAAGAAGAGGAAAGACCCAAGACCGGATCACTAAGATCCAAGACCGACAAAAGCTAAGGAAGCCAAGTCCACACAAAGGCTCTACAATAACTTTGAAGAAATAGCGGGGAGTTATTGTCTAAGATAAGTTGTGTAGGTATTACATTTATTTTGAGGTGGTGACCCTTGTATTACGCACCAAGATAAATACTTGTAAAGTGTGTAAAGGCTTCTCCGCCTACTAAAAGAGCGAGTTTATTATAAGGGAAAATCCCGAGTCCCGGAGAGGAGCTCGGGGACTGGAGTAGGGGTGAGCGAATCTTTTAGAGGTTGCGCCATTGCGAACCGGGATAAAATCACCGTGTGGTATTTTCTTTCCTTACACTTTATCTTCCGCACATATAAATTTCATAACCACTCGGTAAAGTTTTAAGAAGGGATAAAATATTTTTAAAATGCCACAACAATTTTTAAATTGGTAATTAAGCTATTCAACCCCCTTTCTAGCTTAAAATAGCCCTCTTACAGGACCTTACAATTGGTATCAGAGTAGTGCTTTTTAACGTGTTTGTTAAGTGATTTGCAGATTTACAGGCACAACAAAAAGTGATCCGGAATGGCGTATATTAATCTCGTTGGTTGTGGTGAAGGTCTATCTAGTTCACGAACTTCTCTATTTGATGGCACCTACTTTGCAACATGGAAAATGAGGTTTCGCATTTATGCTAGATCTCAAGGAGTCAAAGTTTGGATGGCTATCGAAGACGGTGTTCGCATTCCTACTAAAAATATCAATGACATCATCGTCGAAAAGAAGGTTAGTGAATACAACTTAGAGGAAGAAGCCACAATGAATATAGCCGCAAAGGCGGAAATGGTTCTCACAAGTGCACTTGTAGAAAAAGAATATAAAAGAGTAAATAATTGCAAGTCGGCACAAGAAATGTGGAACAAATTAGTGGTAACCTATGAAGGAACCGCTGATATAAAAGACTCTCGGATGGATACCTTGATCCAAGAATACGAGAACTTTAAACTCCAAGAAGGAGAAAATATCATCGACATGGAAACAAGATTTACTCGTATTATCGATGAGTTATCTCAACTTGGAAAGAATTATACTCAAAATGAAAAGAATAGAAGAGTGCTCAAATCTCTACCTCCTAGTTGGAAGGTTAAAGTCACTACTATAAAAGAGATGCACAACTTAAATGAGTATAAGATTGATAACCTGTTTGGAAATCTTCGTGCTTACGAAGAAGATAATGTTCCGGAAAAGGTTGCTCCAAAGGTGGAGGATAAAAAGAAAAATATGGTTCTAAAGGCCATATTAATTGATGAAGATGAAAACGACGAGGAGTTAAACGAGGAACTCCAAAATCTCGATGAGAGTGAAATTGCTCTACTCACGAGACAACTTAGTCGTGTGCTTCAAAGCAAAGCTCAAAGATATGGAAAATGCTTCCTAAAATCAAATAATCAACAAAGAGTGTTTAACTCTAACGGAAGGCCAAATTACTCTCAAAATTATTCTTCCAACTATAAGAATAATTATCCATCAACGAGCTACAATAAAGGCAAAGGCAATCAAAATATAAATACCTATAACAATGCCAATGCCTCCACAAACCATCCGATTTACACTCCTCCAAAACCTAAAGATCCATCTCCGGAGGAAACACAAGATGTGTGTTTCGAGTGTAAACAACCCGGTCATTATAAAAGAAAATGTCCTAAACTTTCAAAGGGATGAAGTCTCGTGGCCGAAAATGGTTGGGATCTAAGTGAAGATGAAGAAGCTTCAGAAGCTAGTGAAGAAGTGGTGAATCTATGCTTGATGGCTCTCGGAGAAGAAACTACATCTAGGGAAATCTCCTCTACAAATGAAGAGGTAACATCTAACTACATTTCAATTAAATCATCATTGGATGAATCTAATTTATCACTTATGGACATGAATAAGCATGCTTTAATTGTACTTGTGGTAGAATATAAAAGTAAATATAAAGATGTTGATCAAAGGCTTCACTTAGTATGGTCCGAGAAAATGAAAATAGAAGAAATACATCATACTTAAAATAAAGAGTATACTCGGATGATGGACACAAGAGTCCAAGATGAAAAAGAGATTACATCTCTAAAAGATCAAAACCATCTCATCAAGGTTGAAGTAAATACACTTCAAGAAAATATAATCAACCTTGAAACGGAGAATATATCATTAATTCTCAAAGACGAAGAGATGGAACGTGAAAAGATACAATTGAATGATAACATTTGTAAACTTCACATTATTCTATTGAACTTAAAGATTCTAAATGAATCAAATGTTCAAGATATAGAAACATCTTATAAAACCAATCTTGATAAAGAAAATGAGCTATTAGAAACCAATGAGCTTAAAGGTGAAGCTCTAAGGCTAAAAGAAGAAAATTATAAACCCATAGCTCAAATTAAGGATCAAGAAAGAATCCTTAACAACAAGATTGATTCCTTAAAGAAAGAAATGAAAATCTTGAAGAAGTCATTCAAAGATTTACAAAAGGCAATAAGATGTTGGATCAAATGGTGCATACAAAAACCTCATATAATCATGAAGGTTTGAGATATAATAAGAATTCTCCTCCTAAAGGAAATACTCGGAGATTTGTACCACCAATAAAGACTTCACCAGAATCACCATCTTATAAATGTCCTTATTGCAATAAAATGGGACATACCATTCAATATTGCAAATTCAAGAATGGTGAAATTAAGAGGAAGCATGTATGGATTCGCAAGGAATCATACAAGAAAGATGATAAACGCGTGCCTCATAAAAATATGGAATATAAGAATCCAAGGCAATAATGGTCTCATCAACCAACTATGTTTCAAAATAGAAACACACAATATAATGTAAATGGTAATGCATTTAGAAGACAAAAACCTCTTAGTAGAAATGCTTATGCTACTTACCATGCTAATAAGAGATATAATGTTTATCATGCTCCATCAAGATTTCATGATAGCTCTAGGTATTATCAACCTCAAACTAGGCCTTATGCATCTAGAAATTTTTATATGCCTAACGATAATTATACCATGCCTAGATTCTTTCATAAATCAAATGTATATATGATGTACTAACCCCAGGACCCTCAAGACAAAGGGGTACCTATAAATTTAACTAATCATGTACGTAGGTTTGTCTTGCCGCAAAACAAGACATATGGTACCTTGATAGTGGATGTTCAAGATATATGACTGATAATAAGTCACTCTTGAACAACATTAAAAAGGTTACTGCGGGGAGCGTAACATTTGGTGATAGTAGTAAGGGAACATTATCGGCATCGGGAATATCGGAAATGGGAAAGTTAAAATTTCCGACGTTCAATTGGTCAACGGGTTAAGGTACAATCTTCTCTCCATCAGTCAACTATGCGACAATGATTACAAGGTAATTTTCTACACTACTCATTGTTCTATATTAGATAAATTTGGAAAGTTGGTTCTCACTTGCCCTAGAAATAAAAATGTTTATACATGTGACATGAGCAAGCAAGTGAACGTATGCCTAATCACTATAAATGATGATCCATGGCTATGGCATCGAAGATTAGGACATGCCAACATGAAGTTGATTAAGAATATATTAACTAAAGACCATGTCCGAGGTATACCAAAACTAAACTATCATAAAGATCATAATTGTGAAGCTTGCGAAGTTGGTAAACAAATTAGAGCTTCTCACAAAGCAAAGTTTATGGTATCTACCTTGAGACCTCTCGAGCTACTATATATGGATCTTATTGGTCCGGTTCTAATACAAAGTCTCAGAGGTTGCTCATATACGTTGGTAGTTGTGGATGATTATTCACGATTTACATGGACTGAATTTCTCAAAGCCAAAAGTGATGTGTAACACCCCCAGATCCGGGGTCGGGAATCCGGGTTGTCACGGTCTTTCTTTCCACAATATCACTTCACTTAATTAATAATAAATAACCTTATGCTATGACCCCACACTAACACACACCACAACCCGTTATAGTCACAGAGATGAAATTGAAATAAGTACAAGTCCTTGAATCCATAATTTAAAAGTTATTACAACCCAAAATGATTACTTGATAAATTTACAGTTAATTGCCATTATCTGCCACAAGTTATAATTATACAATATTTGGTTCCCAAAAGTAGAATGCCTGATCTACCAATAGATCTACCTCTGCAGCTATAACAGCTACAACATCAACGGGAAGACGCAGGACGCTTCCCACGCGCTTGCGCTGGGTCTGCTTGAGTCTGGCCATCTTTCCTAACTGTTGTTGTGTGATGAAGAAATGAAGCAAGAGTGAGCATTACAGCTCGCAAGATAATATATAGTGTAAACAATAATGCAAGTATCTAAATGGATAACTTACTAGAATCCTTTATCAAGTGTAAGGTAATTACTTACTGGATATAAGCTTAAAGGAAGATGAATTTACCAATTACTTCATTATACTTATACCATTTTTAGAAATCTACTTGAACTACTACTGTTCAAAGTATAATAAGTTTCAAAAGGTCATCCCATAGATGAGACCACAAGTTAAGACTTGAATAGATTCAATCTTTGAAATATTTTTAAAGGAAATGAAGTTACGAGATACTTCATTCAATGGAAACACCATTAAAACTGTTTGACTTTGTCAAAGCTTCGGCAACCACCCATTCATAGCCTTTCGATCGAAATGCTCTGGGTAGTGTTGCAGAATTGTCCAACTGGATGATGAACTCATTACAGGAGTTTTGTCGCGCCAGGAAGACCACTTACGATGACCAATCGTAGTAGTACAACCCCACCATTTTCTACATGTAGAGGAGAACCTGTCGGATTTACTTGTCAACCGAACACTGGACTCCTAAGGAATGTACCGTCTTGCGGAACTTCCAGGCCATTTGGGCCAATATAATAAGGCTGGGCCGGTGCCACTCGACCACTTACGCCACTCCTAGTTCAGATGAAATCCATGACTCTGAAACGTAAAGCTCGTCCCCACTTTCCCCAAGTAGAAACTTGTTGATACGACTCCACCAAGAAGTCGTATCTAGTTGGAAAGGAAAACTCACCGATATTTCCCAGGCGATGCCTATTAATGGATTAACTTGTTCCAAGAATTTTACTTCCCGAGTATTGGGTAAGTAATCAAAACTCTTTTATCAAAATTGCAACCTGGTTACGAATATAAAACACACCACAGAGCCAGATCCCTCAGGTTTTGAGCGAATATTTAAATCCCCTTTGAAAGGAAGATCTTAAATATATAAAAAAATGAGTTTTGGGGTCCGCTCTAACTTTTAAAATCATTTTGAAGGCTCGCAAACATTTTTAAGAATGTTTGGAGTAGTGCTGATTTAATGAAATAAATCAGTCCCAATTATTAGGAAATATTTGAATATTATTATTTAAATAATATTCTCATAAAGAATAATGTTAGTCCCTTAACAATATAGCAAGAATTACAGAAGGGGGGTTGAATGGAATTCTTTATCTTTTTCTTGAAATAAAAATGTTCAAGTCGATTATAGATATATCTGTTTTGATTAGCACAATGCGGAATATAAACTTTAATGAATCAAAACAAGAGTAATTAAAAACGAGAGTCTTTAAAAACTTTCTGGTGGATTTTGAACAATTCCACCAGAGATATATATTAATATATCGAGAGAACTCTGTGTGCAGAAATGCTCACAGCTGCTTTTACAAGATAGAACAACTAAGAACACAGGAAATGCTAAAGATAGTGCTTACAAAGATTTCTCTGTGTTTGTTTCTAAGCTCACTTAGTTTTCTTAGTTATTTTTTATATTTGCTACTCTCTTGGTTTATATATATTACCAAGATTACAAAGTCAAAAGAACTGAATAAATATAAAATCTAACAGTCTTGATCTTTGCTGCTTTTCGTCCTCTATGACCCAGTTAATAGGCTTCCACAGTGTTTGTATCCAATCTCGACGGCTGTGTGTCAGCTTTCACTGTTCAACTGATGTGTGAATCTTGATATTATCATCCGTCGACTTTCAGATCATCCATCGATGACTTATTTGATCATCCGTCGACTGCTATTTTGAACATCCGTTGACAGTCATTTGATCATCCATCGAAGCTTTGTTAAGCATCCGTTGATAGCTATTTTGGCACTTGACTTCATTTCACTTATACAGAATTACAAGACATTGCTTATGTACAGTTAATCAACCTATTCTGCATATCTAGTTAAAGTCAACATGACTTATATGCTACTACAGATTCTATACAAAGGTGCATACAACACTGTGCTACAAACTTATCATCATATATGCTACTCACTCGATGGATAATAAATTACTCATCCGTCGGTACTCAAACTGAGTTATCCGTCGGGACTATAATACTTATCCGTCGAGTGCTACATTATTTCACTAAGTAAAATCTACTTAGATGTTTTGTTTAGGTAATCATCAAGTGCACAACATATTCACAACAATCTCCCCCAATTTATTTCTACTGGAACTGTAGCCATAAATTAAGAGACACTTGATGATAACAAAACATCCTAAACATATATCTTTAAGAATAAGTAGATAAAACTGAAAGTGCTTCAATTTAAACAAGGTATACAAGGTTTGGCTCACAGTCAATTCAAGATGCTCCTCTAGCCTGAGCAGATTTTTTTAGTTTCTTGAAGGTCTGGATCTTCTTCCAAGCTTTCTGTTGTTTTCTTCAATTTGATTCTGGAGCTGTCTGTGGAATTCTAATTCATCAGATTCTGAGAGATCTAACATTTCTTGCATTTCCAAAAGAGTCTCATTGCTAGAGATACTCAATTGGTCTTCTAGTCTGAAGAATCTTCTCACACCCTTGTCATCCATGAATTCCATCAGCCAGTAGGGCCTTAGATGCACTCTTCTCCCTGTGTATGGGATGATAAGACTTTTGGGTAGTGCATCTTTGGCTCTAACACTCCTTAGCTCTTCAATCTTCTTCAATACTAATCTTCTTGCAGTTACATTAAACCCAAAGTTTTTATTGAAGGATGAATAGACTTTGATCAACACATCTTGGCTTTCTTGAAGTATCCTGTGAAGAGCCACTGAATCTCCCTTCCTCCTTTGTACTTGAATACCAACCTTTCAGGTAGGTTTCTGTATGCATCAATTGCCCTTACCTCATCCAGCTCCTCCAGATAAAGGTTTAGGTCTGAAAATTCCTTGATGTCACACAAGTACAAGTAGTCTCCCTTGTTGATCTTGGGTTGAGCTTTGACTACTGCCTTGGATTTGAGAGGTGACAGCTTCACTTTCTTGACTGCCCTTGATTTTGTCCTTCTTGGCTTGGTGAGAATTGGCAAGTTGAAGTCAGGAATTGGTAATTTATCCCACTCTATTGGCTCATCCTTTGGCACAATAGGCTCTCCATGTATGTTCCTGTAGGGGTCTACCACCCTTATGTCTTCAAATACCACAGAGGGCTTTGATGCTTGAGTTTCAGCTTTAGTGGATTCCATTGGAAATTGATCTTCCAATTTTCCTGTTAACAATATCCAACTTTCTTTTTGTTCTTTTAGCCAATTCTTTCTTTCTTGGAGATTTCTTCTGTTCTTCAATCTTCTTCTTTGATCCAGTAGCTTGAGTTGGTTGAGAGGGAATTTGTTGAGAAGAGTTCACAGCCTGTAGCTTGGTCAAGATAGCAAACTGTTCTTTCTTTTGTTTAGACTTCTTTGCATCTAGAGCAGCTTGCCTCTTTTCCTGCTTCAATCTGGCTTTTTCTTCTTCCTTTGCTTGAGCAAATTGTGGATGTCCAGCTACCACACAAATTTCCTTCCCATTTCTGAATATCTTTGCAATTCTCTCTCTTGAGGCTGAATCAGCTGGATCTTTGTAGAGAAGAATAGATCTTGACAGAAGCTTCTTTTCATCAGGCTTGGGTGTCTCATACACAGTATCCATAGGGTTCTTCAAAGATGACTTTGTATAGTTTGCCCTTGGTTTGAGAATCATCCTAGCCTTTGTAGTATTGATGCAGGAAGATTGTCCTTTCTCCAGATAGTTCATGCTCATCTCATTCACATTGATTGGCTTGACATGAGAGTGATGGATTGCTGACTGATCTGGTTCCTTGACTAATTGAAACTTTCTCTGTATTTCCTCATCAATCTTTTTCCAGTTGATCAGAGTCAACTCTTCTTTATCAGCATCTTTCAAACTTGCTGCTGCTGCATTTATAAGATCTATACCATCTGCAACTGGTGGCTTGGAGATAGTAATTGAAGGTACAATTACTTTGCTGATTTGAACTACAATGTTCTCCCCCTTTGTTGGTCCTTTCTCCCCCTTACTTGATTCTCTCTCCCCCTTTTTGTTATCATCAAGTGAAGGAGTTAGGCCTTGTGCTTTAGCCAGTTGCATGAGAAGATTTGTCTGAGTCTGTTGATTTTGAAGAAGTAGGGCCACTGAATTCTCAATAACTTGAACTCTGGTCTCCAGCTTGGCTATCTTCTTTTCAGAATCTGATTCTCTTCTCAACCTTTGTAATAAATCATGCATGGTACCATATAACATTAGTGAATCCAGTTTCTCAGAGTTGTATGTCTTTAAGTCAGCTATCTCCTTTTTCAATTCATCCACACTGATATTCTGTCTGGAGTGTTGGATCTTCATTAAGTGCAAGGAGTCTAGATGAGCTTTAAGAACAGCCTTGGTACCAGCATCTGAAACTTCCTGAAGGGCTTGCTGAATAGCTGTTACTTGTCTTACCAAAGACACCTCAAATTATCCTGGTGTGAAGTCCTTTGCCCATGCCCATTCAGGTAAACTTAAAGCAGAACTTTGGCCTTCAGCTCCCCCTAAGTTTATGCTTCCATTCAAAGAACTAGAGTCATCATCATCAGAATTTACTCCAAATTCTTCAGATGGCTCTCCAGCTTGAGGAGGCATCCTGTTGACAGCAGCTTTATCTCTATGAAGAGATTCTGTGGTGTGCACTAAGTATAAAGTCTGTTCTACCTCCACATTGCCCTGAGCAGCCAACAATTGATAGGCTGAAACAGGGTGAGTAAAAGTGTCAGCATCCAAGGAAATGTTATCAATTACAGCTTTGTAATGTTGCTGAAATTGTCTTTCCTTTTCAGCATCATCCACAATCATTGACTCACTAGCAATGGCTGGCTCCATCCTTATTGCTCCAGTACCTGCTTTTCTCTCATGTTCTCTCTTTTGTTGCATCAGGGTCTCACCCTGGCTCCCCACCCTCACACCCTCACCTTCACCTACTAAGGTGGGACTCCTCTCACTCACTTTTACCAATCCTGAATGAATGGATTGCTGAGATTCACTCTTTTCCTCTCCTTTTGCCTGAGAGCAACCCAGCCTCTCACTCAATACACTCTCCTCTCTCAGTCCTAAGAGTGATTGCATTACCACCAAATCTTCTGCACTTGAAATTATTGAAGTTTGAAGTTGTGCAGAGACACTCGACGGATAAATGATATCCGTCGGGTGAGTGGTAAAGCTATCCGACGGATGACTGTTGTTAAGCTTATCCGTCGGGATACAATCACTACTCGACGGATGAGCAATATCCATTGAGAGAGTAGAAATGAATGAGGTGGGAAGAGAAACTATTGTTGACTCTGTGTTGATTGAAGTTATTTGAGGCACAGATGTCACAATAGAATCAGAAAGAATTGGCAAGTGAGCCAACAAATCATCTAAAAGATGATGCTCACTTGCACTAGATTTTGGCTTCCCCAACAGAGTTAAAGAAGGGGAATCAGGAATTTAAGTGTTTATCATGTCCACTTCCAGTGAGTTGGTTGGTGAGTATTGTGTTTCAGTGGCTTCTGTCAAGAGAGATTTTGGCTGTGGAGCATCAATCTGAATTTGAGAAGGTGCAGGGACTGTGTCTTTAGCACCAGTTTGCACTAAGTGTGTGTCCTGTGCATCCCCAGTTATTTTGGATTTCTTCTTTCTAGTGTAAGTTTGGTGTAGGCTTGTGTCCCTAACCCTCTTGGCCTGTGTTCTTGGATGAGAGCCTTGTTCAATAACCACATCCTTTTGGGAGGATGCAGCTAGAAGTGAGCTTCTGTCCTTTTTAAGTACTGCAGTTTGTTGGGAAACTGCAGTGTGGCTAGGCTGGGATTCACTTATCTCTCCAACCTTATCCTTGGGGTTTTTTTGATGTTCACCCCTTCCCTCACCTATCTTACCCTCCTTCACACTCCCCTCTTTGTGTTTGGTAGAATTTTCAACTGGTACCTTTTGAGAGATACCAGAGGGGGTTTTCTTTGATTTGGATTTAAGAATTGTAGTTGTTTTGGCAGCTTTGGTAGGCAACTGTTTGGTCATTGTCACAGTTGCCATAACTATGCCTGAAGTCAAAGAAATAGAAGGGATTGGAATAGTTGAGAGTGTAGATGAACTTACCTCACTTACCTGAGGTGCTAGCATTACAGGAAAATAGAACATTGGCACATCCTTGTGATGGTTGGCTCTGTTCAAATCTGCAATGATTCTTCTCTCTTGAACCCAACATGCTAATTTGTTGGTTGGGTTCTCAAGTACAATCTCTTCACAAAGATGGTTAGCCAAAAGCATAAAAAATCTAGCATAGTAAATATTCTTTCCTCTTTTGGCTAAGTCACCTAGTTTGTAACCTAACTCATACACAACCAGATCACTTAAGTTGTAATATTTGTCTGTAACTAGCATGTATAGCATGTTAAGCATGGAAATGTTCACAGAATCAAAATTACTGATTTTTCCAGAAAAGACCTTAGTTACTACATCACACAAGTAACTCCATTCCTTCCTAAGACCTAGTCTTCTAATTTCACTTAGTTTTGCAGTAGGAAGTGCATAATGAATGGAATTTAGCATATTGACAATATCAGTGTCAGTGTGTGGTGCAGTAACATTGTCATCAGGAATCTTGAAACATGCTTTTATGACATCACTATTGATACAGAAAACATTACCTTTGACGGTCAGAGTGATGGTTTTGTCAGTAGAGTTGTAGATTGCTGTTGTCCACATCTCCTCAACAACTTCACAAAAAATTGTGGGTGATTCCAGCATAGCAAAACTTAACTTGCAGTTCTTCACGAAGTCCATCATCTTATGATAGTCTTCAGATTGCTGAATCCCCTTATTGACCAAGGCAGTGAAGTTGTTCTTCTCATAGATGAACCCAGTCTGTGACATGATCTTTACTACGGGTGCCATTGTTAGGGAAGAAAAGCTTTAAAGAGAAAGAGGATTTTTGCTTGAGAGAGAATGAAATAAGACAGTTGAATTTGAGAATGATAAAAGAAAATGATTAGAATGAAATAGGCTTTTATACTTTGCTCAAACTCAACGGATAAAAATAATAAAGAGAAATAAATTACCCAATAGAAAACTGCCTAAAATTACCGTTTTTAAAATAAACTTTAAAAATTCCACCCATTATCCGTCGTGTAATGCTTATAAACTGTAAGTATACTCGATGGATAATGTTCAGGGAATTAACGGTTAAGATTTAGACACTTCGACGGATGAGGATAAAATATTATCCGTCGAGCTTTAAAATATTCCAGAAAAGTAATTGATTTTTATTTACAATTTGTATATCGACGGATGACTCAACCCGATGGATAATGGTCATCCGTCGAGAGACAAATTTTGACTTAGCCAAAATTTCATCCAAGACTAAAAATCAACTAAATTTCTGGCTTCTTTTCAACTTGCAAGAATAATTCAGATAAATTCAAGAGTAATTAAGCATACCTAACTCACTTACCAACCTAGAAAAGGTGGATTCATCCAGTGGCTTGGTAAAAATATCTGCAAGTTGTTTCTCACTTGGAACAAAATGTAACTCTACAGTACCATTTATTACATGTTCCCTTATGAAATGGTACTTGATGTCTATATGCTTTGTCCTAGAATGTTGCACTGGATTTTCAGTGATGGAAATTGCACTTGTGTTGTCACAGAAAATAGGAAACCTTTCAACTTGCAAACCATAGTCTAGCAATTGATTTTTCATCCATAAAATCTGTGCACAGCAACTGCCAGCAGCAATATATTCAGCTTCAGCTGTAGAAGGGGAAACTGAATTTTGCTTTTTACTGAACCAGGACACAAGCTTGTTTCCTAAAAATTGACAGGTTCCTGTTGTGCTTTTTTTATCAATTCTGCAACCTGCATAATCTGCATCTGAATAACCAGTTAGATCAAAACCAGAATCTCTAGGGTACCAAATGCCAAGATTTGGTGTTCCTTTGAGATATCTGAAAATTCTTTTAATAGCTATCAAATGAGACTCTCTAGGATCAGCCTGAAATCTAGCACACAAACATGTAGCAAACATTATATCTGGCCTACTGGCTGTTAAGTACAGAAGTGAGCCAACCATGCCTCTATAACTTGAAATTTCCACAGACTTTTCAGTAGTGTTTAGTTCAAGCTTAGTTGCAGTGGCCATGGGAGTTTTTGCAGATGTGCAATCTATCAGGTCAAACTTCTTTAAAAGATCAAAAATATATTTAGTTTGACTAATGAATATTCCATCACTAACTTGCTTAACTTGTAAACCAAGAAAGTAAGTTAGTTCTCCCATCATACTCATTTCATACTTGCTATACATCAGTTTGGCAAACTTTTTACAAAGTTTTTTATCTGTAGAGCCAAAAATAATATCATTTACATAAATTTGAAGAAGTATGCTAGAGCCATTCACATTTCTAAAAAATAAAGTTTTATCTACAGTACCTCTTGTGAAGTGATTTTCCAAAAGGAACTTTGATAAAGTGTCATACCAGGCTCTAGGTGCTTGCTTCAGTCCATAAAGTGCTTTCAATAGATAGTAGACATACTCTGGGAAATTTGGATCTACAAAGCCTGGAGGTTGACTTACATACACTTCTTCCTCCAAATCTCCATTCAGAAAGGCACTTTTGACATCCATTTGATAGACCTTGAAATTGGCATGGGCTGCATAGGCTAAGAAGATTCTGATGGCTTCAAGTCTTGCAACAGGAGCAAATGTTTCATCAAAATCTATCCCTTCTTGCTGACAATAGCCTTTAGCAACCAATCTTGATTTGTTCCTTACTACTATGCCATTTTCATCCATCTTGTTTCTGAATACCCATTTGGTGTCTATTGGATTCTTTCCTTTAGGCTTGGGTACCAGCTTCCATACTTTATTCCTTTCAAATTGGTTTAGCTCCTCCTGCATAGCTAAAATCCAATCAGGATCTAATAAGGCTTCTTCTACCTTCTTTGGTTCTTCCTTAGACAGGAAACTGCTGTATAGACATTCTTCTTGAGTTGCTCTCCTGGTTTGAACTCTGGAAGAAACATCACCCATAATCAGTTCAAAGGGGTGATCTTTTGTCCATTTTCTTGGTTGAGGTAGAATAGCCCTAGATGAAGAGACCTTAATGTTGTCTTGATGTGTGATTGAGTTTTGATTGCTAGAAACTCCCCCTGAGTTTGTGGATCTTTGATTTGAAATTGGGGTGCTTTCTATGGGTGATCTTCCTTGACTTCCTGCTCCTTTTGATAACCCGACGGATGGTGAATTTTGAGTACCGACGGATGAGGCAGGTTGCCTTCCGACGGATAATACAGATTGCCTTCCGATGGATGAAGCATTATGTAACTCGACGGATGTTGAGTTTTGTGCTTCATTTGTAGTAAATTTGTCTGCATTATCCTTAGACACTGTTTCTTGATCACTGTCATCATCACTTTCTTCACTGACCATCTCAACATTGTCGAATTTGAGGCTCTCATGGTAATCTCCATCTTTTAGTCCTTCAATCTTTTTATCATCAAACACAACATGTATAGATTCAACAGCAATGTTGGTTATTAGATTGTAGACTCTATATGCTTTACCAATAGCATATTCAACAAAAATTCCTTCATCTGCTTTAGCATCAAACTTCCCATTTTGATCAGTTTGATTTCTCAGAATATAGCATTTACAGCCAAAGACATGAAGAAAGTTCAGAGTTGGATTCTTGTTCTTGAACAATTGATAAGGTGTCTTGCATTTTGCTTGATTAATCAGAGAGATGTTCTGAGTGTAGCATGCAGTGTTGACAGCTTCAGCCCAGAAATATGTTGGTAATTTTGATTCTTCAAGCATTGTCCTTGCAGCTTCAATAAGAGATCTATTCTTTCTTTCCACTACTCCGTTCTGTTGTGGAGTCCTTGCTGCTGAAAACTCATGCAGGATCCAATTTTTCTCACAGAATGCTCTCAAGACATAGTTCTTGAACTCAGTTCCATTGTCACTCCTGATTCTTCTAACTTTGAAATCAGGATGATTGTTAACTTGCCTTATGTGATTGATGATGATTTCACTAGCTTCATCTTTGGACTTTAGGAAATAGGTCCAAGAGAACTTTGAGAAATCATCTACAATTACTAGGCAAAATCTTTTCTTTGAGATTGACAATACATTGACTGGTCCAAACAAATCCATGTGAAGCAGTTGCAGAGGTTCTTCAATTGCTGAATCAAGTTTCTTCCTGAATGATGATTTAATTTGCTTCCCTTTTTGGCAGGCATCACACAGTCCATCCTTTGTAAACTCCACCAGAGGAATGCCTCTAACTAGCTCTTTCTTTACCAGCTCATTCATGATCTTGAAGTTCAAATGGGATAGCTTCTTGTGCCATAGCCAACTTTCATCTTGACTTGCTTTACCGAGAAGACAAGTTACAGATTCTGCTTTATTTGAGTTGAAGTAGGCTAGATACACAATTCCTCTTCTCACACCAGTGAGAACCACTTTGTTGTTTTGATTATTAATCACAACATAGGTTTCTTTGTTGAAGGTTACTGAGTTGCCTTTATCACAAAGCTGGCTGATACTCAACAGATTGTGTTTGAGACCATCCACTAAGGCAACCTCTTCAATGATGACATTGTCCTTTGAAATCAAGCCATATCCCACAGTATAACCTTTGCTGTCATCTCCAAAAGTGATACTTGGGCCAGCTCTCTCTTCAAACTCTGTGAGCAGGGTAGAATCACCAGTCATGTGTCTTGAACAACCACTATCCAAGTACCAAAGATTCCTTCTGTTTCCCTGCACACATCAAAATCAAATCAAGTTGATTTTGGTACCCAAGTTTCCTTGGGTCCTGCCTTGTTAGCTTTCTTCTTCTGTTTCTTAGGTTTTAACTCATTTGACTTAGGAATTTCAGATTCTTCCTTAGTCATTTGGGTTGAGCCTTTGAAACCACTAGATGCTACAGAATTATTATGTATGTTATGGCTAACAGGAAATGGCATGCTTCGTGCAAACATGTTATTCCAGTAAGGCATGCTAAATGGCATTTGAGGCATATTGTATGCAGCATAATATGGATTAGGTGCAAATGGCATATTAGCAAACTGTGCATTCATGTTCTGTGTAGGCCTAGCATTAACAAGCATGGGAGGCATGGCATTCATGTTAGAGAATTGAGGCTGAATAGACATGGGAGTAGGCATGGCAGATTTGCAATTAACAGACAAATGATTTACACTACCACATTTGACACAGATTTTTCTAGGAGCATATTTGTTAGGTGTGTAGTTGTTATGTTTGTTAATCCCTACTTTACCATTTCTATTGTTTTTCCTTTTAGTTTTTGTTTTTACCTCTATCTTCTCAAGTCTGTCACTCAACTGTTTGACAGTCATGTGACCAACATTAGCCTTCTTCCCTTTCTTGGCTTGACTTGACTCCCCTGAAATAAAGTTCTTGGAAACAGACCCATACTTTTCATTTAGCTTGGTTAATTTGGCTTTACTAATGGGTTTGTTCACAGCCGACGGATGAGGATTTTTATCATTCGACGGATAACACATTTTGTTATCCGACGGATAGTCCTCATCATCCGTCGAGTCTACATCTGTCAGCAATCCATCTACCAAAATAGGTTCTAGTTTCTCCTTATTCTTTTTCCAGGCTTCATCACAAAAGGACTCAATTCCTTGAACCTTGGTGATTTGAGCATGAACATCTCTGGATGTTTTCCATGCTTTAATCACCTCCTGTTCACGATCGAGCTGCTTCTTTAAAATTTCTTCCTTTTTCAAGGACTCAGTTCATTCCTCCTTAGCAATTCTACACTCAATTTTTAGTTTCTGAAACTCAACAAACTGAGACTCAAGCACATTATTCCTCTCACTCAAAAACAAGTTGTTTTCTTTCCACAATATCACTTCACTTAATTAATAATAAATAACCTTATGCTATGACCCCACACTAACACACACCACAACCCGTTATAGTCATAGAGATGAAATTGAAATAAGTACAAGTCCTTGAATCCACAATTTAAAAGTTATTACAACCCAAAATGATTACTTGATAAATTTACAGTTAATTGCCATTATCTGCCACAAGTTATAATTATACAATATTTGGTTCCCAAAAGTAGAATGCCTGATCTACCAATAGATCTACCTCTGCAGCTATAACAACTACAACATCAACGGGAAGACGCGGGACGCTTCCCATGCGCTTGCGCTGGGTCTGCTTGAGTCTGGCCATCTTTCCTAACTGTTGTTGTGTGATGAAGAAATGAAGCAAGAGTGAGCATTACAGCTCGCAAGATAATATATAGTGTAAACAATAATGCAAGTATCTAAATGGATAACTTACTAGAATCCTTTATCAAGTGTAAGGTAATTACTTACTGGATATAAGCTTAAAGGAAGATGAATTTACCAATTACTTCATTATACTTATACCATTTTTAGAAATCTACTTGAACTACTACTGTTCAAAGTATAATAAGTTTCAAAAGGTCATCCCATAGATGAGACCACAAGTTAAGACTTGAATAGATTCAATCTTTGAAATATTTTTAAAGGAAATGAAGTTACGAGATACTTCATTCAATGGAAACACCATTAAAACTGTTTGACTTTGTCAAAGCTTCGGCAACCACCCATTCATAGCCTTTCGATCGAAATGCTCTGGGTAGTGTTGCAGAATTATCCAACTGGATGATGAACTCATTACGGGAGTTTTGTCGCGCCAGGAAGACCACTTACCATGACCAGTCGTAGTAGTGCAACCCCACCATTTTCTACATGTAGAGGAGAACCTGTCGGATTTACTTGTCAACCGAACACTGGACTCCTAAGGAATGTACCGTCTTGCGGAACTTCCAGGCCATTTGGGCCAATATAATAAGGCTGGGCCGGCGCCACTCGACCACTTACGCCACTCCTAGTTCAGATGAAATCCATGACTCTGAAACGTAAAGCTCGTCCCCACTTTCCCCAAGTAGAAACTTGTTGATACGACTCCACCAAGAAGTCGTATCTAGTTGGAAAGGAAAACTCACCGATATTTCCCAGGCGATGCCTGTAAATGGATTAACTTGTTCCAAGAATTTTACTTCCCGAGTATTGGGTAAGTAATCAAAACTCTTTTATCAAAATAGCAACCTGGTTACGAATATAAAATACACCATAGAGCCGGATCCCTCAGGTTTTGAGCGAATATTTAAATCCCCTTTGAAAGGAAGATCTTAAATATATAAAAAAAATGAGTTTTGGGGTCCGCTCTAACTTTTAAAATCATTTTGAAGGCTCGCAAACATTTTTAAGAATGTTTGGAGTAGTGCTGATTTAATGAAATAAATCAGTCCCAATTATTAGGAAATATCTGAATATTATTATTTAAATAATATTCTCATAAAGAATAATGTTAGTCCCTTAACAATATAGCAAGAATTACAGAAGGGGGGTTGAATGGAATTCTTTATCTTTTTCTTGAAATAAAAATGTTCAACTCGATTATAGATATATCTGTTTTGATTAGCACAATGCGGAATATAAACTTTAATGAATCAAAACAAGAGTAATTAAAAACAAGAGTCTTTAAAAACTTTCTGGTGGATTTTGAACAATTCCACCAGAGATATATATTAATATATCGAGAGAACTCTGTGTGCAGAAATGCTCACAGCTGCTTTTACAAGATAGAACAACTAAGAACACAGGAAATGCTAAAGATAGTGCTTACAAAGATTTCTCTGTGTTTGTTTCTAAGCTCACTTAGTTTTTTTAGTTATTTTTTATATTTGCTACTCTCTTGGTTTATATATATTACCAAGATTACAAAGTCAAAAGAACTGAATAAATATAAAATCTAATAGTCTTGATCTTTGCTGCTTTTTGTCCTCTATGACCCAGTTAATAGGCTTCCACAGTGTTTGTATCCAATCTCGACGGCTGTGTGTCAGCTTTCACTGTTCAACTGATGTTTGAATCTTGATATTATCATCCGTCGACTTTCAGATCATCCGTCGATGACTTAATTGATCATCCGTCGACTGCTATTTTGAACATCCGTTGACAGTCATTTGATCATCCGTCGAAGCTTTGTTAAGCATCCGTTGATAGCTATTTTGGCACTTGACTTCATTTCACTTATACAGAATTACAAGACATTGCTTATGTACAGTTAATCAACCTATTCTACATATCTAATTAAAGTCAACATGACTTATATGCTACTACAGATTCTATACAAAGGTGCATACAACACTGTGCTACAAACTTATCATCATATAAGCTACTCACTCGATGGATAATAAATTACTCATCCGTCGGTACTCAAACTGAGTTATCCGTCGGGACTATAATACTTATCCGTCGAGTGCTACATTATTTCACTAAGTAAAATCTACTTAGATGTTTTGTTTAGGTAATCATCAAGTGCACAACATATTCACAACATATTAAGCGGAGTCATAAGTCCTCGAATGAATATTTAAAATAATATTCAATAATAAAATAAACGGGGTCATAAGCCCTCGAATGAATATTCAAAATAATATTCAATAATAAAATAAACGGGGTCATAAGCCCTCGAATGAATATTCAAAATAATATTCATTAATAAAATAAGGTTATCGAATAAACTTATTTGATTCATAGTTTTTAAAAACTATTCATATATATATATATAAATATATAAATATTATACTCGGAAGCATCGACTCCCGGTTTTAGAAAAATGTTCACCTTTGGGTCCCCTATACTAAGGGTATATGCAAATTACCGCTTATCTCTAGCATAGGTATTATCAACTGAATCGACAGATATATGTATCAAGATTACGAAACAGGCATGCATATATACCATATCACATGCTACAATATATCGCAAGAATTTGCTAAATAACCATTATGCATCTATCACAAGATAATGCATGTACATATATTTACATCACAACAACAGTATAACGGGCAGAAAACTTGCCTGAGCGACTGGGGGTGGTAAAAGTCCTGGGATGAGTCTGGTAACCTATAAACCACATATAAGTTGGAATTAAACCAAAGTCGCTTATGAATCTATACTTTAACCAATTAGACCCTAACGTTCGCTTTTGCGCTTAACGATTCACTTAGGTCGCTCGAGTACCCTCGGCTCCACCATTTTTAATAATTTAACCATTAAGAGTTCTAAGGCGATTCTTTCGCGAGTACCCTACCAACTGCCTAATCCACTTTACATAATTGTTTCATAATCCAATTAGTCATTTAAGGGCCTTAACCAAGGTTTCAAAGTTAGGCGAGGGGTAAGGGTTCGGTCGCGAAACGCCGTTACTTAAAACGGTCGTTTCTCCTAAACCGTACATCGGATTTAAGCGAACCACATATCAAAACGAAGCTCGTAACATTAAATATCTAATCATGGCAATGGTTAAAACCTAACAGTGAGTTCACGGGTCCTGATGTTAAGAACAAAAGCAGTCTAAGGTAAATCGGGCATTACGACGACTATGTTTACGCGATTACCAAATTTGTACAACTCCAAATCAATCCACAATCAATCCCACAATCATTACTACAACCAAATTCCATCCATACTCTACTACAACAGCCCCAAAATCTCAATATTTCCAATTTATACTACTCTCAATCATGAACTAAAAGCTTATACTTAAGTTTCATTAACTATAAACAAGATTCAATCATCCAAATTGCTACAAACCCAACCAAACTTTAAACACACAAGCATCATGCTTCTCATGAACTATATTAATCAAAACCACTCCTAAATATTCAAATTAAAACTAGGGTTTGAAGTTTTATACCTTCCTTGAAGCTTTTAATCCATGAAAGATCCTTGGAATGCCCATGGAAGCCTTTATCTATGCTTAAGCTACCTTGACCTTACAAATAAAATCAAAAATCAAAAATTTGTTCTTGAAAGTTACTATTCACCCTAAACTAAAATGATTTGTTTAAGATAGAAAACCTTTGATTCAAGCACTCAAACTACTTGCTCTTCTTAGTTATGAAATATAGGATCCAAAGAAACAAACCTCTTGAATTATGATTGAGTGGAGCTTGGGTTTGGAAATTTTTCTTCTTGTTTTTCTTCAAAAACCGTGAGCAAGGAGATGGGGGGAAGAGAAATGAATGTGTCTGCTTGGTTGCTTTGTTTTTGTTGTTAATTAACCTTTTACCATGGTTTAATTTGTGTGGCTTATAATCAACCAACAATTCCTCCCCATTGTATCATGCTTATGTCATCCTCCTATGTCATCTTCCCACACTTGTCTTCTTCTTGTTGGTGTGATGACATCATCATCACTAACCTCTTTGATTAACTCCTAATTACTTGGCTAATGATCGCTGATCTGTTATACGGTTCGCTTAAATTTCATTTTCGTTTATCGTTTATCGTTTGAGGGATCATACCCGGGATCTTATTACTTGGGTTCCCTTAACCTTTCTCAATACATTATATTCCTTTTATGATCCTCTCTTATAATCCTTGAATTTAAATCTTTTTTATCCTGTTACCTTATACTCAATTCTTTCGGTATATGGTGGATTTTCGGGAAAAATCAAAGTGTTCGAATTTGGATTCTGACGATCTTTACATACACTTATATACCATATAGAGTACTAATAAGATCTCAGAATAACAATAAAAGAACCCCTACAAAGTGTGGTATGAAAAGTTTTCTTATTCAGCATAATCAGCAAAATCACTATTCATAAGGGTTACAAAAAGTCCAAAATTTTGGGGTTATTACATGATGCTTTTGAATTTTTCTCATCTTTATGTAAAAGGATTCAAAATCAACAAAATAAAACCATAGTCTATATAAGGACTGATCATGGAAAAGAATTTGAGAATTCAAGTTTCACCAACTTTTGTGATGAACATGGCATCACACATAATTTTTCCGCTCCATACACTCCTCAATACAACGGAGTAGTTGAACGGAAAAATAGAACACTCCAAGAAATGGCTAGCACAATGATAAATGAATATCATCAACCTAAATATTTTTGGTCCGAGGCTATGTCAACCGCTTGCCATATTCTTAATCGGGTTTTGCTACGACCTATAAAATAAAAGACTCCTTACGAGTTTTATTTTGGCAAAACTCTGAAACTAAGCTATTTTTGAGTATTCGGAAGCAAGTGCTTCATATTAAATTCAAAAGAGTACCTTACGAAGTTTGATCCTAAATTAAACGAAGGTATATTTCTTGGATACTCGAACAATAGTAAAGCTTACCGAGTATTTAACCTCAAATCGCTTGTGGTGGAAGAATCTATGAATGTCGCTTTTGATGAAAGTAAACCACCGGCGAAATATAAAGATCTTGTTGACCAAGAAAATGTAGAACAAGATGATATTGAAAAGGTTATTCGACAATTCGAAAATATGGATCTCGGGACTCCCGTACATAAAAATCCATTAGAATTGGACGAAAAGGAAGATGAACTTCCTCAGGAAATTCCCACTATAAAAAGTCATCCATTAGATAATGTGCTTGGAGACTTAAGGAAGGGAGTTCAAACGCAGTCACAAGTTCAAAATGTTGTGAATCATCTTAGTTTTCTATCTCAAATAGAACCTAAGACCGCGCAAAAGACTTTATTAGACGAGGATTCGATTTCTGCCTTGCAAGATGAATTGCTCCAATTTACTCGTAGTAAAGTGTGGGAACTTGTCCCTAAGCCTCATGATACTTCCATAATTGGCACAAAGTGGGTATTTTGAAATAAATTAGACGAGAATGGAACGGTAGTTCGAAATAAAGCAAGGTTAGTTGCACAAGGATATACCCAAATGGAAGGTATAGACTTTGATGAAACATATGCACCGGTAGCAAGAATTGAATCAATTCGAATGCTATTGGCTTATGCTTGTCATAAAACTTTCAAACTCTATCAAATGGATGTGAAATCAGCATTCTTAAACGGGATTTTGGAAGAGGAAGTATATGTGAAACAACCTCCCGGGTTTGAAGATGCAACACATCCCGATTATGTCTATTAATTAGATAAAGCTATATATGGCTTAAAACAAGCCCCAAGAGCATGGTCCGAAAGGTTGAGCAAGTTCCGACAAGAAAATAAATTTAAGATGGGAATGGCCGATAAAACCTTATTTACAAGGCAAGAAAAGGATGATATATTGCTCGTACAAATATACGTAGATGACATTATTTTTGGGTCAACAAATGATGCACTATGTAAAGAATTCTCTGAAAACATGAGTAAAGAATTCGAGATGAGTATGATGGAAGAATTAAACTTCTTTTTGGGATTGCAAATAAGGCAATCTGATGAAGGCATCCATATCTCTCAATCCAAGTATTGTAAAGAGATGTTGAAAAAATTCGAAATGGATAATGCCAAACCCATTTCTACTCCTATGTCTACATCCGATAAATTAACGGAAGATCCAAAAGGAATTCCCGTAGACACAAAGAAATATTGAGGAATGATCGGTAGCTTGCTCTATATAACTGCAAGTCATCCTGATATTCAATATAGTGTTTGTAAGTGTGCTATGTTTCAAGTAGCACCTAAAGAATCTCATTTATCCGCGGTAAAAAGGATATTGAGATATCTTAAAGGAACCACCGATGTTGGTCTTTGGTATCCAAAAGGAATACCATTTGACTTAGTATGTTTTTCTAATTCGGACTATGCCGGGCATTTAGTCGACAGAAAAAGTACTAGTGGTACTTTTCAGTTTCTCGGTGGATGTTTAGTTTCTTGGTTTTCAAAGAAACAAAATTCTGTATCCATCTCAACAACCGAGGCTGAGTATATAGTAGCTGCAAAATGTTGTGCTCAAATACTGTGGATGAAGCAAACATTAGCTGACTATAATATAAAATTTGATGTGATCTCAATCTTATGTGATAATATGAGTGCTATTGATCTTAGCAAGAATCCTGTATTACATTCTAGATCTAAACATATAGATGTGAGACATCATTTCTTACGTGATCATGTCAATAAAGGCGATATAAAAATGACTCATATTGATACTGAGATCAATCTCGCTGACATATTCATAAAACCATTAAATTCCGAAAGATTCACTAAACTCCGCTGGGATTTAGGAATGCTGGAATTTATGAAATAATGGTATATATATGAAGAACAGTTGAGAATTATAAAGAAGTCTCAACGATAAGGATATTCTCCTGATCAGGTTGTTAAGTTTACCTGAAAGTCAGATTTGTCAATAAAGAAATTTATTGATCGGGTTAAGTTAACTTAAATAACCCAGATTAACCGGGAAAATAAACTTAATCGAGTGAATATTTATTATTCCATGAGATTTATAAATATTTAGAAGTCTTTCTTATATAAACTGATTATTATTCATATATATATATATATATTGTTCTTAAATATATATATATATTTAGTCTCATCTTTTTGAGATGTATCTAAATATATGTTATTTTAGTATATATATATATTTCTGTAATATATATATATATATATATATATATATAAATATCAACAAAAATGATATAAGGATTAATATATAATAATCCAGCTATATTAATAAATATAGTTTTTCAAATATATTTTCTAGATTACTTTTAAGCGGCCCAATCAAAATTTATCCGGCCCAAAAAATTCTATATAAGCCCATATATTTTAACAAAATATAAAACTATTTATCAAAAATTAAACCCAGTCCATTTTTGCTGTTTGGCCCAATTTGTTGTCACAAGCCCAAAATCTGTTTATAACTTCTAATCTCAACCGTCTATTCCTTACCCTAATCAATCCTGATCGTTCATTCAACAAAATATATAAACCATTCACTGTTTTGTATAGTGCACTCACTCTATTCATTTGTAACCCTAATATCTAAACTCTTTCGCCTCTCTTCTTTTCTCCGCCTCTTTCGAAGAACCCTAAATCGATTTCTTCATCTTTTATCTTCGATAGACTATAGGCTCAGGTGAGTTTTTCTTATTTATTTCAGTCTCATTTGGTTGAATCTGTAGTTAAGGGCATTCGACTGAAATTGAATTGAGCATGATTTGATTAAATCATGTCTTATTCTTGATATGAATGTAGTAAATGTATGTGGTTGATACAATTGTGATATGATATTTAGCTTATTTTGTAATTGCTCGAATTAAAATTATTAAGTTTCGGATTATTGCAAAATCATATGGTTGATATGGAGTTTGTGACTGTTTATGAGTTCATTTTGGAAACTTTCTCTTTAAATTCCATTAATCTATATTGTTTAAGTCTCTGAAAATCTGTGTTGAATTGATTTAATAACTCAATTCTGGTTGTTTTTATAACATCAACCCTGGATAAGAATTATGATTGATGCTTTGATTCATGTTAATGTTTGTTGGTCAGATTGGGGTTGATTATTGTATTTATGACTCAGTTGATTTAAATTCCACTGTATTCTTGTTGCTGTGATTAAAATGGTTAATTGAAATAAGATTCATGAATATTGTATGCTTGACAGTCAAATTCTTGTTTTTTTACATATATATTGGTACCTTGTTCAGACTAATGGTGTGTACTTATAAATATATAACTAGATTTTTTAACTATGAGACTTGATCTGCTTGCCTTAATAAACTGAGAATTGCTAAAATGAATTGTCTGAACTCTATTTGTTAAGCACTAAGAAGCAAATTAGATATGATAAAGCTTAATGGTTAATAAATCAGAGCCTGATTTAATAGATATATATTTGTGAAGTCTGTGTTTGCTAACCTGTTTGAAATTTGTTGTTAAGATTCAAAACCTATACTAAATCATAATATGTTGGATTAATCAAGTTTATTATGGATTAATTGTTTTAACAGATTAAAGAATCTTATGCAGTTTAAGGTAAAATTTGGCAAAGTCTGAGTTATAAATCTTGAATGAAATTTATGTATAAAGACTATGTCATGTTTCTCTATGCTAAAAGTATGAATAATTATATGTCAATAACTCTGCAAAATATACTTTGTATAAATAATCTAGGGTATGGATGAATGATAAACTTTTGTTTATGTTGCTTATCTGATTACTTGCAAAATATGAGCTGTTCTATAAAGATATATCATGTCTGTCAAAATAGTATAATTATAACCTCTATGAGCTACTTACTACTGTGTACATATGTGCTTATTCACTTGATCATTTCTAAGTGCTATGGAATCCTGTGATAAGATAAATGCAATATCATCAAAAATTCTGTGCTGTTTGGATTATTTGTTTACTGCAACAACATGTCATGATAATTTAAGTGATCTTATTTGACTTGTTTATCAACTTAATCAGTTCTGTGCAAGCTTAAACGTTGGTTAAAGATTAGTAAATATTTGCACAAACACACACTACCCTCACAGTAAGACCTGGCAGGGGAGCCTTGAGCATCCCTGTATCTGGATCACTACTGTGATTAATGGCCACTTAGAAAATTAAGGTGACATTTTATTTTAACTCACTGCATTTAAAGTGTTATATCTGATATAAATGATCTGAGTGTTGTATTTCCTTGAATGCTATTTAAATTAAATGAAAACTGATTGTGTATGCCATGTTATATGTTTAATGTGCATGACATTCCCTTGGTAGCATCTCATTAATAACATATTTTCTTGAGAAATAAATGTAACAGATTTTATTTACATTAAAAATTCAGCTCTTCCATCAAACTCACTTCACACACAACTCATCCTTAAATGCTTTTGCACTAAAAGTACAGTTCCTGTGTAATAGAGTAAGTTATGATATTAACTTTATGTCACACAGTTTCCAAAATTTGTACTTCTGTACTGTACTGTTTTCTAAAGTAGACACAAAGACAAAGAATTAATACATTCTTTATTCTCCGCTGTCATAGCTTATGAATCTGTATATATGTGCTGCATTACATCATTCTCTCATATGCATCATCCTAGTATCTACTCATAAAAGACTTGGATTTTTGTGTAACACATCCATGCATGCATTAAATGTGTTTCACTATTCATGAACAGTAAATAGTATCTAAAAATCTTAATTTTCTTTAAAAAAAACTCTTTTCTCTATGCATCTGTGTTAAATGGTTATATATACATGCATATCTTGTATACTGCATTCACACACACACACACTAGTTGCATAAAATCCACTTCACTTGCAACATGAACCCAAATGCTAACCCTTTTTACCCTAAACCAAGACTACTGATTGAAAATCCATATCTTCTTGAAGATATGGAGAAAAATCAGTTTCATCACCATAAGACCTCTGCTTTCAAACCTGTTCAAACCTCACAATCTAAACACTATCACAAAAGACACCTCCCTCCAAGACAATTTAGAAAGGGATAAAAAAACCATACCATCCCTTTCTATCAAAGCAGAAAATATCAAAACCCTAAATCCCCTAACCCTAGACCTCCTTGAAAGAGATGTGTCCTAAGTCCAATCATGTATGATGATTTAGGAATAACTTTTATGTAATCTGTTTTGATTTCATTGATATTAATAAAAGACTTGTTTTGGTTTTATTGCGGGCTTTATCTATTTAAGTGTTTAAATAAGATATACCATAGTTTAGAGTAAAGCTTTTTATGGATTATGATGAGATCATAATATTGAGACCTAAAAGATGATAACTCTAAACTTAAATATTTCCTGGTCGTAGGATTACTAACTGGTAATTAGTAATCCGTAAAGATCGGTACATACTATGCTTGCTTCATTATAAAGGATGTCTGTTCTCATAGACATTTGTGTGGTGACACTATAGCTAGTATGTAGGTGCTTATTATAGAATAAGTTCACTGAACATGACTCACACAGCTGAACAACTAATGGATTTCACTGACATGTCAGTAGTTGTTCACATAGTGATAGTTGTACAAGTATCCTTAGACTTGAGGTCATCACTGGAAGGGAGAGAATGTTCAATGCTGATCCACTTATGGTAGTTCAGGAATCTCTGGCTAGAGTGAATGAAATTGGAAAGGAGTTTCTAATTTACATTAAATAGAACTAAGCATAGTGAATGGGAAAGTAAATGATTAATTAAGATAGGCTTGACATAAGTTCCATGCCTTGTATTTAATCGTGACACTGCAGGAAAGAAGGAATTGATTTTACGGTAACTACTCACTGAATAGGTTCTTGGTATTCTAAGCAGTGAATTCGTATTATATGGATAGTCGCGATATGCTGAGAAGTATCCCTCACGATGTAGAATAAATATGATTAATTTATTAATTAATCATATTTAATGAATTAGAGAATTTATATAAATAATGAAAAATAATTTTATTATTATTTATTTCTACTACCGGCTTAATATTGAACCTACAGGGTCACACCATAAAAGAGAATGATTTAATGGTGGAGGAATTAATTAATAATGGCTGGTAATTATTTATTTGTGAAATAAATAAATAATTAATAGATTTAATAATTGATTAAATGAGATTTAATTAATTCTTAATATTATTAATTAAGAATTTAATTTTCGAAATTAAATCAAGTGAGAGAATTATTTTTCTAAAGTGTTTAGAAAAGGGATTAATGATTAAAAGGTATTTTAATTATTAGTTAATTGGTTAATAAGAATAATCAATTAAAGGGTTAATAATAATAATAATATTTTACAGAAAATTTTCAGCTGAAAATTTTGCCTATAATTATACTATTATAAACCCTATTTTCCTCAACCCAAATAATTAACCCTAATTCTAAAGTAGAACAAGAGGGAGGCAACTAATTCTCTCAACCTCTTCCTCCTCCATCACATTGTACTCTTGGTGGATACCGGTGGAGTGCTTCACACTTGAGGAGCAGCTGCTAGGGATTTCCGTTCATCATTCTTGGATCGCTATTAAAGACCTCCATCTTTCCATTAACGTAAAGCTTCTTAAGGTAAACATACTGAACTACGAATTAAATATTATTTTTCGCATGGATCCTGCGGAGGGTTTCAGTTTTTTTTATTTAAGATTTAAATTTACGTTTTCGTTGCGTTTATGTGCTAAAAACCCTTCAATGGCATCAGAGCTACTTGCAAAAAGTTTTTAATTCGTTTATGTGTTTAACTGTTTTCGATATATGAGCATGTACGTGATTCGCCATGATTTGATGTTGATATAATATGCTTATATATGTATGGTTTTGAATATATGATATTCATGTGAGTTGTATAATCATAAGATGATTATATAATCTGTATATATACTGATATATACTGATATATACATGATTTATGTTTGTTCTAATTATGAGAATCATATTAGATACGGATTCTAAATTGGCTGCTGCAGATTTGCTGAAATCTGGGTCTGGTGTCTGATTTACGCAAACGAATACCCTACTCCATAGGTAAACAAGCGTCTGAACAAAACTGATAGAAAAAGCTATCAACGACTCGTCTGTAAGGCGTTTGACGTCGTTTACTGCCCGTAAATAGTGATTCTTGTTTTTTTGATTTGATTTTGATTTTTCTGATTTTTGTCATATTTTTTTAATGATTAGATCATGGATAATATGATATGTTAAGATCTATTTATGTGTTTTAACATGCTTTTATGTGTTGTATAAGCATGGTGGATGATTATGGCCTTTCGACCTTAGTGTAATGGTTGTGGTTTTGGTTTTAAATACGACTTGCATGTCGTCAATCTTTGTAATCATAAATCTCGAATGTAACTCGAGTTATTCTAGTAAGTTCATTAGATTAGTTTTACTTTCAATCATGTAATGTAATTGAAGACTCAAGAAGGCTATCTAATGGAGGTGAAACAAAGAAGAAGACGAGGCATACAAGAAGTCTAAACAAAGAAGAAGACTTATGTAATAAGTAGTTGTATTTATTTCCATCACCATATTAGATTGACCTTGATCTTTATCATGAGCTTGATAAAGATCACATAGGATGGGGCCATAACCAAACACATTTACTTTATTGCACTTTACATTTACTTGTTTATTTAATTTTATATATGAGATATATGCCTATGTTTACCATGCGATGATAGATTTAGGTGAACTTAATTAACATAAGGCGTATGTTAGACAATCTAGCATAGTGTAATTGTTTCATGACCTTAATATAAACATTATGAATACAATCATGAGATTCTTGTGTTTATGAAACACGTAATTGAATATGAATTTTCAATATTGAGAGAAAGGATGATTCTGTCAATAACAGATTTCTATCTGTAAGAAAGGGGTATTAAGTGACGCCTCTTGACAATGCTCCCCCCGATCTGGAAATCATCTGATTATCGATTATTGATTTGAAATATTTAATTTAAAAGGAAGAATCTCTTTATAATATGATTATGATTGTAACATAATATGACCCCTCTAAAATTAAATAAAATCAAGTAGTAATTGGCCAATAACACAACGGGCTTGTGTCGGTCAAAGCCTTCCAACATGGTAGAAAGTAGTTCTTATTTTTAAATCATTGTCGTTTCATGCTACAGCCGAGGGCTTTGATTTCAAAATAAGAAATACCTGTCTATTACATAGAGATGTGTACATTGAATTAGAATCTAAAGGTCGTTACGTGCTACAGTCGTGGGCCGTTGGAGACTGATTCAATTGTACGAAATGTTGGGTTAGACTTAACTTAGAATATTGAGTTTGTCGTGCTACAGCCGTGACTCAATTATTCAAGAGGCTAAAGTTTTATTAGGGAATAACATAAGATGTAATTGACAAGAGTTGTCTGCCTATTGAACATCACATGACGTTTCGTGCTATAGCTGAGGTTGTGTGATGGAATGTAGGATCCCTATTCCCACTAGCGTTATGAATGCTTAATTTTCACTTAGGGGTTGTATAAATTAGATAAACTGGTGGGATCCACTTATGAATAAAGACCCGATTCATATAGTATTTTGAAATGAAATTGAATATTTGCTAAGTGTTGTTATGTGTTCATCATTTACAGATTTACTATATAGGTTATGTCTTCTGCTCTATCACTCCGGAGTATACTAGATGCTCACAAGTTGACTGGTCCTAATTTTGCTGACTGGCTTCGAAACTTGAGAATTGTTCTCAGGGTTGAGAAGCTGGAATATGTGCTTGACTCACCTAAGCCTATTGAACCTGATAGCGATGCACATAATGATGAACATGTTGTGTATTGTAAGTGGATAGATGATGCACATGTTGCTCAATGCATCATGCTAGCTTCCATGAACATTGAGCTACAGAAGCAACATGAGCATATGGATGCTCACACTATCCTTATACATCTACAAGAGTTGTATGATGTGGCAGGGAGGACAGCTCGATATGAGATATCGAAGGAGCTGTTCGGTTGTAGGATGTCTGAGGGATCATCTGTGAATTACCATGTACTTAAGATGATCAATTTGATTGAACGTCTTGGACAACTTGGTTTTTCCATGGATGAGGAGTTGAGCCAAGACTTGGTCTTGCAATCACTTCCGAGTTCGTTCTCGCAGTTTGTTGTGAACTTTCACATGAATAAGCTGGATGTCAGCCTGCCTGAACTCCATAACATGTTGAAGACTGCGGAATCAAATTTCCCCCTAAGAAGAGTTCTGTTCTTCTAATTGGTGAAGGTTCCAATCCTAAGAAAAGGAAGAAGAACCCTTCCAAGAAGAAGAAAGTAGGTGAGAAAAAGCCGGTTCCACCAAAAGCTGAAGACCCCAAGAGCAAAGCTATTTGCTTTCACTGTAACAAGGTGGGGCACTGGAAGAGGAATTGCAAGGTTTACCTTGCAGAATTGAAGAAGAAGAAGGGTAGTGAGACTACCACTTCTGATTCAGGTATGTTCATGATCGAAGTTAATATGTCACTAAGTCAAATTTCTACTTGGGTATTAGAGACCGCCTGTGGTTCTCATATTTGCAATTCGTTGCAGAGACTAAGGAGAAGTAGGACTCTTGAAGAAGAGGAGGTGATTCTACGGATGGAAAATGGAGCAAGAGTTGCTGCTGAAGCTGTAGGATCATTTCATTTACATATGCCTACGGGCAAGACTATTGTTCTAAATAATTGTTATTTTGTTCCCTCGATTGTGAGGAATATTATTTCTATTCCATGTTAGACTTGGCTGGATTTTCGTTTGTTATTCAGAATAATAAATGTTCAATTCTTAGAGATAACGTTCTTTATGGAAGTGGTATTTTAAACAATGGTCTGTATGTATGTGACGTAGAGCATAATTTACTACAAATTGAATATACTAATAAAAGAAAAAGGGATGATGATAATCTCACTTTCTTGTGGCACTGCAGACTTGGTCATATTAGTGAAAATAGACTGCAGACATTGCATAAGGAAGGGTTACTTGACCCCTTTGATTTTGAATCATATCCTACATGCGAGTCTTGTCTATTGGGTAAAATGACCAAATCTCCATTTAGTGGACATGGAGAGAGGGCTGCAGATTTGCTAGGATTGGTACACACATATGTATATGAACCAATGTCTACGCAAGCCATGGGTGGATTTTCATACTTCATTACTTTCATAGATGATCGATCTAGATTCAGATATGTGTATTTGATGAAACACAAGTCTGAAGCCTTTGAAAAGTTCAAAGAATATAAGTATGAAGTGGAGAAACAAACCAAACATAGTATTATAACTCTTCGATCAGATCGAGGTGGTGAATACATGAATGGAGAGTTTCTAGCTTATCTAAAAAAAAATATAGTATAGTCTCCCAGTGGACTCCTCCATATACTCCACAGTTGAATGAGGTATCTGAAAGGAGAAATCGAACTTTGTTAGACATGGTTCGGTCCATGATGAGCTATGCGAATCTTCCAGTATTCCTGTGGGGTTATGCATTGGAAACCTCAGCATATTTACTGAATAAGGTGCCTTCCAAATCTGTTCCTCAAACTCCATATGAGATATGGAAAGAAAGGAAACCGAGTCTTAAACACGTTAAGATTTGGGGATGTCTAACTTATGTCAAGAAAGTTGACCCAGATAAGCTGGAATCTCGATCTGTAAAATGTAATTTTGTGGGATATCCTAAAGAGACTTTAGGGTATTACTTTTACACCGATCATCGGGTGTTTGTCTCCAGACATGCTACCTTCTTGGAAAAGCAGTTTATCCTTGAAGGAAACAGTGGGAGCAAAATTGAACTTGATGAAGTTCAAGAAGCACAAACTACTACGGATCAAGTGGAAACACCTGTTCAGACTGAACAACCTTCTGTGGAACAGCCCATTCGTAGGTCAGGGAGAGTGTCTCGCCAACCTGAGAGGTATTATGGCCTTGTCATTGAGAATGACAATGAGTTATCAATCATTGATGATGACGACCCTGTGACCTATAATGAGGCTATGAGTAGTGTTGACTCAGAGAAATGGCATAGTGCCATGAAATCCGAAATGGAATCTATGTATACCAACCAAGTATGAACTCTGGTTGAGGCGGCTGAAGGTGTTAAGCCTATTGGGTGCAAGTGGGTATACAAAAGAAAGATTGGAGCAGATCGACAGGTGGAGACCTATAAGGCAAGACTCTTGGCAAAAGGATTCAGACAAAGGCAAGGGATTGACTTTGATGAAACTTTTTTGCCTATAACCCTGTTAAAATCAATTCGGATTTTGCTTGGGATTGCTGCTTACTACGACTATGAGATCTGGCAAATGGACGTGAAAACGGCCTTCCTCAATGGGAAACTTGAAGAGGAAGTGTATATGACTTAGCCAGAGGGTTTTCTTTCCAAGGGAAATGAACACCTAGTGTGTAAGCTGCTGCGAACCATATATGGTTTAAATCAAGATTCTCGTAGATGGAACATCCGTTTTGATGAGACAATCAAAGAGTTTGGCTTTTTCAAAAAAATAGATGAACCATGTGTCTAGAAAAAGGTTAGTGGGAGCACGGTAACATTTCTTGTATTGTATTGAAAGAGGAGACGTCAAGAGAGTTGACACACATAACAACGTATCAAACCCACTTGTTGTGCATATGTTGTGTACTTGATGATTTCATAAACAAAACATCTAAGTAGATTTTACTTAGTGAAATAATGTAGCACTCGACGGATAAGAATTATAGTCCCGACGAATAACTCATTATAGTCCCGACGGATGTTGACTTATTATCCATCGAGTGAGTAGCTTATGTAGTAATGAGTCTGTAGCACAGTTCTGTATACATCTTTGTATAGATTCTATAGTAGCCTATAAGTCGTGTTGACTTTAACTAGATATGCAGAATAGGTTGATTAATTATATATAAATGATGTCTTGTAATTCTGCATAAGTGAAATGAAGTCAAGTGCCAAAATAGCTACCGACAGATGATTAATAAATCCATCGACGGATGATCAAATGACTATCAACGGATGTTTAATATAGCAGTCGACGGATGATCAATGAAGCCATCAACGGATGTTCAGAAAGTCGACGGATGATCATATATCCAACGGATGTTCATAAAGTCCAACGGATGATCATATAAAGAATTCAAACAGCAGTTGAACAGTGAAAGCTGAGCACAGCCGTCGAGATGTATACAAATCTATTGTGGAAGCCCATTAACTGGGTAATAAAGGATGAAAAGTAACAAAGCTTAAGACTGATAGTTTTTATATTATTCAGTCTTTTTTACTTTGTAATTTTTGGTAATATATAAACCAAGAACGTAGCGAATAGAAACAAGAGAGCTGAGATACAAAAACAGAGAAATCTTTGTAAGCAGAATCATTAGCATTTCCCTGTATTCTCAATAGTTCAATTTGTAAGCAGCTGTGAGCATTCTTGCACACATAGTTCTCTCGATATATAATATATATCTGGTAGAATTGTTTACATCCACCAGAAAGTTTTTAAAGACTCTTGTTTTTAATTACTTCTGTTTTGATTCAATTAAGTTTCTATTCCACACTGTGCTAATCAAAACACTTATATCTACATTCGAGTTGAACATTTTTATTTCGAGAAAAAGGTTCAAGAATTCCATTCAACCCCCCCTTCTGTAATTCTTGCTATATTGTTAAGGGACTAACACCACTCACAAAGCCACTTTCTCAAAGTCACTTTGATCGTCATAAAGACAAGATGGGTATTAGATACCAGAGTGATTGGCTTTAGTACAAGTGGGAGATTGAAAGAGATGTGTCCTAAGTCCAATCATGTATGATGATAATAACTTTTATGTAATCTGTTTTGATTTCATTGATATTAATAAAAGACTTGTTTTTGTTTTATTGCGGGCTTTATCTATTTAAATGTTTAAATAAGATATACCATAGTTTAGAGTAAAGCCATTTTATGGATTATGATGAGATCATAATAATGAGACCTAAAAGATGATAACTCTAAACTTAAATATTTCCTGGTCGTAGGATTACTAACTGGTAATTAGTAATCCATAAAGATCGGTACATACTATGCTTGCTTCATTATGAAGGATGTCTGTTCTCATAGACATTTGTGTGGTGACACTATAGCTAGTATGTAGGTGCTTATTATAGAATAAGTTCACTGAACATGACTCACACAGCTGAACAACTGATGGATTTCACTCACGTGTCAGCAGTTGTTCACATAGTGATAGTTGTACAAGTATCCTTAGACTTGAGGTCATCATAGTCATCTTGTGTACACTGAACTATGCTTTGGTTTAGTTCTTAGTCTCCAGGGACAATTATAAGGGCTCTACTGGGTATAGGAATTTGTACACGAAGATAGTGTATGATCAATTAAGGATCTACCCCTTCCAGTGAAGGGAGAGAATGTTCAATGCTGATCCACTTATGCTAGTTCAGGAATCTCTAGCCAGAGTGAATGAAATTAGAAAGGAGTTTCTAATTTACATTAAATAGAACTAAGCATAATGAATGGGAAAGCAAATGATTAAATAAGATAGGCTTGACACAAGTTCCATGCCTTGTATTTAATCGTGACATTACAGGGTAGAAGGAATTGATTGTACGGTAACTACTCACTGAATAGGTTCTTGGTATTCTAAGCAGTGAATTCGTATTATCCGAATAGTCGCGATATGCTGAGAAGTATCCCTCACGATGTAGAATAAATATGATTAATTTATTAATTAATTATATTTAATGAATTAGAGAATTTATATAATAATGATAAAATAGTTTTATTATTATTTATTTCTACTACCGGCTTAATATTGAACCTACAGGGTCACACCATAAAAGAGAATGATTTAATGGTGGAGGAATTAATTAATAATGGCTGGTAATTATTTATTTTTGAAATAAATAATTAATTAGCAGATTTAATAATTGATTAAATGAGATTTAATTAATTCTTAATATTATTAATTAAGAATTTAATTTTGGAAATTAAATATAGTGAAAGAATTATTTTTCTAAAGTGTTTAGAAAAGGGATTAATGATTAAAAGGTATTTTAATTATTAGTTAATTGGTTAATAAGAATAATCAATTAAAGGGTTAATAATAATAATAATATTTTATGGAAAATTTTCAGCTGAAAATTTTGCCTATAAATATACTATTATAAACCCTATTTGCCTCAACCCAAATAATTAACCCTAATTCTAAAGTAGAACAAGAGGGAGGCAACTAATTCTCTCAACCTCTTCCTCCTCCATCACATTGTACTCTTGGTGGATACCGGTGGAGTGCTTCACACTTGAGGAGCAGCTGCTAGGGATTTCCGTTCATAGTTCTTGGATCGCTATTAAAGACCTCCATCTTTCCATTAACGTAAAGCTTCTTAAGGTAAACATACTGAACTACGAATTAAATATTATTTTTCGCATGGATCATGCGGTGGGTTTCGGTTTTTTTTATGTAAGATTTAAATTTACGTTTTCGTTGCGTTTATGTGCTAAAAACCCTTCACTCCTAAACCCTTGCAAGCCAAAGTTTACACCAGAAAAGCTAACCTAAGACAAAACACAAACACCTCTATGAACACACCAAAGCCACCTCCACCAAAACTGTCAAACCCTTCAAACACCAAAACGTTTCTTGAACTTATCAAAAATGACCAACCTGGTACTTGTGTTGATGTGAAGGGTGAAGTGGAATTCTTAATTAGAAGGGCTATATGGGATGGTCTCATGTATAACTTAGGTAAGCACTACTGCACACACCTCATGGGAGAGTTCTATTGTAACTTGAATGTCATAAAAGGGGTAGATGGCATATTGCATTTAACTACATCAGTCAACAAAAAGGTCATTTGTGTTGATAACAAAAGCATTAATAGGGCACTGCATTTACCTTTGCATTTGTGTGAGTTGCCTTGTGAGGATATCTTCTCTTTCTTTGTTTTTAACAAATCTGAATTGGAACTAATGCTTGGCACTTTTTGTAAATCTGACATTCCTGATGGTTTATGTGATGTTAACTGTGGTATTCATTTCAAACACTTCACTGGCACTTTTTAGCATATTGCTCTAATCATTAGGGCAAATGTTATGCCAAAACCAAATCAAAGTAAGTACTTTGATTTCTTTGATATGAAAATCATGTAGCTTTTATGCATAAACAAAATCCATTTCAACATATCTTATGTTATTCTTCTAAACATGATCAATGCACATCTTGTAGATTATATGCCTTATGGTATGCTAATCTCATCTTTCTTTGCACTTTGCAACATTAACATGCCTGAAGCATTTTCTAATCTTGCTGATTCTCAAATCACTAATGAACACATTAGGCCACAAGTGCCCCTTTGAGTCTGTCAAAACCATGTTTCATGAACTAAAACTTGAACTTAAGAGGGTTAATGAAGAAAATAATGAGATTAAAGAAAAAGTAGGAGAATTAGAGAGTCTCACTGCCTCTTGCAAACATAGAATTGCATATTTAAAGCATTTGGATGCATCTACTCTAGGAACTTCTTGCATGAATGATCATGACATTGTCTCTTCCTTTCAAGTCCATATGCATGATAACACTGCTATGATTCATGAGTTAGAAGAGGTCAATGTGGGTGCTAAAGGTCAACTGATTGATAATTTGCCTGATTTGGTTCATATCTGTGATGCTGATGGAAATGTGATTGGTTGAGTTTACTTGATTCTGCTGTTTGACGAAGTCTGATCTGCGATGTTGTATTAGTACTTGCTGTTATGTACCACTTTTGCTGTTTTCTGATGTATTTGTACTTTGTAAGGATTCTGTATGGTCTGTTGGCTATGTAATATTCAAACTCTGTTGATCTTTGAATTTCAGAAGTGAATGCACTTCTCTGGTTTGTAATAACTTAAAACAGGTTCAGGATTTTGTTCTAAATAATCAGTGAACCACACTGATTATTGAGAACACTTTTGGTAATGTATCATGACTTGTTTTATTGCAAATCTGTCTTTATCTATCCTATGCAGGAACAATATTTACACTATCATGTTTCTCTAGTCTAATTGAAATGAAACTACTAGTATAAGAGTCAGTCGTATTTTGTCAGATTCAGTCTTATTGTACTCTGCCATATCTAGCATTTTGTGTTACTTAGTAACTTCTGATTTATACTTTGAAGAAATGTTTGCAAAATCAGAAATTAAAACTGTATGTTTTATGCAGAATTTTCAGAGTTAATGAACTTACATTAAATTAATATAAAGACAACAATTCTGCTGAATGTACTGTGACCAAATGTTTTATACAATGCTTATATATCTTTAACATCGTTTGTGCATTATTGAAACTAACAGACTACCAAAGGGTGGTCCCTACTTTGTATCTAATTGACGTACAAGAAGACTCATATGAACTCCAGAAGGAAAAGAATGGCAACTTTGAGTCCTTTGAATCCAGCAAGAGCTTTTCACAAGAATACAAGGGACACAACTTGACTTTCCATGCAATCTGTCAGAATCCACAAGGTAAAACAAGTATATGATTTCAACCTCTATTCATTTTGCTTCACATACACACACTAGATTAATGTATTGTGTGTCAGTTTCAAACCAATCCAACTGTAGAAATTGACTGTGTAAAATTATTAAGTATCAGTAATGTGGATTTGTCTGTATTGTTTTGATAATCGGTTATGTTATAGTTATATTTTTAAGAATGTATTAGCTTTCCAAACTGTGTAGTCAATTACTCAGACCTAGAATAGACATAGATTGTATTAGTGTTAGCATTTGTAACAATGAAAATAGCCAAAATTGTCTAAATGACAAACTAGTGTGTATTAGTGTTAGACTTTGTACGAAGGAAATAGTTTGTATTAGTGACAGTTGGTGTAAAATATGTTTGACAAACTAGAATGCTTTGTAAAACAGTAAGTCCTGTATTCGTGTATCTTGTTGATTTCTAAAGACTGAAAAAAATGCAAAAATGCATGTATGCGTAAAATTTGAAATCATTAACAAATACAATTTTTTATATTACAAATGCATGATAAACACTAGTCTCATTGTTTTCCATTAATACAATCAATAAAACTCATAGTTTAGTATTCTCAAAAATATATACAGTCAACAAAAACCCTACTCATGATATAAAAATGAATTTATACAACTGCTTTGTTCACTGCATGATATATTTCAAAGGTATTGCATTACTGTTTAAACTTAAGTATTTGATTAACGAGTTCCACTTCTATTAAATACTCTAGTTAAGGTCAATCAATGCAAAACAGTTTTTGAATTCATCTTTATATGCTCAAAACTGCATGCACTTGACTAGATCTATGATCAAATTGCCATGCTCACCTAGTCAATTATGTTAAATAAAACTCTTCCTCATAAATATATATATACTCTTTTTGGCATATACCAAACAAAAGGGGAAGAGAAATTATGATCAATTTGAACAAATATAAGTTTGGACTCCTAAATTCCAATCTTTTATACTTGCTATCTTTTTGATATACAAGGATCTATCTGTGTCCTATTATTGTATGATACATCTAACAAAGTATTTTGTAGGATCTCAAGAAAGATATTTAATCTCTAAGTAAATAAATGCTTAATGTGCAAAATATTTTTTAAAAAAATTCATGCATACACCAAGGGGAAGCACACACTGATAATTTTATGTTTGTTTGGCAAATACCAAAAAGGGGAAGATTGAAAGGATATCTTCGATATATTAGTTATTTTGGTATTTGTACGATTAAACATAAAATTAAGAACACGTAGATCCTCTCCATTAGGACATGAATTTAATTGATCCAAATCAAAGTCAAAAAGTCAAACTAGCAAAATCATGTCTTTTAAACAGATAAAAGAGATATTCCATTCTTGCAAAATATCAAAACTATATCTTTAAGGAATATATCTCTAAGGCAATATGATCAAAGAAGAAACATCAAGATATGTTATTTCTTAGATCTGTATTGCAATAGAAATATGACAACAAGCTCGAATAAGGAATATATCAGAAATATTCTTTAGAAGTCTCGTGCTATATCAAAAATATTTAAACTCTTCGCTCTAAAATATATCTCTACATATAATCAAAAAAGTTTTTATTCAAAGATTATTAATATTCATGTTTGTAATATTAATATCCAGTTCTGCAACTCATTTATGAATACATAAAGTAATTTTCTCCCGTTTCATAAAATCAACATTTCTCGGAGAAAATATTTCAAAAATACTCAAACACATTTCCTATCATCCAAATATATTTTATATATTAGGAAATATATTTAAAGTATTTATATAAGTCAAAACTTTGGTCAAAAGATCCATCTCCTTTATTTCAAGACCAACGACATTTTTATTCGGAAGAAAGGCTGATAGAACACTTTCATTTTTAGATAAAATACTTCCACATGCTAGAATGACTTGAAACTTGGAATTTATCATTTAAATGTTATTTTATAAGTATGGTAAAAATTTCGTAGTATTCAGAGAATTTTTATCCTGGCATAAAAATCGAGGCAGTTGGTCCCACAGTTGACCACGTTTGACCCAGTTAGCATTGACTAAAGTTGACCAAAACTTTCAGGACATCATTTTATAATATTTAGGTAATTATCATATTTTTTATGATATCTATTTAAGAGTTTTTGGGGTGGTCATAATTAATGGTGCTTAATCTTTAATTAAAGTAATTAAAGAATGATTAAAAGAAAAGGAAAATATATATTTAATATATATAAATATATCAGCTGATATTTGAATGAATACTAGTGCTTCCTTCCCACTTGCAAAGAAACACAACCTACTTGCCATGTCATCAATCCATGTGATACACTCCATCCACCATTCATTCCATCTCAAATCTCATCCATTCAATCCACCCAACTCCTCTTATAAATAAACCCCCACCCCAACCCATTTTCTTCAAGATAAAGAGCCACAAAGTTGCTGGGATTTTTTCAAGAAGTGCTTCTCTTCATCTCTTTCAAATTCTATACACACACTTCTTCTCAAAAACCTTCTCTCTCTTCTATATACATACATATATACAAGGTTTTTGAAACCCAAGCTTAGCTTCACCCAACCAAGCTTTATCCCACCAAGTGAGCTCATCCACTACCACTTCCCGGCCTCCCGAAGGGCTGCCCAAGCTCGGCCAATAGCCAAAATCCGGCCGAACCTCCGTCGAATTTTTCCGGCGAACTTTTCCGATCGTTTTCCAAAAGTGGTTAGTTTTAGCTTCTTATTTGAGTTCTTTGTATTTAAGCTTTGTACTTAACTTCTCTACTTCATCTTAAGCTCTAATACAAGCTCTCTTATAAAGGAAGTTCTCGGGGAGAACTTAGATTCAAACTCGGAATTCGAATAAGTACTCGATCTTCGTAAAAAATCATTCCAACGAGAAGATCTAAAAAGACAAGTACTTAATCTCCAAGGGGGAGATTACATTTGACACAAGTACGAGTTAGCCAATTATTTCTTGCACTTTAATTGGATTTTAGCTAACATTCATTCGTGCTCATAAAATAATTATGAAGTAAAAGTGTAATCCCTTCTATCATCTTTAGTGTTCCGGGGGATTATTACTTGTCTCATATAAACACTTCGTAATTTGTCAAATCTTAAAAGGGGCGTACGAGTTAGACAATTACTTAACACTCTTTAATTGGATCTTGTCTAACTAATAACGTACATATAAAATATTACGAAGTAAAAGTGTAATCCCTTCTAACATCTTTAGTGTTCCGGGAGATTATAGCTTGTTCCATATAAACTACTTCGTAATCATCCGTTAAAATTAAGGACGAATCAAATCCACGAGTTAGCCAATTAATTTACACTATTTTATTGGATCTTGGCTAACACATATCGTGTATATAAATAATTACGAGTCATATCGTATAAGCCCCTTCTAACATCTTTCAGTGTTCCGTGGGGTTATACTGCGATATCTATAAAATACTCGTAATTATTCTTCCAAACTTCGAAAGCACAATCTTAAGCCAATTACTTGCACTTATTTAATTGGATCTTGGCTAAGACTCATAAATCTTATAAACGTGCTTGAAGTTAAAAGAGTATACTTTGACCTTATAATCGTCAATATACAAGTATACCTTAAAACCTTAAGTTGATATACTTAAAGGTAAAGTTACAACTCTGAGGTTGTAATTAAAGTATTCTTCGATCCATAAATACTTAATCGAAAGAAGAAGAATATCAAAGAAGTCATAAGCCATAAGTGCTTAAGATAAAAAGACTTCTCATATTACTCCACAACTTTATTAAATCTATAAAGGAGTAATTATAAATATACTTGACCATCTTGTATTATTCTAAGTCAAGTATAACTAATTAGTTTTAATATTCTTATTTGGATATTTTACTACTTGTGGGCTAGTACAGTAACATACTAGTTCAAAACAAATCTTTTCTTACTTGTTTTGTTTCGTGGATTGTCTTGTTAGTTTTATAGTGAGGTGAAGTAACGTGAGGTGATTCTCGTTCTAAGACCCAAGTACTAGACGTACTAACGGGGAGTTAGTAGTCTTCGCACCGTGAAGAAGAGGAAAGACCCAAGACTGGATCACTAAGATCCAAGACCGACAAAAGCTAAGGAAGCCAAGTCCACACAAAGGCTCTACAACAACTTTAAAGAAATAACGGGGAGTTATTGTCTAAGATAAGTTGTGTAGGTATTACATTTATTTTGAGGTGGTGACCCTTGTGTTACGCACCAAGACAAATACTTGTAAAGGGTGTAAAGGCTTCTCCGCCTACTAAAGGAGCGAGTTTATTATAAGGGAAAATCCCGAGTCCGAGAGAGGAGCTCAGGGACTGGAGTAGGGGTGAGCGAATCTATTAGAGGTTACGCCATCGCGAACCAGGATAAAATCACCGTGTGGTATTTTCTTTCCTTACACTTTATCTACCACACATATAAATTTCATAACCACTCGGTAAAGTTTTAAGAAGGGATAAAATATTTTTAAAACGCCACAACAATTTTTAAATTGGTAATTAAGTTATTCAACCCCCCTTCTAGCTTAAAATAGCCCTCTTACGGGACCTTACAATCTTCATTATCAGCTACCAGCCCCTTGCCCTTATTTTCACAGACCTTAGAAGTAGACTCAACAGTTTCTACCTTCACCTCTTTCTCTTTCTCCCACTCAGCAACCAGTGCTATGGACCCTCCTTTCTTCCTTCCTTTCTCCATCCTCTCATCTTGCTCTATTTTAAGCTCATAAGTTTTCAGGATGCCATACAGTCTCTCTAGAGTAAACTCCTTGTAATCTTGAGAGTTTCTCAATGAGACTGTCATTGGTTTCCATTCATTTAGAAGAGATTTAAGGAACTTGAGATTTGAGTCTTTTATTTGATGGAATCTTCCATGCAACTTCAGAGCATTTAGCAGTTCTTGAAATCTACTAAAAATGTTAGTGAGAGACTCACTATCTTCACAATGAAAGTGCTCATATTGTTGAATTAGCAGCTGCATCTTATTCTCCCTTACTTGCTCAGTAGAATCACATATAATCTGAATTGTGTCCCAAACCTCCTTGGTTGTTTTGCAGTTAATGATGTTATCAAACATATCACCATCAACTCCATTAAATAATATATTCATGGCCTTCTTGTCTTTCCTGACTTGCTCAATATCAGGATCTGACCATTCATGCCTAGGCTTGGGAATAGATGGTTCATTGCCTGTTGCAGCTCTCATAGGCACATGAGGACCTCTCTTTATGCAATCCACATAGGCCTCATCTTGAGAAAGAAGATGTAGGTGCATCTTTACCTTCCAGTGGTGATAATTATCTTTGTCCAGAAATGGAATCTTGACTCCAACATCCTTCTTGTTCATCTTGCTGTTTTGTTGTGATATTTAAACTTTTTGTACTTCAAGAGCTTGCTCTGATACCAATTGTTATTCCCTAACAATACAACAAGAATTATAGAAGGGGGGTTGAATGTAATTCTGGCTTCTTTTTGAGATTTATGAAAAATGGTTCTAACTCGATTTATATCTAACTGTTTGATTTGCAAAGTGCGGAATACAGAGTTAAGTTAATAAAAAATAAAGTAATAAAAACTCATATCTTTAAAACTTTCTGGTGGATTTGAATGTATCCACCAGATATATATATATATATATATATATATATATATATGTGTGTGTGTGTGTGTGTGTATATCAAGAGAACCCTGTGAGGCTTGAATAGCTCATAGTTGCTTTCCAAGTGAACAACTAAACTTGCAAAGAAATGCTACAGGATACAACTTACAAATGTTTCTCTGAAAAATGTGTTTTTGCTTAGTCTATTATTCGTTGTTGTTCTACTTGCTACACTTGGTTTATATATCACCAAGTTTATATAGAATAAGATAAGATAATAAAACAAAACCTATCAAGTCTAACTCTATGCTGCTTCACTACTCTATTCCAGCATCTTTGAAAAACTTCATAGCTTGCATGGAAATGGTAATGCTTCTTTGTTCTCAAAACCCTGCTAAACAGGCTGCCACATTCCTTTTGCAAACACTTGACGCATGTGACTGTGTTATCATTGTTTGAATTGATCATTCATCGGGTACATGCTTGTTATCCGTCGGGTAGCATCGTTGATCATCCGTCAGGTAGCTTTGTTGATCATCCGTCGGGTAGCCATTTATCATTTGACTCCATTTAATTTGTGCAAAATTATAAGACATCTTATATTTACATTTAATCAACCTATTCTGCACATCTACTAGCAGTCTACATGATTCATAAGCTACTACGGAATCTATACAAAGTTGTTTGCAGAAATGTGCTACATTACTTATTGTTACATAAGCTACTCACCCGATGGATATCAATTAGTCATCCGTCGGGACTATATTGAATCATCCGTTAGGACTATAATTGATCATCCGTTGGGTGCTACAAAATTCACTAAGTTAAATCTACTAAGGTGTTTTGTTTAGCTTATCATCAAGTACACAACATATTCCTAACAATGTTTTAGTTAAAACTGGTAATTAATTTATATACTAGTTAAATAAAAGTAATCCAATCATTAAATAAGGGTAATTATGTAAATTAACAAAAGACCGTACCAACTTTAAAAATTCTTGCAGTTGCCTAATTGATCTTTAAATTGGATTTGTGGCGTCTCTCAAGAATACACGAATGGATTAATAATTCGTATAAATTTAATCATGCAGTTGGATCGATTTATTCAATTGATCGTGTAGTTGGAACGAATTAATTTCAAGTTGTCGGATATAGGAAGAGTGTTATAGGCATGTAGGTTCATCTGGTATAGTTTTGGATTATTGACATAAATTTAGTTTTATATTTTTTTTAAAAAGATTTATAAGTAAGGATAATCGGTAAATTCACGTGTACCAAGAAATTGGTATCGTACCAAAACTTTTAATATTTTGTCTTTTATATAATAGTAATAGATTTTGAAGTTTTTTTGACTTGTACTGAAAGTTTAGAAGAATTTAAGATAATTTTAGCTCTTGTTAATTATTAATTCAAAAAATTGAGAAAGTATACTAGTCCAATAAGTTGCGCTTCACGACAGCCTTATAATATACTTTCTTAATCTTGAATTATAACTTTTTTATGAAAAAACACGTATGAATAAAATCATCTTCGATATCATGGCATGAAACTTTGGTATACAAATAAATAAATATATTGGCACGCTCTACTGAATTGTTGATAATGTTAAAAATCATCGCCGACATCAACTGTACCAATATAAAAAAATTAAAATTATATATCTTTTTAAATCTTGAATTATAAATTATTTAAGAAAATACATGTATGAATAGACTTTTCTTCGATATTATGCCATAAAATTTTGGTACATAGATAGATGAATATATTGGCATGCTGTATTGCATTGTTGATAATGTTGAACGTAATCATCCTACATCACCCGAACCAATTTAACAAAATAAAAATATACAAATAAGACACTACGTCATAGCTTTAAGCAACCCCCAGTTGTGTTGCTACATAACCAAAAAATTGTTGCTAAAGGCCCGAAAAGGGCTAGGGCAACATCAAAATTGTGTTGACTCATAGTTAGGTAGTACAGATATATATAGCAACACAACAACTACTCTATTGCAACATACTATATATTGTTACTATAGATATCAACAACATCATCTTTTGGACTCTACAGTAACATACATATTGTGTTGCAAAAGATCTTAAAATTTCTTTCAGAATGGTAGGCCTACATGGGGACCCACATGTGTGGCCCATCTGTGGGCCCAGTTATTTACCTACGACAACACACATATAGCAACATCCTTTATATTACAAAAGGTTAAATATTTACAACAAATTTAGTACCTACTGCAACATAGTTTAAGCCTACTGCAACACCATTAGGAAATAAATTGAAATACACCTTGTGAATATTGCATTTCCCAAAAAAAATACCAAGCAATTCCAAGGCATTTTCATTCATACAACCAATCATAGACAACAAACCACATCAACTAACTAGAAAATATTACTTAAGCATACAAGTCTTCTGAATAACTTAAATCATAAACTATTACAAAGCATGGTTTTTTTGTTACCAACCCATTTAATTTTCCACCTAGCCCAACCCATTTAATTTGTCACTATTTTCTTTTTCTTTATCCAAATATTCTTAATCTTTTTAATTCTACACATTATAATTATTACAACAAAAATACTAATTTTAGTTTGTAAATATATAAAGCAATTAGAGGAGAATAAATAAAGAAGTCATTTTATAAATAAAATTATTTAAATTTATCAAAATAGTTAATAAAAATTATTCTTTAATAAACTATTTAAATAAACAAAGCATTGGGCATCCCTACAGACAACATGGTGGAGGTACCGACTCAACATGAGCTAGCTGAGTTTATGGATTTCGTAAACTACAGTGAGAAAGTCAACCTTGCCAGCTTGAACAAGAAGCATCTCTGAAGGGAATGGTCTTTTCTGTTTGATTCAATTATTAGAGCCTTCACCTACAGGAAGACTGGGCATGACAATATATCCACTGTGGTCCAAAAGTTGGTGTTCTCCATGGCTCACAACAGACACATTAATGCGGGGCTATTGATCCTGGAAGAATTCAGCACTAGGCTCACAATGCCATTGGCCAATAGAGGTAAGGAAATTTTCTTTCCTAGGTTTATTATGTCTACTTAAATTATAAAGTTACAGCATACATTTACTTAATGGTATTGATAGAACTAAAATATGCAATTGTAAATAAGTGTCTAAAATTTTATTTGGCCTACTAATTACAAAGAATAAGGTGGGGTAGGTCTAAATATCACTAACTTTATGTTGGAGAGATTTATAACCTATCTCTACCCTATGTGTGACATGAGGTCTAGTGCCATATCTAGTACAATTATGGCTCTTGTACCTGTGGAAGTACAAACACAGGATAACTGTAACACCCCCAGATCCGGGGTCGGGGATCCGGGTTGTCACGGTCTTTCTTTCCACAATATCACTTCACTTAATTAATAATAAATAACCTCCTACTGTGACCCCACACTAACACACACCACAACCCGTTATAGTCTCAGAGATGAAATTGAAATAAGTACAAGTCTTTGAATCCACAATTTAAAATTATTACAACCCAAAATGATTACTTGATAAATTTACAGTTAATTGCCATTATCTGCCACAAGTTATAATTATACATAATTTGATTCTCAAAAGTAGATGGTCTGAACTACAATGGATCTACCTCTGCAGCTATAGCAGCTACAACATCATCGGGAAGACGCGGGGCGCTTCCCACGCGCTTGCGCTGGGTCTGCTGGAGTCTGGCCATCTCTCCTAACTGTTGTTGTGTGATGAAGAAATAAAGCAAGAGTGAGCCTTACAGCTCGCAAGATAATATGTATAGTGATAACAATAATATAAGTATCTAAATGGATACTTGATAGCATCTCTATCATATGCAAGATAATTACTTACTAGATATAAGTAAAAACAAGGAATGAAGTTACCAATACTTCACCACACTTATATCATATATAAAGCTACTTGAACTGCCACCGTTCAAAGTATTATAGGTTTTAAGAAAAATATCCCATAGATGAGACCACAAGTTAAGACTTGAATAGATTCAATCTTTGAAAGATTATTGAATGAAAAAGTTATGAGATACTTTATTTAGTCCCGGTATATATATATCCACATATATATACCCCTTTAAACATTTCCTGGAACCTCTGTTATGTAAAGTATGAACAGAGTTTGAAACATCCAATGAATTTTGGAAAGGAAAAGAATTTTGGCATAAACCCGATATCTCGCTGATCAGGCAAAGATACCAATAAGTAACCTTTTCTACTGTAGATGGATGAATTCCTCACCGGTCATCACCCTGGCCGCATTAGGACCTCGCGCTAGACCGTACCCCGGCCCCTCACGCGTTGATGGACTGCCACCCAGCCACTTACACAATAATAGACCGTACCCCGGCCTGTCGCTTATGCCGACTCAATCAAATGGACTTACTTCCCGAACATTGGGCAAGTAATCAAATTGTTTTCTCAAAACAGCAACCTCGTTGCGAATATAAAACACACCACAGAGCCGGATTCCCCAGGTTTTGAGCGAGTATTTAAATCCCCTTAAAAGGAAGATCTTAAATAAAAAAAAAGAGTTTTGGGATCCGCTCTGACTTTTAAAAATCATTTTGAAGACTCGAAAACACTTAAAAGAGTGTTTGGAGTAAAGCTGATTTAATGAAGTACATCAGTCCCCAGAATATTTAGAAAATGACTGAATATTATTATTTAAATAATATTCCCATAAAGAATAGTCTTTATAAAAATAATTGAAGTAGAAGTATTAAAACTTATACTTGAAACGAGTATTAAATAACCAAAGCTATACTTATATGAAAGTATTATCTTTATTTGAATAATCGAAAATAAGTTTGATTATTGACATCTTATTCTTTAATAAAATAAAGAATATATTTCAGCAAATAATCGGAGTCATAGATCCTCAAATGAATATTCAAATAATATTCATTAAATAATATAAACTGAGTCATAAGTCCTCGAATGAATATTCAAATAATATTCAATAAATAATATAAAAGGAGTCATAAGTCCTCGAATAATAATCGAAATAATATTCAATAAATAATGTAAAAGGAGTCATAAGTCCTCGAATAATATTCGAAATAATATTCAATAAATAATATAAAAGAGTCATAAGCCCTCGAATGAATATTCAAATAATATTCAATAAATAAATAAAGTTAAAGTTATCGAATAAACCTTATTCGATTAATAGTTTGGAAAACTATAACCATATATATATATATAAATATATATATATATATATCCATATCCATATATACAAAATCTACTCGGGATCCTCGACTCCCGGTTTTAGAAAATATTTTCACCTTTGGGTCCCTATACTAAGGGTATATGCAAGTTACCGCTATCCTCTAGCATAGGTATTATCAACTGAACCAACAGATATATTTGGCAAGAATACGAAACAGGCATGCATATATATACCATATCAGCATGCTTCAATATATCGCAACATTTGCTAATTAACCAACATGCATCTATCGCAAGATAATGCATATACATATATACATCACAACAACAGTATAACGGATAGAAAACTTGCCTGAGCGACTTGGGGGTGAGAAAGGCTCGGGACGAGTCTGATAACCTATAAACAACAAGTAAGTTGGAATTAAACCAAAATCACTTGTAAATCTATGCTATAACTAACTTAGACTCTAACGCTTGTTTTGCGCTCACCGATTCGCTTAAGTCACTCGGGTACCCTCGGCTCCACCATTTTTAATAATTTAACCTTTACGAGTTTTAAAGCGATTCCTTCGCGAATGACTTACCAACTGCCTAACACACTTACCATAAATGTTTCACACATTAAATAACCCTTTTTGGTCTTTAACCTACATTCCAAAGTAAGGCGAGGGAAAAAGTTTCGTTCGCGAAACGCCGTTACTTGAAACGGTCGTTTCTCCTAAACCATAAATCGGAATCGAACGAACTACATATCAAAACGAAGCTCGTAACATGAGCTATCTAAACATGGCAGTGGTCACAATCTAGCAGGGGGTTCTCGGGTCCTAATGCTATGCACAAAAACAGTCCAAAGAAAATTGGACGTTACGACGGCTATGTTTACGCGATTTCCAATTTTTTTAAACCATCCACAATCAACCCAAATCAACCTCAAATCCAACATACAACCATCCTCCATCCTTATCACATCATAACCACCCCAACCAATTCAATTTAATCTTTCATACTTATGCTTAAACTTAACTTTAATCATTCTTAAGTTCTTTTAAATCAAAACCACAATAATTACCATTCCATTCACTACCATACCAAATCTCAAACTCTAAATCATAACAACAAGATACAATATCAACCCACTACTCAAAATCACCTTATAATATATATGAACCTAGGGTTTGGAAATGGTATACCTTCCTTGAAGTGGTGGGTGGAGCTAAGAAGCCTTAAGAAGCTTTGAGAAGCCTTAGGAAAGCTTGGATCTTCAAGAAAAACAAGAAAAAGTTCAAGTTAAAAACTTGAAAACACTATTCATTGTCTTCTTCCTTGATTAAATGAAGAAGTTAGAGAAAGAATTAATGGCTTAAACTCATGATATAGCCATAACTAAGCATAAAGATGATTAGGGAATTTTCTTACCAATTTAGGATGCTTGGATCTTGATTTTGAAAAAATCTTGCCTTTAAAAATGTAAAAAGCCGAGAGCTAAGATGAAGAACAAATGCCTTGGTTGTTTTTGATTTTTGATGAAATGATTTTGCTAGCTTGGTTGGCTTGATTTGTATTTGATTTAGTAAATTACTACCTTGCCCTTGAATTTGTGTGGTCCTTAATCAACCACACCTCCTTCCTTCCCATGTCATGCTTACCTCATCCTCATGATGTCATCCTTCCTTCCTTGTCTTCTTTCTATTGGTTGGATGACATCATTCCCATTAATCCCTTTGATTAACTTCCTAATCGTTTGCCTAATGACCGCTGATCTGTTATACGGTTCGCTTAACTTTCGTTCTTGTTTATCGTTTGAAGGATCATACCCGGGATCTTATTACTTAGGTTCCCTTAACCTTTCTCAATACATTATATTCCTTTTTATGATCCTCTATCATAATCCTTTAATTTAAATCCTTTTTATCCTGTTACCTTATACTCAATTCTCTCCGTATCTTGTGGATTTCCGGGAAAAACCAAAGTGTTCGGAATTGGATTCTGACGATATTTACATACACTTATATACTTCATAGAGTACTAATAATATCCCAGAATATCCATAACAGAACCCCTACATAGTGTGGCGTGAAAAGTTTTCTCATTCAGCTAAAACACTATTCACAAGGGTTACAAAAAGTTGAAAAATTTTGGGGTTATTACAGTCTCCCCTCCTTAAAAGGATTCCGTCCCGGAATCAAACAGAAAACAAATGGGGGTACTTTTCTAGCATTGTGCTCTCTAGTTCCCAAGTTGATTCTTCCACATTATGATTCTACCATAGTACTCTGACTAGCTTGATCACTTTGCTCCGAAGCACCTGCTCCTTCTTATCCATAATCCTTACTGGCTTCTCCACGTAAGTTAGATCTGGCTGCATATCCACCTGCTCGTACTCCACTATGTGCCTGGCATCCCGATGATACCTCCTTAGCATTGACACATGGAACACATTATGAACTTGTTGCAAATTAGGGGGTAGGGCTAGCTCGTAAGCTAACTTTCCAATCCGTCTTAATATCTCGAAAGGTCCAATGTATCTTGGGCTTAGTTTTCCTTTCTTTCCGAACCTCATTAATCCCTTCCAAGGGGATACTTTCAACAGTACTAAGTCCCCTACTTCATATTCCTTGTCCTTTCGGGCTAGGTCTGCATATTTCTTCTGTCTGTCTTGGGCTGCTACAAGTCGCCCTCTGATAAGATCCACTATATCTTTGGTCCTTTGGACCACTTCGGGTCCGAGCATCTTCCTCTCTCCTACTTCATCCCAGTATAAGGGAGATCGACACCTTCTTCCGTACAAGGCCTCATAAGGCGGCATTCCGATGCTAGCATGAAAGCTATTGTTATAAGAAAACTCGATCAACGGCAGGTGATCATCCCAACTTCCTTTAAGGTCTATTGCACAGACTCTCAACATATCCTCTAGTGTCTGGATGGTCCTTTCACTCTGTCCATCCGTTTGGGGATGGTACGCGGTACTCATATTTAACTTGGTCCCCGCACATTCCTGAAAGCTCCTCCAAAATCTGGAGTTGAACCTTGGGTCTCGGTCTGAGACAATGGACGCTGGGACTCCATGTCGCGTTACTATTTCCTTAAGGTAAATGTCCACCAGTCTATTGACTGTGTATCTCTCGTTGATAGGAATGAAATGAGCTGACTTTGTCAGTCGGTCTATAATTACCCAAATGGCGTCGTGATTGGCTTTCGTCCTTGGCAAGCCTACAACAAAATCCATCGCTATCTGTTCCCATTTCCATTCGGGAATCTCCAGGGGTCGCAAAAGCCCACTGGGTCTCTGGTGCTCTGCCTTTACTCTTTGGCAAGTCAAACACTTGTTTACCCATTCTGCTACGTCCCTCTTCATGTTGGGCCACCAGTAATATTCCTTCAAATCCCTATACATCTTGGTACTTCCCGGGTGAATGGAATACCTTGAACTATGGCTTTCATCCAAAATCTCATCTTTAAGTTCTTGAACATTCGGAACCCAAATTCGGTAGGAGTACCTCATTATCCCTTTATCATCTTTCTCAGTATGGATCTCCTCTCCAGTCATTGACTCTTTGTCTTCATTCATTGTTTTCTCCTGGCATAATCTGATCTTTTCCAATAATTCTGGCTGCATTGAGATCTCAAAAAGCTTTTCAGTTTCGGTTCCGGTTACCTTTACTTCTATTTCCATTTTCTCAAAATCCCTTATCAACTCTTCCGAAGTCGTTATCATTCTGAGTCTTTCCTTTCTACTAAGGGCATCAGCCACCACATTGGCTTTCCCTGGATGATAGAGAATCTCACAATCATAGTCCTTGATTAGTTCTAACCATCTCCTCTGGCGCATGTTGAGCTCTTTCTGCGTAAATATGTACTTGAGGCTCTTATGGTCTGTGAAAATCTCGCACTTCTCTCCATACAAGTAGTGCCTCCAAATTTTTAAAGCAAATACTATTGCTGCGAGCTCAAGGTCATGAGTAGGATATCTAACCTCGTATTCCTTCAATTGTCTCGACGCATACGCAATAACTTTACCGTGCTGCATAAGCACACATCCTAATCCTTTGTGCGACGCGTCACTATATATCACAAAATCTCCTTTTCCATCCGGCAATGCCAATACCGGAGCCGTTATCAACCTTTTCTTTAATTCCTGAAAACTGTTCTCGCATTTCTCCGTCCATTCAAACTTCTCTGTCTTACGAGTAAGTCGTGTCAAAGGGGCTGCGATCTTCGCAAAGTCCTGTACAAATCTACGATAGTAGCCGGCCAATCCTATGAAACTCCTCACCTCTGTGGGTGTGGTTGGCTTTCCCAATTTGAGACCGCCTCTATCTTGGAGGGGTCGACCAATACTCCTTCTTTATTGATCACATGTCCTAAAAACTGTACTTCATTCCGCCAGAATTCACACTTCGAGAATTTGGCATATAACTGCTCCTCTCTGAGTATCCCTAGAGCTATCCTCAAATGCTCTGCATGTTCTGCCTCAGTCCTTGAGTAGATCAAAATATCATCGATAAAAACTATCACACACTTGTCCAAGTACTTCTTAAATACTCTATTCATTAAATCCATGAAAGCCGCTAGGGCGTTGGTTAGTCCAAAGGACATTACCAAGAACTCATAATGCCCATACCTGGTATGGAACGCTGTCTTGGAAATATCTTCAGGTTTAATCTTTAGTTGGTGATATCCAGTTCTCAGGTCGATCTTGGAAAAATAAATAGCATCCTTTAGTTGGTCGAACAGATCGTCTATTCTAGGTAATGGGTACCTGTTCTTTATGGTTAGCTTGTTCAACTCTCGATAGTCTATGCACAACCTCATGCTCCCATCTTTCTTTTTAACAAATAAAACTGGTGCTCCCCACGGAGACACACTGGGTCTTATCATACCCTTATCCAAGAGTTCCTGCAATTGGATAGCTAATTCCTTCATTTCTAACGGGGCTAACCGGTAAGGTGCTTTTGAAACTGGCGCCGTCCCTGGGGCCAACTCAATAGCAAATTCAACCACTCTATCGGGTGGTAATCCCGGAAGGTCTTGGGGGAATACATCTTCAAATTCGTTGACTACTGGAATATCTTGTAAGTTGGGCACCTCCTTCTGCGTGTCCACCACATAGGCTAGGTAGGCCTCACTTCCTTTTCGTAGCATCCTTTTGGCCTGAGCCATGGTCAAAAATTTCTGCGTCTGCCTCTTTCCTCTAAATATAACTTCTTTCTTCCCGGGGATATTTAACTTAACTTTCTTCCCTTTACAGTCTATCTGAGCATCGTTGCTAGATAGCCAGTCCATCCCCAAAATCACATCAAACTCCCCTAATTTAAAAGGAATCAGATCAACACTGAAAGATTGCTCCCCTATGCCTATCTCACAGGCGGGGTGAATCTGGTTAACAGGAATAATTTCATGATTGGCTATTTCTACTTGTAAGGGTTCTATCAAGGGTTTAGCCTTAAGTCTTAACTTACGCGCAAAGTCCTTTGATATAAAAGATTTAGTTGCTCCCGAATCAAATAAAACATTTGCACTGACTGAATTTAGAGAAAGGGTACCTGCTATCACATCTGAATCTTTCATAGCATCCTGGACTGTCATGTTGAAAGTCCTCGCAGTAGGTGGCTTATTAGAAGCAGCCCTGCTTGCTCCCGAAGCTGCTGGTTTGTTCATTGGGCATTCCTTCTTCCAATGACCCGAGCGTCCACACTGATGACAATTGGTGGGTGGAACGACAGCAGGGGTTAATGATGGGCACTTATTTGAATAGTGGCCCTCCCGACCGCACTTAAAACAGGTTACTGGCCTTCCTTTACACTCCCCAGTGTGATTCCTTCCACATATGTTACAGGCTGGCAATGGGGGTCGAGATTGGTTGGAATAGGGCGTTCTTGACTTCTGACCGCCCTGGCTCACACTCACACTCATTGGTCGCTTAAATCCAGTGTTCCTTCCTGGTAGGGACACTGCTCCTCGATTAAATCTAGTTGGGAAGCTCCTTCCTGCGGAACCCCCACCCATGCTCATAATTTTCCTCTTTATTCCTTTCTCCTCTCTTTCCTTCTGCATCTGTTCACTTCCAACTTCTACAATCGTTGCCTTTTGCACCAGAGTGGCATAGTCCGTAAGCTCAAGGATTGCCACCCTATTCTGAATCCATGGTTTCAGTCCCTGCTGAAACCTCCTAGCTTTCTTTTCCTCGGTGCTCACAAACTCCGGCACAAACCTTGATAACTCAGTAAATTTCGCTTCGTATTCTGCTACAGACAAGTTATTCTGCTTTAGCTCCAAGAACTTGAGCTCCATCTGGCTTTCCATAAACCTCGGGAAATACTTTCACAGAAACAACTGACTAAATCTCTCCCAGGTTATTATAGCATCTGTCTCCATGTTTTTCTTGGCCTCCCACCAGTAGTTAGCTTCTCCTTTCAGGAGGTAGGTAGCAAATACAGTTTTCTGTGCCTCATCGATACTCAAAATCTCAAAAGATTTCTCCATTTCCTTTAACCATGCCCTTGCCTCAACTGGGTCGGCTGATCCGTGGAACTCAGGGGGCTTAAGGGACTTAAAAGCCCTGAAAGAGTTTGCCACTGCATTGTTACTTCCTTGAGGGGGTGGGTTGGGTTGACGTTCTAAATTCTGCCTTAGGAGTTGCATAAACTGACCCATGGGATCCATGCCTGGGTTTGGTACTGGTTGCTCAACCTCGGTTTCTCCTTCTTCAGCCTCTATCTCAAATCCCTCAACATCATATGTTTCCTCTTCTTCTTCATACAGGGAGTCATCCTGTTCCACATAATCCTCATCTTCCTCTTCACTGTGTTCTTGGTTTCTATTGTCCTGATTATGGCTTCCCTGGTCCTCAGACCCAGGGTTCGCCCTAGTTCCAATCTTTCTTGGCGGCATGATTCTGATAATAATAAAAACAATTATTGGGAAAATTCAACGTTAGGTCACAATCATATACAACATTGTGCCTTGCACAGCTCTTATAATGGGGAGAACGTATAACGCAGTTCTATTATTTTAAGAAAGTTCTAATACGAAGTGCAGTAATAATAATAATAAAACAGTGATCCCGTCACTATGGAACTGAACTGAAAGGAAACAAATATATACATAATGCGAGAATACATAGTTTGATCTGGTCAAAAGTACAACAGTGCTACAGTCATCTGTCCCAAAAGTGATACACAAGAGTCTATCTGTCTAGTCAGAAAAAGGGATGCTATATACAAGTCAACTATCCCGGAAAATTGGCTCTTACTAAGGCCTCGGCTAACTAGACAACTAGACTATTCCATCATCAATCCTGAATCACACACCGGAACGGGTCAGCTCCCAAACCCTTTCCATCGCACGACGGAAGATATAGTCGGCCTGCCGCCTGGAGATCCTACCATGCCTGTCCCCCTGGAGAGATCTGAGTCTCGCTCGGGACGTGAGCTCTATCCCCGTAAGCTCCCTCCTCAAGGATCGGGGTATAGAAGCCCTGGTCTCATAAGCTCGGGTACGCCTACCCGCCCTCTCTGCATCCAACTCCCTCCTGGCCTCATCCAGTCGGCCTCGGCAACAGCCACTCGGGTCCTCAAAACATCCTGAACATAACCATGAGCTAACGAAGACTGCCTGTGGGCAGGGTCAAGAGGTGGTGAATCCGGAGCCGCTGAGGGTGCCTCCTCGGTCTGCCTAGGCTCGGAAGTATGGGTCTCTGAGCTGTCATCATCAGGAATCCAAGATAGTGGTGGAGGGGTAGGGGCTCTGACCACCGGAAGTGTGGGTAAAGGGATACCAGCATACACTACCATAGGTCCAACACGCTCCTCAGCTACTGGGACCTCATCCGGGTCCTCCTCATCTGAAATAGCAATGACCTCCGTCTCTGACTCCTCTGAGGGGTCCTCCTCATCCTCCTCCATCTCAGGCTCCTCCTGATCCTCAACATCTAGCAGTGCCTCATCATGCTCACGCTCGAACATCTCAGGGTCCTCCATCTCAGGCGCCTACACATTAAACGAGCTAAGTTACTATCATGATACTTATAAGGGTTCCCGTAAGGGTTTTAACTGTCAGCACTACTTTAAGTAGTCCGACCATGAACTTGGCAAGAGTTCTTATTATCTTTGTGAATTTATAATTATATCGTCGCATCATCTCTGAGGTTTATAACGCTTAGCTCTGATACCATTTCTGTAACACACCCAGATCCGGGGTCGGGGATCCGGGTTGTCACGGTCTTTCTTTCCACAATATCACTTCACTTAATTAATAATAAATAACCTCCTACTGTGACCCCACACTAACACACACCACAACCCGTTATAGTCTCAGAGATGAAATTGAAATAAGTACAAGTCTTTGAATCCACAATTTAAAATTATTACAACCCAAAATGATTACTTGATAAATTTACAGTTAATTGCCATTATCTGCCACAAGTTATAATTATACATAATTTGATTCTCAAAAGTAGATGGTCTGAACTACAATGGATCTACCTCTGCAGCTATAGCAGCTACAACATCATCGGGAAGACGCGGGGCGCTTCCCACGCGCTTGCGCTGGGTCTGCTAGAGTTTGGCCATCTCTCCTAACTGTTGTTGTGTGATGAAGAAATAAAGCAAGAGTGAGCCTTACAGCTCGCAAGATAATATGTATAGTGATAACAATAATATAAGTATCTAAATGGATACTTGATAGCATCTCTATCATATGCAAGATAATTACTTACTAGATATAAGTAAAAACAAGGAATGAAGTTACCAATACTTCACCACACTTATATCATATATAAAGCTACTTGAACTGCCACCGTTCAAAGTATTATAGGTTTTAAGAAAAACATCCCATAGATGAGACCACAAGTTAAGACTTGAATAGATTCAATCTTTGAAAGATTATTGAATGAAAAAGTTATGAGATACTTTATTTAGTCCCGGTATATATATATCCACATATATATACCCCTTTAAACATTTCCTGGAACCTCTGTTATGTAAAGTATGAACAGAGTTTGAAACATCCAATGAATTTTGGAAAGGAAAAGAATTTTGGCATAAACCCGATATCTCGCTGATCAGGCAAAGATACCAATAAGTAACCTTTTCTACTGTAGATGGATGAATTCCTCACCGGTCATCACCCTGGCCGCATTAGGACCTCGCGCTAGACCGTACCCCGGCCCCTCACGCGTTGATGGACTGCCACCCAGCCACTTATACAATAATAGACCGTACCCCGGCCTGTCGCTTATGCCGACTCAATCAAATGGACTTACTTCCCGAACATTGGGCAAGTAATCAAATTGTTTTCTCAAAACAGCAACCTCGTTGCGAATATGAAACACACCACAGAGCCGGATTCCCCAGGTTTTGAGCGAGTATTTAAATCCCCTTAAAAGGAAGATCTTAAATAAAAAAAAAGAGTTTTGGGATCCGCTCTGACTTTTAAAAATCATTTTGAAGACTCGAAAACACTTAAAAGAGTGTTTGGAGTAAAGCTGATTTAATGAAGTAAATCAGTCCCCAGAATATTTAGAAAATGACTGAATATTATTATTTAAATAATATTCCCATAAAGAATAGTCTTTATAAAAATAATTGAAGTAGAAGTATTAAAACTTATACTTGAAACGAGTATTAAATAACCAAAGCTATACTTATATGAAAGTATTATCTTTATTTGAATAATCGAAAATAAGTTTGATTATTGACATCTTATTCTTTAATAAAATAAAGAATATATTTCAGCAAATAATCGGAGTCATAGATCCTCAAATGAATATTCAAATAATATTCATTAAATAATATAAACTGAGTCATAAGTCCTCGAATGAATATTCAAATAATATTCAATAAATAATATAAAAGGAGTCATAAGTCCTCGAATAATAATCGAAATAATATTCAATAAATAATGTAAAAGGAGTCATAAGTCCTCGAATAATATTCGAAATAATATTCAATAAATAATATAAAAGAGTCATAAGCCCTCGAATGAATATTCAAATAATATTCAATAAATAAATAAAGTTAAAGTTATCGAATAAACCTTATTCGATTAATAGTTTGGAAAACTATAACCATATATATATATATAAATATATATATATATATATATCCATATCCATATATACAAAATCTATTCGGGATCCTCGACTCCCGGTTTTAGAAAATATTTTCACCTTTGGGTCCCTATACTAAGGGTATATGCAAGTTACCGCTATCCTCTAGCATAGGTATTATCAACTGAACCAACAGATATATTTGGCAAGAATACGAAACAGGCATGCATATATATACCATATCAGCATGCTTCAATATATCGCAACATTTGCTAATTAACCAACATGCATCTATCGCAAGATAATGCATATACATATATACATCACAACAACAGTATAACGGATAGAAAACTTGCCTGAGCGACTTGGGGGTGAGAAAGGCTCGGGACGAGTCTGATAACCTATAAACAACAAGTAAGTTGGAATTAAACCAAAATCACTTGTAAATCTATGCTATAACTAACTTAGACTCTAACGCTTGTTTTGCGCTCACCGATTCGCTTAAGTCACTCGGGTACCCTCGGCTCCACCATTTTTAATAATTTAACCTTTACGAGTTTTAAAGCGATTCCTTCGCGAATGACTTACCAACTGCCTAACACACTTACCATAAATGTTTCACACATTAAATAACCCTTTTTGGTCTTTAACCTACATTCCAAAGTAAGGCGAGGGAAAAAGTTTCGTTCGCGAAACGCCGTTACTTGAAACGGTCGTTTCTCCTAAACCGTAAATCGGAATCGAACGAACTACATATCAAAACGAAGCTCGTAACATGAGCTATCTAAACATGGAAGTGGTCACAATCTAGCAGGGGGTTCTCGGGTCCTAATGCTATGCACAAAAACAGTCCAAAGAAAATCGGACGTTACGACGGCTATGTTTACGCGATTTCCAATTTTTTTAAACCATCCACAATCAACCCAAATCAACCTCAAATCCAACATACAACCATCCTCCATCCTTATCACATCATAACCACCCCAACCAATTCAATTTAATCTTTCATACTTATGCTTAAACTTAACTTTAATCATTCTTAAGTTCTTTTAAATCAAAACCACAATAATTACCATTCCATTCACTACCATACCAAATCTCAAACTCTAAATCATAACAACAAGATACAATATCAACCCACTACTCAAAATCACCTTATAATATATATGAACCTAGGGTTTGGAAATGGTATACCTTCCTCGAAGTGGTGGGTGGAGCTAAGAAGCCTTAAGAAGCTTTGAGAAGCCTTAGGAAAGCTTGGATCTTCAAGAAAAACAAGAAAAAGTTCAAGTTAAAAACTTGAAAACACTATTCATTGTCTTCTTCCTTGATTAAATGAAGAAGTTAGAGAAAGAATTAATGGCTTAAACTCATGATATAGCCATAACTAAGCATAAAGATGATTAGGGAATTTTCTTACCAATTTAGGATGCTTGGATCTTGATTTTGAAAAAATCTTGCCTTTAAAAATGTAAAAAGCCGAGAGCTAAGATGAAGAACAAATGCCTTGGTTGTTTTTGATTTTTGATGAAATGATTTTGCTAGCTTGGTTGGCTTGATTTGTATTTGATTTAGTAAATTACTACCTTGCCCTTGAATTTGTGTGGTCCTTAATCAACCACACCTCCTTCCTTCCCATGTCATACTTACCTCATCCTCATGATGTCATCCTTCCTTCCTTGTCTTCTTTCTATTGGTTGGATGACATCATTCCCATTAATCCCTTTGATTAACTTCCTAATCGTTTGCCTAATGACCGCTGATCTGTTATACGGTTCGCTTAACTTTCGTTCTTGTTTATCGTTTGAAGGATCATACCCGGGATCTTATTACTTAGGTTCCCTTAACCTTTCTCAATACATTATATTCCTTTTTATGATCCTCTATCATAATCCTTTAATTTAAATCATTTTTATCCTGTTACCTTATACTCAATTCTCTCCGTATCTTGTGGATTTCCGGGAAAAACCAAAGTGTTCGGAATTGGATTCTGACGATATTTACATACACTTATATACTTCATAGAGTACTAATAATATCCCAGAATATCCATAACAGAACCCCTACATAGTGTGGCGTGAAAAGTTTTCTCATTCAGCTAAAACACTATTCACAAGGGTTACAAAAAGTTGAAAATTTTTGGGGTTATTACAATAACCAATAGGGGCCTTCCACAACTGAGACCACTTTTTCATTACCATTAGAAGTTAGGGAACCAACCACTTTATCCTCTCAACAGGGTGGAGTGAGTAAAAAGAAGTGAATGAATACACCATTGACTATAATTTCTGAGATTGGTGAGGAACAAACACAATTGGAGTCTAACCTGGTCAAAAAGCCAAAGAAGACAAAGAAAGTTGAGTTGACCACTCAACTAGCCACCTCTACATCTTCCTTAAAGGATGCAGTTATAATAGAGGAAAATAAACAGACTCTAGAGACATCTTCTCAACAAGGTGTCTCTATTGAATTAAGCATTCTCCCAAATACAATCTGTAAAGAGTCTGCACCCCCAACTTGAGCACTCTCAAGTCGGTGATAAAAGAAATTTGGGTGGCACACACAAGGGAGCACATCATTTGAAACTCCCTCATTTACTCGGGGGGAGTTTCCAACACTCAATTCTGATCTCACAAATATCATTTCACAAATTTCTTCTTCTTATAATGAAAAACTTGAATCCTTATCTCAAGTTTTGCCAAAATCAAGTGATATAGTTCAAGAAACTGTGATCACCACCCAGACACTACATTCAGTTGGTGAAAGTCTACATGTTGGGGTAGACCTTGATGATACCAACACAAACACAGGGGTTCATCAGTTTTAACTGAAGACCCCGTGCAAGATACTCTAGCACCTTCATATGCCCAAAAATCTTCATAAATTGATAGGTTTGAGGGTATTCCTCTTAAGGGGGAGCTAATTATATCCTCTCCAATTCAATGGAGGTTCCTCTAGCAGGGATAACTCCCCTCAAAACTCTGGCTGAAATTGCATTGTCATTCGAAGCTAGGAGTACAATTGCCAGTGATTCAACTATTGGGAAGGCAAGTATAGCACATTCAAGTTCTATTTATTTACAAGAAGAACAAGGGTCTGAGACCATGGTACATGAAAGTAACCTGTTCAAATCCCCTCTAATTCAAATAGAGATTCCCATTATTGGTGAACAACACACTGTCACAACCACAGTTCCAACTGTGAGCACAACCGTGACTTCTGTCACAGGTGATGTTCCTACCTCCATACCCTCTACCTCAAACACATTTCACCAAATACCAAATCCAAACATTCAAATCAATCCTCTCACCTCTTATCTCAATGGATGCAAGATGCTCGAGCCCAACATACAACTATTAATGACCTTTTGGTTGAGCAACTTGCAGGCCTAGCCAATATCACCCAACAACTTCTTACTACATATATGTCAAACCAAGACTATCAAGCAATACTACTTTCTTACAAGGAAGATGTTGAAAAGTAACAGGAGAAAATTACAGATGAAGCAGATTGTAATGTGGATGCATGGCTTTCCAAGGACTTTACCACAACTATGGAGGAGGCCTTAGAAAAGTTTAGAGAAGTATATATGACCATTTTGGGAAGCAATGCTAATGTTCTCACTCCCCAAGAAGTATATAATATTGTGACAGAGGTGTAAAAAGCATAATTGAAGGCCTTTCATCGTATTGGAAGAGTTATGAAAAACACTCTAGGCAGGCATCAAGTTGCAGTAAAGAAATTGGTCAATGACAGGATAGATGAGCTGATGCTAACATTTCAAGATATCAAGACCAAGTTCAACAAGTTTTCTGATAGACTTCAAGCCCTCTCTCTCACTCCAAAGGAAGAAAATATGTCTAAGTTGAAAGAATCTTTCAAAGCTTTGCATGAGGTGATCTAGAAACAAATCACTCAGAATAATGACTTAAAGGTCAAGATGGATCAACTGTACAAAGCTAGGTTTGAACCTTCAGTCTTGGTCATAGAGGAGGTCAAGAATGTTGTGCAAAATTTCGTTGGTACTTTGGTAGCATCTAGTTCACACCAACCAATGTCCACATCCACAAATCTGCAAAACCAGTCTCTGTAACAACAAGTATCATCTCTTCAAGCTTTAAATGATTCTATTTCAGCTCAAGTCAATGCTCTCACCACTCTAGTTCGATATCAACAACTAGGACATTAAATCCTTGGTAGATTCCCATAAGCATCTCCAAATGCAAAACTCAGTTTCTTTGGGAGTTTTCATGGGAGCTTTAAATGTACCTACGCCAGAAACAGCTAAATCTGTAAGATCCCAAATCACCCTACCTTCAACCTCTATGCATGCTAACCAGACTAAGGGGGAGATAATGATCAAGCCAAAATTCACAAGCCAAAATTACTCAAGATACACATGATGTTGATAAAGACATACTTCAGTTGGCTTTAGAAGGACCTTGCCTTGACAACGAGTTCAATGAATTGCTTACAGCACTGAGAGTTTCTCTAAATAACAACTACATCATATAAAAAAAGGCCTGAGTTAAAAACATAAACTTTCTGAGAGTGGTGTTAGTAATCAATGGAAATTTTAGAGAAAAGAAGATTGTTGCCAATGCCAATGATTGTGGTGTAGACAGGTGTATGCAGGTGTCTCTCTCAAATCTTCAATCCAAGAAAGCATATGAGCTGGATGTCATCATTGAGAAAGTGAACAGGGTGATTCTAGAGGATACTTGTAACGACCGAGGAATTACGCTTGTATTATATTATAATAATAATAAATTATGTGTATTATTATGTGATTAAATGTGTTAAGTCGTTGAACCCTAACTGCTATGTGTTATGTGTTGGTTGTTTTGATCCAAACGTGTTTTGGATATTTATTGAGCGTGCTATCGTCAGTTATATATATTATATCAAAACCTGTACAGCTCAAAACTATGTTTTAAAAGCCCGTATTTCAAACAAAATCATTGGCCCTATTTTGCCAAAAATGCCCTATACCGTATCGCTATTCTGAACCCTTAGACGTTTTACAAATTGACTTTTTTCGCGAAAAACGATTTTTTCCGGACCCCTTCGGGTACCAAAAGCCCCACAAAAATCACATTTTTATTTTTATATGATCATGAAATTATCATATATCATTTTTCTTTGCATTTTTGTAATATTCGCAATTTTTGGGAATTTTAGTATTTATTTTGCATTTATTGGATATTTAAAAATTCAATATTAATACCCAAAAAATTATAAAAATTGGGGCCAAATATTTTTATTAGGAGTATAATTAGCCCCTTAATTTTATTTAGGGGTATTATTTTCATAAATATAAATAGTTGATTTACTGTTAATTAATTAGTTAATTAATCATAAAAAAATCAAAAAATTAAGAAAATTAAGAATTAGGGTTTGTGGGTAAAGAACAGGGCAGAGAATCAAACCGGATTTTGATCGTGATTCTGTTGTCCAATTCAATCATGTGAGTAACCAAAACGATCCTCTTGATCTCTACTTTCTATTTATGTAATCAATTTCATGTGTTATAGCTTCGAATTTAAATTCGATTTTTTTAGGGTTCTTGAACTAAATTGGGTATTTGTGAATCATTGTGTTTTGGTTGCTGGGAGTTATATGAATAGATTGCTCAGGTTGTGTAGATGATTATACGTATTTTTAATTGATTTTTCTATTCCCGAATTTGTGATTCGAGTTTTTGAGTTTTTAACCCGTTTTTGAATTCGGGTTTTTAGTTTGAATGATTGTTTGTTGTTTCTGTTACTACGAATGAGTAGGGTGTCGTTTTTACAATCGATTGGTACCAGAATCGTTGTGTTTGGCTTCCGTTTGCGAGCTCGCCGGATTTTGACGCCGCCGCCGCCGCGTTTTTCCGTTTCCGGCTCGGTTGGTGGCGAAGCTGTGATAGAGGGAGACAGGGAAAGATGGGAAAGACACACGAGATGCTACGGATTGAATTCGTGGGAGAAACCAGGCCAAAACTTGTGTGTCAGCCGACTGGGTTCGCCGGATTCGTTCACCGGAAAATCACCGGTGACGGCGCCGGTGTTGTGTGGGTGAGGGGTTGTTCTTGGACGACCCGGGTGCGACCCGGTTCCAACCCGGTGTTCGACCCGGTTTCGATCCAAAAACCCCCAATCCTTTTCCCTGAATTATGTTTTTAGAATTTAATTAATTATTTTTATTTTATAATTTAGGAATTAGCTTTTACTAAATTGTAAAATCAATTAAAAATCAGTTTTAAATTCTGAAAAAAAAATATATAATTAATAATTTCAGAATTATTTTAGTAATTTAGAAATTCGAATTTAATTATTTATTTAATTATTTATTAGTTATCTAATTAATTAATAATTAGGTAATTAATAATTAGGTAATTAATTAATAAATAAGGATTAAATAATATGATTAATAATGCAATAATTAGTTAAATATTACGAGTAACTCGTATTTATTCGAATAATGATTCGATAATTAAAATTATTATTCGAGCGATAGTTATTCGAAGAATATCGTAATAATTATTCGTATCATATAATTAAATACTGATAATTAATTGATTAACGAATCGTTTAAATTCCTATAATAATATATTAGTTCGGTAATATTCGAGAATAGTGTGTAGCTCGTATTTATACGAGTGATTAATCGTTGAGTTGGTTTATAATTTGAGTAATTCGTAGTTATTCGATAAATAGCGTATCGGTTAATTAAGTTGATTGATTATTTGTAAATAATCGATCTAATCAAATAAATAATGATGAGTTGTAAATATTTGTAATAAATTGTGATTAATCCTAATAATTAGGGATTAATTATTTTAAATTAGTAAATAATTATCTATTAATTATTTATTAGTTATTTATTTATTAAGTGATTAATTATTTCAATAATTAATCACATAATTTTCAATAAATCGTAACTTCTTCGTTTTAACTCCAAAAATTATAAAAAAATTATTTTTGACTTTGATTTTTATTAAATAATTATTTAAAAATTATTTTAGGATTTAAAAGGTTGTAATAATTATCTATATTGAATAATAAATTGAATTATCAGTGTTTAATTCATAACAATTCAACCGTTAGTCCGATTTAAGTGAAACGAAGACCCCTAGACTTAGAAAAATGAGACGAATCCAATAAAAATAGTTGTAAGTTATAATTTATTCTGAAAAAGAGTGGTTTGGTGATAACTGATAGTTCGTAGGTCCTAGTAGGGATATAATTGAGCCGAATAAATCCCGAAAAATTATAATAAAATCAGATAAGACTAGTAATGCAGGTATAAGCCCAGAATTGATTCTAAAAATAATTATAAATATAGAAATTAATTGTGTGCTTTACGTGTTACGTGTTATATGTGATTATGTGCATAAATGTGTTGTGTAAATATATGTATATATATGCGAGTCAGATAGAAACGCATGGGTAGACTGATAAGGTTGCGTGATATCAATTCAAGATACACGTATATAGTAAGTTATCTAAACACCTATATTTCCATGATTTGTTCAGTGTTAACAAGGCAGAGCAAGCTAGGGTCAGAAGGCAGTGAATTAAACCAGGTTAAGTACGCACAAGGCAAGTTTTTCCTCTATTCTAAATTCAGAATAGTGAATTATATTTCTTTTCTATCATATCAATTTTCTTTGATAATCATTGTTCATATGCACTGTTGTCCATTTATTATTACTTGTTCCAGTTTCATTTAAATTCTTGATTTACCTAATTTATTGAATTCCCTGTTCATATTTCAATTCTTTTACCCTACATATATTCTGGTATATCCTGGTGTTGGGATATATCAATAGCATACCGATTGTTCCGGATGCTCAGCCTTGGACTGGATGGTTACTATAAAGGCTGGGTTTTTCCCAGACCATTAATTAATAGGCCATAGTTGCCTGAGTACTCCTTATGTTGGTTGGGTCTATGCAGTTGGGTATAGATCCGCACTATATTCTGACTGATCAGCAGATTATAGTGCATGTTGGTTCTTGTTTCCAGTCTTGTTCATTTGGCACTCGCCATCATTGGCAAATTATTATCATATACAGATACAGATGGTTGTTCAAACCAGCAGCTTATTGGTTCATTTATTTCTCTCTCTTTATAATATATATATATATATATTGTTGCAGGCTTGTTGAGCAATTTTGGCTCATTTCTTTTATTGTCACTCCTATTGTTTTACAGTTAAGGTAGAGAATGAAACCCATCAGGACCCGCATAGTCAAGAAGCGAGTCAAGCAGCGGGACCCTCTTATACCAAGAGTGTTCCTTCCTATTCCCGAAGAGAGCTTTGAATTGCCAGATCAGGTGTAGCAGGATAAGTAGTAATGTTGGGTTGAATAAAAGTTTTGTGTAGTTTGAATAAAAGATTGCATAGTGAAACTGTAGATAGAATAAAGTTTTGTAATAAAGAGAGTTCTTGAGACAGGTTTTATTTAGTTGGGTTTGTAATAAAGTGTAGTGCATGATTCTTGTTTCCAAACTCAACCCTTAAAAGATCCTGAGTAGTGATAGTTCGGGGTAATTATTATATTAATATTCCGCTTTTGCAGGTATAGTTGGTAATTGTTGTTAATAATGCCCCAAATCTATACCCCGGATTTGGAGGGTGTTATAATACTCAACTACTTGGAGATCTTAAAAAGGCACAAATTTCTACATTTCCTGAAACCTATCTTCAACCAAGTATGGGGGTGGCCTATATCTTCTCTACAACCAAATAATGCAAACAGTTCATGATTCCCAAATATTGTGTTATGGGTAACTTAAGATTGACCATGACATTGGAGACTGACTTGAAGACAAAGAAGATGAAGACTGTTGAAGATGAGGAAATTATCAAGATTCTGAGCAGATATCTAAGAAATGCTAAAACCATGTTGCCCAAAACTCAAATCAACACTAAAGATGACTTGGATGATTATGAGCAGAAGAAAGATGAACAAAAACCTTCTGGATCAAATTCAAGTCAGTCTATCAAAGCAACTGGCAACAAGGGAGATAATAAGAAAAAAGGGAAAGAATAAAAGAAGGGGAGGGATGACAGTAAGAGGAGGAGAAAAGATGGAGAAGGGGTGGAAACTCAACAGATGTCCAAGGAATCCAAATATCATAAACTCTAACTCAAACCCTCAAACCTAACCAATCAAACACTCAACAAACTCCAACCCCAAAGCCCAAATACCTATACAAATAAACTACAGATTCCTTACTCAGAATACCAATCACAACCAACCATGTCTCTCTAATGAAAATCTCAAATCTACCTTCATTCAAGCCTCCAATGAAGACTCACTTCTAAACTGTTGGGAGAAAACCAAAGAAAATTCAAGCTAATGATGGTGCTATCTGGAACTGCTTCAATCAAGCCGATTTTCTACCTATGACTGGGAGCATAACAGATGATGACTATCACCAAGAACTAGCCGATGAGATAGTCAAAGTTTGGGTTGTCTCTATGAGAGAAGTCAAAATCTACTACTTGGATGGCTCCTTCAATTTTCCTCCTTCATTTTGCTGAATAGAGAAGTAATGGAATCATTTTCAACCACATAGTTGAAAGGAGCGATAAGTATGATGAAGGATAAGGATTGTAGCACAAGAATGTGGAAGGCTGTGATGTCTGAAAGATAAAGAGAAAGGGATATAAGGCATGCAAGGATAAAGGATGAGAGGGAAGATAGAGAAAGGAAATATGCCTAGGAGATTGAGATATTTGAGCAAAGATCAAATGAACTCAAGGCAATGGGGTTGAGTAGAATTTTAAAAGATGAACATTTTCTGAACATTCAAGTTGGCAGATTTTCAAGATTCAGGGTTAATTATTTCAATAATTACTCATTGGAAGAATGACTCAAACTGGTGGAAATCTTAAGAGGGATATAAATTATTGAAGAATTTCAAGTGCTAGTAAACCTTAAGGATCTCATTAGGAAAGAACCTGGTTATGAGAAATTCACCTAATGTATGTAATTTTGAATTGATGTAACTAGTCAATGTATAAAAAGTGTATTTGTCAATCTATTAATTTTAATGTATTTGATTTTAGCTTGTGGTTAGTCTTGTTATCAAGCATAAATTTGTGATAAGCAATCTTCTCACGAATTGGGGGAGATTGTTGTGCAAGACATGCCTGTATAAAAACAAGACTAGGTCATATTGACAGCCTTAAGATTAAGTTGTATGATAATCAATATTTGTATTTTGTAATTGTATTTCTTAAGTCTGTAAAAGTGTTTAGTAGATTAGACCGGGGGATTTTTCTGTGAACAGTTTCAAGCTAAGGAATAAACTCTAGAAGAAGATCAAATCATGATCATGCCTCCGAGAAAAGTTGTAGAATCTTGGATTTGAATAATGTTGTTCTATAAAAAATGCATTAAGTCAAGATATCAACAAGTCAGAGATCAAGGTATATCGAGAAGTCATTAGAGAAGTCTAAAATGACTTGTAGAGGAGTCCAAAATGACTTATAGAGAAGTCTCAGAGATATCGACAAGTCAAATTAAGATATAGAGAACTGGAGATATCGACAAGTCATTTCTGCATGTAGAGATCTCAGAGATATCGACAAGTCAAATGAAGATGTAGACAACTGCAGATATCGACAAGTCAATATCTCATATAGAGATCTCAGAGATATCGATAAGTCAAATTGTGTGTATATAGAGATCTCAGAGATATCGACAAGTCATTTCTATATGCAGAGATCTCAGAGATATCGACAAGTCATTTCACATGTAAAGAACTGAAGACCTCGACAAGTCAATTAAACCTATAGAGAACTCAAGATATCGATAAGTCATTATACTTATCGATATACCACTACTCTATAGAATAAAAGGAGATCTCGACATACTATCTCAAATTCAGAATACAGACAAGTTTAAGATTCAAGATTATTAGTCAACAAATAATTCATTCACTAAATTGGAAAGTCTACAAAAGCAACTTAAAGAATACAAGATCAAGGGCCAAGATTCACTGGACAAAGAGTGGTCACAAACCTGCAAGATTCTGCACAGATTTGCTAACACCAGAAAAGGAAATAGACAAAGTTGCTTTAGAAATTGATTTAGTACATTTTAGTGCAAGTTTTTTAAACCCGTATTGCTAGTCTATAAAGCATGCATGGGTCCTTAGTTTAGAAGTAACAAATAAATCTAGATTTTCTTGTATTCTCTCAAGATAGAAGCTGAGTTCTTAATTTTCACGAACATAGATTTGTAGAAAGACAGACTTAATTAATACAATTAAGTGAGTTTTTGATATTGTGTGTTTTGTGTGATTCTGTGAAACATAATATCTTTACATATCTTATCTGCTTTGTTCAACCATAATCCAAAATGCTTAAAAATGAAGAAAAATCCAAGAAACACATTCACCCCCCTGTGTTACTTTTATAGCATTCAATATCTAAAAGAGAAGTTTTAGAAAAATATTAAGATAGTAATTTAATTTAAGGAGAAAGTGTAAAAAATATCACACGATTGAGATTTTTGTACCTAATACAAAAATTTGAAAAAATTATAAAAATTGGTTCCTACGATATATTTCAAATTTACAAATTTAAAAAATAGAAAAGATAAAATATGTAGTGTTTCTTAATTACCGGGGACTTATCATTTACATTTTGACTTGAAAATTTTTTCAGTATAAAATAATTGAGATTTCGTCCTCAATAATTTAAAACATAAGAAAATTAGAAAATTTAAAAATAAAATTTAAGAAAATAATAATATCGTAGAGAAATTTAAGGATAATAATAAAATGGTAATTAGTTAAGTTTGGAGGAAAGTTTATTGATATGATAGAGAAAACCTAGCTAATAATAAAATGGTAATTTGAGTTGAGAGAAAATTTTATAGGGCAGAGAAAATTGAGAAGAATAATAGATAAATTTTAGAATAATAATAAGATGGTAATTTAAGTTAAGAGGAAAGTATATTAACATGACAGAAAAACCTTGGGGAATAATAATGTTAGGTCTTAAAGTATAATATAGAGGGATGAATACAATATATAACAATCAATTCGAAATTAAAACACAAAGATGAAGAATAGTCTTTATATTAATCAATAAAAACTGTTTACAAAAACTCTCTCAAAGAATGAACAGATATTCTTGAGAGCTACTATGTTATACGAATGATATATCAATAATCGACAGTTATAGTGTAAACCTAATATGTGCTTATATATTGCACATGCACATGTACATAATCAATATAAGATATGATATACATGAAATTAGGAGTTCCAGTTTATATCCAACTATTGATTGCTATAAGTAAGTAAAATACTACACCGATAAATCTTCTACCAATCAAGTCTTCTAAATAGACCTCCTGCAATCCAGCCTTGACAGATGTTGATAAGTAAATACTAATAATAAATTATGATCTCTCAAATACTAATAAACTTGATAAACTCTGATGTCTTCCCATCGTAGACTCTGATGGCAAACTTCCGGTAGTTAAATGTTGATATCATCAATTACATCCAACAATCTCCCCCAACTTGTGCATTATGAAAATATGTAAAAGTTCTTAACTGATGATGTCAAAATTATCTAAATGCAGAATTATCTACAAGTATACAAATATACAGTTAGTATATCAGACTTTAACTTCAATATTAGACTTTGGCATATCCTGTAGCTTCATTGAAGAATTGTCTGAGTAAATTCTCTTCGGTTGTGTTCAAGTACATCTCCAGTTTTTGCTTGACACCCTTGAGCTCTTGAGATGATTCATCAATCTAGTAAACAGCGGCTTTAAGATAAAAAATTTACTTCTGCTCAAACACAGATCATCCAGTTGAATCAACCCATAACCTTTTGCATCAGGACTCAAAGAAATCATCTTGGAACCAAACTGTTTAATTAGTTGTGCTCTTTCCTTAGGCATATCAGCAATTCAATTGTCCTTAAGTATGTACTATGGAATAAATATAGACTTTGATATACCTATCTGCTTCTTATATACCAAGTCTTTCAAAAACTAGGACCAGTTTTTAGTAGTTGGACTTTTGAAAGTAAGCATATAGACAAGGTATTCAAGTTCTTGTCGGGATTTGTTCAACATTTGTTCTTATGATACTCTTAGCCTTTTTCCCGAATCAAGAAAGTATATCAACTTTTCTTTAGGCTTGTCACCATCAAACTTATCAAGAACAACCAGAATAGAGATTATCTTTTGTAGATCCTAAAGCTTCATATCTTCACCAATTCCAGTCAGTGAATTTGTGTCTTTGATTTTTAAAGCATCTCCTTTTTATACTTCAGCCTTTTTATGACCAAGACCACCTATCTGACCAGCTTCTCTAGCTTGAGTTCCTTCACTTTAAATATTCTTAATTAGAACAGTGTCTCTATTAGCAGTAGGTGTCTTATCTTTTCATATAAGCTTCTCTTTTTCTTCAAAGTTTGATTCATTCTCATCTATAGGTTCAGAAACAATATAGCCATTAACATAATCTTACCAATTTTTGCCCATTCCAACCTTTTTGCCCATTCCAGTGTCTTTGTTCATTTCAAATATAGGCTTGGAAGGCTTAGGTATCCTCTTGAACTTTATACTTTTAGCTCTTATTTATCTTCTAACATGAGTAGTATCAAAAATTAGTCTTATAGAGTCATCGGCTTTTTGTAACACCCCCAAATCCGGGGTCGGGGATCCGGGTTGTCACGAGTTTCATTTCCCTTAATAATAATTAATCTTAATAATCAACCAACTACTGCGTACTGTGACCCCACAATATACACACACACCACAAGTTATAGTCTCAGAGATAAATATCCAAAAATAACACAAGTCATTTTATTCCACAATTATAAACCATTACACCTTAAACGGGTTTTTGAATAAATTTACATATTCTTTGCCATTATTACAATTCATAAGTATACATAAGTCTGGTACATCAAAAGTTGAAAGCCTAGCCTATTGGTAGTTCCTACCTCAGCTATAACGGCATCAACGCCTACAGGAAACTGCAGAACATTTCCTATCCGCTCACGAATTGGGAGCTTGGTCATGTTCATCTTGTCTATCTGTTATTGTGTGATGAAAGAAGAAAGCAAGGGTGAGCAACAAGCCCACCAAAATAATATGTATAATAATTAACATTATATGAGCATTCTCATAGCACTCATGAAAGTCTTGGTCAAGAAGAATTAAACCAAGTTTGATATCTTATCGCGACCAAGTCGCAAAATATTCAGTATATATGTATATATACTTTTCAAAATCTTGGAAGTCCTCTTCCATACATAATATACACAGAGTTCCAGTTTATAACTGTATAAAAATATCGTTGCAAGGTGATCTCATATGTCTAACCTTGTCTCAACATTTTTGTGAAAATCTTTGTCATGCATAAAATAATCATTAACCAGATATAAGTTGAAAAGATGAAGTTACAAGATACTCCAATATACTTATATCTTTTCCGAATACTACTTGAACTACCACCATTCAAGGTATAATCCGTTTCAAAAGTTCATCACATAGATGAGACTACAAGATAAGATTTGAATAGATTCAATCCTTGAAATATCATTATAAATAATGAAGTTACGAGATACTTCATTAAGTCCCGATATATATATACACCTATATATATACATTTCATACACTCCTTGAAAACCTTTGTTATGAAAATTATAAACAGAGTTGTAATATCCAATGAATTTGGAAAGGAGAAAACCTTGGCATAAACCTGATATCTTGCTGATCAGGCAAAGATACCAATAAGTAACCTTTTCTACTAGTAGATGGACGAATTCCCTACTGGTCATCACCCTGGACGCAATAGGACCTTATGCTGACTGCCACTCAGCCACTTACGTATTTGATAGACTCCCACTGAGCCACTTACACATTCATGGACGCCCACTGAGCCCATGTTGCATATGCCGACTCAAATAGATGAACTTAATTCCCGAACGATGGGCAAGTAATCAAGATGTTTTCTTAAAACAACAACCTTGTTACGAATATAAAATACACCACAGAGCTGGATCCCTCAGGTTTTGAGCGAGTATTTAAATCCCCTTTGAAAGGAAGATCTTAAATATAATAATGAGTTTTGGGATCCGCTCTAACTTTTAAAATCATTTTGAAGACTTGAAAACATTTTTAAGAATGTCTGGAGTAATGTTGATTTAATGAAGTAAATCAGTCCCGATATATTAGAAAATATCTGAATATTATTATTTAAATAATATTCCCATAAAGGATAATCTCTATAAAAATAATTGAAGTAGAAGTTTTAAAACTCATACTTGAAATGAATAATAAATAATCCAAGATATACTTATACGAAAGTACGATCTTTATTTGAATAATCGAAAATAAGTTTGATTATCGAAACATTATTCTTTAATAAAATAAAGAATATTATTTAGTAAATAAGCGGAGTCATAAGCCCTCGAATGAATATTCAAAATACTATTCATTAATAAAAATAAATTTATCGAATAAACCTTATTCGATTAGTAGTTTTGAAAACTATATATATATATATAATATAATATACTCGGGAACATCGACTCCCGGTTTTAGAAAATGTCCGCCTTTGGGTCCCCTATACTAAGGGTATACGCAATTACTGCTTATCTCTAGAATAGGTATTATGCAACTTATAAGCATTTGAATCAACAGTTAGATATCAATATTATGAAATAGACATGCATATAAACCATATCAACATGCTCCAATATATGGCAAGATTTGCTAATAACAATCATGCATCTATCACAAGATAATGCATATACATATATATACATCACCACAACAGTATAACGGGTAGAAAACTTGTCTGAGCGACTGGGGGTGATAAAAGGCTTGGGACGAGTCTGGTAACCTATAAACAACATATAAGTTAGAATTAAACCAAAGTCGCTTAAGAATCTATACTTTAACCAATTAGACCCCAACGTTCGCTTTCGCGCTTAATGATTCACTTAAGTCGCTCGAGTACCCTCGGCTCCACCATTTTTAATAAATTAACATTAGGAATTTTAAGGCGATTCTTTTGCGAGTACCCTATCAACTGCCTAATCCACTTTACATAATTGTTTCATATTCCAATTAGTCATTTAAGGGCCTTAACCAAGGTTTCAAAGTAAGGCGAGGGGTAATGATTCGGTCGCGAAATGCCGTTACTTAAAACAGTCGTTTCTCCTAAACCATACATCGGATTTTAGCAAACCACATATCAAAATGAAGCTCGTAACATGAAATATCTAATCATGGCAATGGTCAAAAACTAACAGTGAGTTCACGGGTCCTGATGTTAAGAACAAAAGCAGTCTAAGGTGAATCGGGCATTACGACGGCTATATTTACGCGATTACCAAATTTGTACAACTCCAAATCAATCCACAATCAATCCCACAATCATTACTACAACCAAACTCCATACATACTCTACTACAACAGTCCCAACATCTCAAGATTTTCCAATTTATACTACCCCTAAACATGAACTAAAGCTATACTTAAGTTCATTAACCAATAATCCAAGATTTACAACTCAAACTCATTACAAATCCATCCAAACTCTAAATATACAAGAATCATACTTCTCATGAACCATATCAATCATAAAAACTCTGAATATACAAAAGTAGGGCTAGGGTATGAGATTATACCTTCCTTGGTGAGTAAAAGTAACTAAGGAGCTTGAAACAACCCTTGGAAATCCTTACTAAAGCTTTATCTAAACAAAAACACAAGATCAAAATTTCAAGTTCTTGAAAACACTATTCACCCTCTTCTTCCATGAATTATTGGAAGATATTGTGAAGGAAATGGAAGCTTAGATTCATAGGATAGCTATATCTATGTACAAGGAACCTTGGATAATTACCTCACCATTTAACAATGCTTGGAACTTGAATTTCGATTTTCTTTTCTTTGAAAAAAGAAAGAAGCCGAGAGCTTCTTGCTTGGAAATGAAAGTCAATTTGTGTTTTGTGTTTTTGATTTGTTTTGGCTTGGTTGCTTTGTTTTTGTTGTTAATTAACCTTTTACCATAATAAAATTTGTGTGGCTTATAATCAACCAACAATTCCTTCCCATTGTGTCATGCTTATGTCATCCTCTTATATCATCTTCCCAAACTTGTCTTCTTCTTGTTGGTGTGATGACATCATCATCATTAACCTCTTTGATTAACTCCTAATTACTTGGCTAATGATCGCTAATCTGTTATACGGTTCGCTTAACTTTCGTTTTCGTTTATCGTTTGAAGGATCATACCAGGGATCTTATAACTTGGGTTCCCTTAACCTTTCTCAATACATTATATTCCTTTTATGATCCTCTCTTATAATCCTTGAATTTAAATCCTTTTTATCCTGTTACCTTATACTCAATTCTTTCGGTATCTGGTGGATTTTCGGGAAAAATCAAAGTGTTCGAATTTGGATTCTGACTATCTTTACATACACTTATATACCATATAGAGTACTAATAAGATCTCAGAATAACAATAAAAGAACCCCTACAAAGTGTGGCATGAAAAGTTTTCTTATTCAGCATAATCAGCAAAATCACTATTCATAAGGGTTACAAAAAGTCCAAAATTTTTGGGGTTATTACACTTTTATTGGAGTCTCATCAACTTGAGCTCTATTAGTGGTTGAGACCTTTGAATCATCATTTAAAGATTCCAGATAAAGCTTTGGAATTTCACCAATCTTTTCATTTCCTTTATATCTTCTATCAACATTTAAAATGTCTTGATACCTAAAATAAGGTCTGTTATGCCTTAAATCAACCGTAGAGGGGGTGGACACAGTTTAAACAATCAAATCGATTTAAATAACTCAATAGAATGAACAGTTTTTATATTAATGAATAAAAACTGATTATAATACTCTCTCAAAGAATGAACAGATATCCTTGAGAGCTGCTAGGTTATATGAATGATATATCAATTCGAACACATATAGTGTAAACCTAACATGTGTTTATATACTGCTCAACTACACAATTATTCTATAAGATATTGTGGCGCACTCCAAACCCGGGTCAGAAGTTTGGGGTCCACAACACAAACACAATATATCAACCTGTATAAGAAATATTATTTATAATGACCCTGCTTCACAGAACCACGGATCGTAACAGGTTAAAGTATGAAAACAAGTCACAACCTTAATTATTACATCGTACCAAATCCCAACTAATTTAACTTACAATTGATAATAAAATCATTCTTACAATTTGACTATCTCTTTACCGCATGAAACTTCTGCTAGCTCAATCCAACTCGACTGGAACCTTATCCCGCACTTTGGATTAAGGAACTTCACTATCATCCATATTCTTTTCAACTGTAAAATATATAAAAGAATCGCAAGGGTGAGCTAACTAGCTCAGCAAGTCACGATATCGATAACGGAAGTTAAACAATGATCAAATGAGTTGATTCAAAGGAATCAAGTTTCTTTTTAACTAATTAATAGAATTGGATATTCATTTTAAGTTTTAAAAACCAAGGTTAGGCTGCTGATCAGTCACGCACTAACCTCGAGCAAGCACACAGCACTGCTCTAATTACTGGATCCAAGGCACATATTGGCCTAACTTGACCATTGGTATGGTCTGACCATGAATCTGGTCCACATATATAAAACTTATCCAATCCTAAAGCAGTTCAATATGATAACAATATGATTCAGTAAAACAAGATCATAATCGATGATGGTTAAACATTTGCATAAAAACGTAAGGAAACTCATGGATATCTCAAGGGTATATCAGGGTATGTATAAGAAACAGTTTTCAGTTTTTTACAAGGGTCAGATATCAGACCAGTAATGATTTTTCAAGATATGGTTCTTTGATGTTATTAAGAATGGTTGGAGTATAAAAGTTTCTGTGTTTTCAAATCATTCTCTTTCAGTGTTTGGTGTTTGGTAATTATATTTTTGAAGAGTATTATTGTATTTGTATGGTTTGGTGTCTGAGGATCAACAAAGGACAGTTTGCAAAGAATAAGGCTTATGGCTCAAGATCAAGAAAGAATCAGGGTTTAAGGGTAAATAGCTTGAAGCATATGCATTATAAAACAAGAGTTATGTTTAATAATAGTAACATGTTATGAAACAGTTCGAAAACATTGGTAATATATCTTGAAGAAAAGTTCAGAAATACTTGCCTTACAAGGCTTTACAACTATTACTGATCAACTCTGAGCCGACTCTGCTGCTCAGGTTCTAACGTCCAACCACTAGCTTCCATTGGATTCGACTCCGACACTCAGGTCTTTCTGTTGAAACTCTATTGAGCTCGTCAACTGACCACTATGTTATCTTTAGTCCATCGTCCACTTTCAGGTTCCCGACTATAACCTATAGGGTCGAAATACCTTATATTAGACGTCTAGGTATGCTTGACATATTCTCAATACTAATTTTTACTTAACTATATTCAAACCCGACTCGTAACACAAACAGTATTGCAATACAGGCATCAGTTAGGGCTCACGTTATCGAAAATCGATTCGGTGTTCATTTTCATAAAATACGTATACTTGTTATCGTATGAAATTAGGGTTATTGGTTTCGACAAAACGTTCCACTACAATGTACAATTCAGGTTTTGTATAAAATTTACGCTTATGTGCATACTTATACTCACTCGACGTCCCGATAATCCCCGGGTACGTTCCCGTATTTTCGTAGTTCGATTTTCCGAAAATCGGGTAGCGTCTCCTTTGTTTATCGGATTACCCGTCGAATACAATCGACGTCAAAGCAACTACAATCAAGTTCATAACAACCATAACCCAAAATCCAACCACCAATTCAAGCCAACAATCAATCCAATCACAATTTATTCATTAACTTACGTACTTGACTTTAATATAAAAATCAAATTCACGTTTCAAAGATAATTTCATGAACTAATTTATTTATTTTAAAATATTAGGACTCAGATAAAGATCATCACAGTCAACCGTCGGCTCACCGAGGCTCATCGCCGGCGGCGGTAAAATTTACGGGTACCCGATTAAATTCGGGCTTCCAACGCAAATTTCACCGATTAGGTTTTATAATATACCGCACGAAAGCAACTTTATTTCACGAACTACAATCAAGTAATTTCTGCAGGATAGGGATTAAGATTAAAATTAACAAAAATCACAACCCAGCTAGAAGCACGCGCAAACACGCGGCCCCAACCGGAAAATAACCGGAATTTGTGCGACTCAGGCGGCCCAAAGAACAGAGCAACTATAGTAACATGGCAGGACTACAACAGAGACACACACATAACAGCTATACACGCACAGACCCACATATACATACAAACAGAAACACCACTGGAAAAGCCTTCGCCGGCCGGAACTCCGGTGGCTCTTACCGGAGAAAACGAAGGTGACAGCCCGAGAAGAGAAGTCGGGAAAAGTAGAATCACAGGGGAAAACAAGATGTTCACGGGGAGGGAAACACCCGGAGAAGAAAAAGAAAAGAGATTGAGTGAGATTAATTGGAAGAGAGAGGTGGGTCTGCGTGTGCGTGTCTGTGTTTTTATCCTTTTATTTCATTCTCTTACTGGTTTATAAGGTAACACGTGTCCAAAATTTTACTGAAAATACGACACGTGTATTCGAGATAATCACGAAAGCCTTGAGACTCAGTTTGTCCTGATATGACGCTGTAAATAAGCTATTAACGATACATATCGCGCATTAAAATTTAATCTAAATAATTTCAAAATAATCTTAAAATTTCCGGAATATTAAAAAGTTAATAAAATAAAAATTTTGCATTTTTTTATGTATTTCTTAAACGCACTCCATACCCGCAATTCCTAACTAACGAACCGAGCTGTATTTAAAACAGATTCAGAAAATCATGAAAATAGTCTTAAAATGTTATAAATATCCCGAAGTAAATAAAAACGTAAATTTCATAATTTTAAAATAATTTTTAAAATGCACGCTTTTATCAAATAAACAAAACAACGCGCGGGTAAAATTAATCCCGAAAATTTCTAAAATAATTTTAAAATTCTTGGAATATTTTAAAATTAAATAAATATAAGTTTCATAATTTTTAAAGATTTTCTGAATTAAATATAAATTTTACAAATAAATACAATCAGAAAATCATACAGGGTTAAATAATTGATGAAATATTGATTTTTCAGTTTTATAAAATCCCAAAAATAAATATTGTAATTGTAAAATCAAAAAATCAATTTTAGAGACATTTCAAATATTTATGCAAATAAATTTGCACTAAATTCACTTTTAAAAGTGAAAACAATTCAATATGACTCCATAATTAATCGCGCGGACAACCCGATACACTATAAATCACATATGGATAATAATCAAACAACACATAGCGGTTAAAACCAACACGCATATTTTATTTATTTACTGATTTCCATAATTGCACAATTAAATAATTCAAAAAGATTACACGAGTCGTTATATCCTTCCCCCCTTAAAAAGATTCTGTCCTTAGAATCTGGTCTAGTTACACAAGTGAGGATATTTGTCAAGCATATCTGACTCTAATTTCTAAGTAGACCCTTCTACTCGAGGGTTCAAACGTACTTACTATAGATATACACTCATTTTCAATGATTTGCCTTTAATGATCTAGAATTTGGATTGATCACTATATGGAGAACAACTTGGACAAGAGCCCCATTGGCTCCTGCTCAATTACTTAATTCAAACCCCAATACTTATCACTTTAACATTGACAAGTAAAATACATTAGGTGTTACACACGGGTGTGACGGTCATATCATTTATGAACAACTTTATCTATATTTATCAATACCTCGAATGGTTCATTAATTTTAGGACTTAGCCTGTCCCTTCTTCTCAAACTCATCCATCCCCTTTTAAGGTGAAACTTGTACTAACACTACTGGTCCTATTTCTATACTCATATGTTCTCTTGATACCATTTCGCCTTCTTTCTTTGTTTACTCCGAGCTACTGTAATCAATATCACTATATTCTTGGTGTGCCAATTTAACTTAGAATTTGACAACTTTTTTTCTCCCACTTTATCTTAATAAAAATGGGAACTTATACTCGCGTCCACATGAAGCTTGATACAGGGGCATTCCAAAGCTGACATCACTGATAAATGATCATTTCAGTGTTTTCTTAAGACTCATCTTCTCAACATATCTTACAGTTCCTGAACCACTTCCGTACTTTGACTCTCTATTCAAGGATGATAGGCGGTACTCGTTTTCAACCTGGTTTCCAAACATTTAAACATCTCTTATTCTTTTCAATTTGTTTACCAATTCTTCGGTGGTCTTATTTACATCCAATCCTTTCTGTCGGCCTAAAACATCCGTTACCATACGGTTTTGTTTAGGTGGTCATTAATGGATTAATTCAGAATCATTTGTTAACCTTAGTCAAAATTTTATTCTTGAAGACTCAACGTATAATTGCTTTCCTTCTGATCTTCGGAGAAAAATCTTTGGGCATTCCATGCAGACTTTCTTAATCCTTGAGTAGCTGAAGATGTTATTAATAAATACAGTTTGCTTATCCAAGTACTCCTTATACACCACGTTCATTATTTCCTTATAGCCACCTGATACACTCGTCATTTCAAATAATATCACCAGAATTTACAATGCTCTTAACTCGCTTTAATCGTAATTTCTGATATTTTCTCTGGTTGGATCTTAAGTTAATCCTCGAGATATAATATATTGCTTGAATTAGGTCTCGTAGGAATTTAATTCTTTATAAAGGTCACTTATTCTTATTCGTTGTTTTTCTAAACTCCCACTTCACGATTCACCTCTTGTAAACTCACTTCCTGGGTCTGCCTTATCCACTAGGCTTTCCAATACTTCGTCTTAAATCTTTGACATCTCTTCAATAACTTAAATACTTAATATTGTGAATTCCCTGTGGGATCTCATTTCTTAATTTTTCTACTTGACATCTTATCTTTCCCTTCACAACTTCAACTAAAAGGTTACACTATCCATCTTTCTTACTTTTGGATTATGAACTTTAGCTTCCAATTCCAACTTTCAGAATTCTATAGTTAATTCCTCTGGTATAGTTTCTATGTCCGTTATTACTTTCCTCTATCTTTGTTTTTCCTCGTGAACACATACTTCAACCTCTTATGGCCCGTATAGATCTTACACCTTTCTCCATACATATCATGTTTCCCAAATCTTTCAAAACGAATATTATTACTGTTAATCCCAAATTATGGGTAGGATACTTCTGCTCATAAGGTTTTGGTTGTCTGGATGCATATACAATAACTCTATTATGCTGCATCAACACACATCCTATTTCCTAATGAGAAGCATCACTATACACTACTAAACCTCCTTGATGCTTTTAAGTTGATAAAACAGGTACTGGAACCATTCTTTCATTTGGCTCCACAAAACTTTCCCTCCATCCTTCTCTTTTTCACAAACTTCTTGCTTTTCCTGGTTAGTTTCATCCAAGATATTGCAACTTTCATGAAATCTTGCACAAATTTCCAATAGTAACCGACCCATGATAAAACTTCTTACTTTTGTTGGTGTTTCTGGTCTCTTTTATTCATAATAATTTTAGCTTCTGCTAAATCTGTTTTGATCTTCTTTACATGGACTATTTATGCCAAGAACTATATTTCATACAACTTCTTTCTTCTCCAACTTCCCAGTCATCATTAAAAGCTTTGCATGGTCCTCCATTGACTTTAAATATCACAACTATAGCTTACTCGGATATTCCTTAAAGGTGCTGTCCATCCAGTTCAAATATTACTGGTATATTGGTTTAATCTTTGATATATCCATAGATTTAATCTTCAGTTGGTGAAATACCAAGTCTTAAATCAATCTCATAAAAAAATACTTTGCTTCTTTCGTTTGATTAAACAAATCATTGGATCAAGGTAACAGATACTTTCTTTTGATAGTAAACTTGTTGAGCTTTCGCTAATTGATGCATAATCACATACTTCCATTTTTCTTATTAACATTTAATACCGGTGCACCTTATGGGGTACACTAGGTCTAATAGCTACTTCTTCTAGCATTTCTTGCATTTATTTTGCTAACTCTTTCACTTTAACTAGCGCCATTCTGTGCGGGGCTTTCGACACTGGCTTCATTTCAGGTGCTAAGTTAGTCACGAGCTCAATTTCTATATTCGAAGGAAATGTTGATAACTCATCCAAAACATATCTTGAAACTCCTCAATCACTATAATATCTTCAAACTTTGTTTGCTTCCGACTTTTATGTATTCCCTAATCACCATAATGCTCATATCTTGATCACCGTAATCATCATTAACACATTTGTCACCTTCTTTCATCTTCTGAACCTCCTCACCTTCTCATTTAGCGTTCTCAGAATTATCTTTCATCACGACGGTCTATCTGGACATCACGCTTTAATAGTTAATCCCTTCTTTAGAATAATATCAAATCCTCTTATCTTCCATGATATCAATTCTTCACAACTTATTGCCAGCAATCTCAATTTCACCATTGGTACTCACTTGTTCAACAATTTCACGTTCTTAACTTGTTAGTCCTTTGATCCTAATCTTATCAATTCAACAGAGTAATTTATCTTATCAACAAAACCTTGAGAGATAAATAATTAAGTTTCTCTCACATCTTTTAATTATTTAACGCATAAGGTATTCACCCTAATCATCCATGTCATCACGTACGTAATCTAAATAACATATTTCACAAGAAAATCACAATTTCTCGTTCTCGGAAACGTATTCCTCATTGGATTAGATTTCCTTGACTCTTAGTGGATTCTTCACTGAGGCTAGTGATTTGTAATTCTCGTCATGTGCCCGTGTTTCCTTTCCATGCATAAGAGGTAGATGGAACTTTGTCCGCTTGATTAAGGATATGTTGATTTCTGCTTGAAAACCTCTTGCAAAGAACGATAGTACAATGAAGCAACTAGAAGGATTCACAATTCAACAAAATTAGAGTTGAAAAGAAAGAAGAAACAAGGATTTAAATATGAATGAGACAACCACATTGGTACTTAAGATGGCCAGTCTTTTGTACCATATGGCATACAACACATGATTAGGTGGCGTCCCACCCGACTCTTCGTCATTTTGACAAAGTGTCTCACCATAACACTGTTTGTCCCAATCAGAAAGCAAGACTTGAGGGAAGCAGATAAATTTGAAAGGAATGGAATATACTTCTTTTCGATATCATAACAAGGAGTTTATTTAAGGAAAGAATTTCATACTTATTTAGGAATCAAAAAGGAAATATACGCTGTAATATTGAAAACTAGAATGATACCATTGGTCACCATCCACATTTCACTTGTATTCATCTTTCGAGCTGGTTTGATCATATCTCCATCGTTTCATATAATAACTTTTAGAAAATACGTTGAAATGCCTTCGCAAATTAAGCATTATGGTAAATTCTTACTTTGTTAAGTCTTGCGTTTGTAACGTCGCACCTACACGTATAATACTTTAACAATTCGATCATAATAGCGTTCCTTACCAGGTAACTTCAAGATTCCTCTTTTAATTTAGGATAACCACGTACCATTCGATACAACGATCCTTTTATTAATAATATTCTGCTTTTAGAGAGGTCTGGAAATCTTTCCAATCTTCTGTGATCACGCTCCGGCTTCTACTAAATCAATGAATTCTTCGAACTCTAATAGTCCTAATAATTGAATGTAGAGTTACTCTGTACGCTGATTCTGTTGTAAATTTTATCAAACAATACTTGCACTTTACTGTTAGGAATAATCAACTTCTTCATAATCATAGGTTACTTCATTCTACTAAGTCTGAAACAGCATCCTTCCAGGTAATCCGGACTTTCTAACAAACAAGAAACTCAAATAGTAACTTGACAATCAATGTTTAAAAAAAATTATTTTATTCAAAAAAAAGGCTTTTAGAAATTTTGTAAGGGAAAAATCTTTTTCGAGAACATGTTAAAAATTTTGAAAATCACAAATCTGGTTGTCTTTACTATATGAGTTGGTTGTTGTTCTTCCGACCAATAACAAGGTACCAATTTAATGGAACGATCATATAAAGGTCCATTCACTTCAATCTATTTTTTTCTTCTTCATCATGTCCACTTACCTTCCTTAATTGACGAAATTTCAATTGTTGTCGCACATTATCTTATTCGTAGCTTCACATTAAGGCTCCCATACTGGTAATACTCCCAACATTATCATTGCAGTAGCTAAGTAGAACAGGCTATCCAATAGTCAACAAGTCTATTTCATAGAACAAAGTTTGCCCTTATCACATCGCATCACTACTTTACATATCGCATTTATCATAGCACCATCATTTACTTCCACCAAAAATTCCAGATTTATTCCTTTTTCTCTAACTCTTTCAAAATTCAGCTAATTCATCCCGTAATTATTCACTGGTGGCTTAGTCACTAATGGCTTCTTTTAACCCGATAACAGCTATCCTCTGAAACACTTAAATCTTCTCTTTAAACTTCTTATCACCTTTATTTATATCTCAAGCGCGCACCATTTACTAGTAATTCTCGAATCCATCCTCGTAAGTACAATCGCTTCATAGGACAAGTTCTAAACTGGGGGTATAGGACAGGATGTAGGGTAAACTAAAGAGATATGCTCACAGCCGAATGTCTAGTGAAAGAAGAATAATCAGATGGAGGTTCCTGAATAGGTAATCTCATATCAAAAGGTAGAAAAGTAGCGTAGAATAGCTTGAAGAAATGCAATCATTATAACAGAAGGTAATGCCACTAATACTGGTGGAGGAACAAGGTGCAATTCCAATCTGGGAGAAGATGACGATCCTGGAACAGAAAGCTCCAAATGATCAAATGACACCAGGAAATCATGATCTACCATTGCCATTGTCTGGAAATCACGTCGCAAGCTAAGAATCCCGAATTACAACATGAACCGTGCCGGAGACCTACTATACCATCGCACTTAATCTCACAACGTCTTATCTTTCTACTTCCTATTCCTAATCCTAACCCTCTACCCAATCCCGACAATCTAGGCTTGTTTCAGTGACTTATAACCAGTAGCTCTGATACCAACCTGTGGCGCCCTCCAAACCCGGGTCAGAAGTTTGGGGTCCACAACACAAACACAATATATCAACCTGTATAAGAAATATTATTTATAATGACCCTGCTTCACAAAACCACGGATCGCAACAGGTTAAAGTATGAAAACAAGTCACAACCTTAATTATTACATCGTACCAAATCCCAACTAATTTAACTTACAATTGATAATAAAATCATTCTTACAATCTGACTATCTCTTTACCGTATGAAACTTCTGCTAGCTCAATCCAACTCGACTGGAACCTTATCCCGTACTTTGGATTAAGGAACTTCACTATCATCCATATTCTTTTCAACTGTAAAATATATAAAAGAATCGCAAGGGTGAGCTAACTAGCTCAGCAAGTCACGATATCGATAACGGAAGTTAAACAATGATCAAATGAGTTGATTCAAAGGAATCAAGTTTCTTTTTAACTAATTAATAGAATTGGATATTCATTTTAAGTTTTAAAAACCAAGGTTAGGCTGCTGATCAGTCACGCACTAACCTCGAGCAAGCACACATCACTGCTCTAATTACTGGATCCAAGGCACACATTGGCCTAACTTGACCATTGGTATGGTCTGACCACGAATCTGGTCCACATATATAAAACCTATCCAATCCTAAAGCAGTTCAATATGATAACAATATGATTCAGTAAAACAAGATCATAATCGATGATGGTTAAACATTTGCATAAAAACGTAAGGAAACTCATGGATATCTCAAGGGTATATCAGGGTATGTATAAGAAACAGTTTTCAGTTTTTTTACAAGGGTCAGATATCAGACCAGTAATGATTTTTCAAGATATGGTTGTTATTCCCAGTGGACTAACAATGAGATTTACAAAAGGGGGGGTTGAATGTAAATCTCAAAACTTTTTCAAGTTTTGAGCAATTTGTAAGACTAAGTGTTTGAGTGATCAAATGTGTGTAAATTGCTTGGAGCTGATGCATACAGATATATATTTAAACATAAATGTAATGAACACAAAGAACTTAAAAACTTTTCTGGTGGATTTGTTGTTCCACCAGAGATGTGTTATTTCAGAAAATCTGTGATTCAAAATTAAATCACAGCTGCTTCCTAGTACAAACTAGATGATTTTCTCTCTTGATATTTCTAAACAGCTCAGGGAAAATTCACATCTAATTACTAGCTACTACTTGGTTTATATAACACCAAGTTTACAAGTGAAGACAAAGATAAAGTACAATAAGACAATAGTTCTCCACTTGTTTCTGTTCCATTTTTATCCAGTGTAATATGGAATTATCTGTTGACTTTCCATTATGAACCAGACTAAAAACGGCTGCTTTTTCTGCTGTTCCTGAAATAGGCTACCACATCTCTGTCAATCCATGAGCCTCTGTCAGCTTTGTTAACTGTCACTATCAACTGCTATGAGAGTGAGCATCCGTTGAAGCTTTCATCCGTTGATGGCTTTATCCGTTGATGTTCTAGCAGTGCATCCGTTGAGGCTTTCATCCGTTGATGGCTTTATCCGTTGATGCTCTAGCAGTGATCCGTTGAAGCTTTCATCCGTTGATGGCTTTATCCGTTGATGCTCTAGCAGTTGAAGCTTTATCCATTGAAGCACTTATCCGTTGAAGCGTTAGAGACATCCGTTGAAGCTTAGTTTCTTATCCGTTGAAGGTCTTCAATATCCGTTGACACTTCTTCACTTATACAAAATTATAAGGCATGAAATATTTACAATTAGCCCTCCTACTTGTACATCCATTAGTAGTCAACATGACTGATTATCTCCTAACAACATCTAAGAATTACAGCTTGAAACCAGAGAGTGAGATGTGCTACAATACCAAACTTATTGCTAAGTAAGGCTACTCCTTCAACGGATAGCCAAGATGGTCTTATCCGTTGAGGCTACAAAGACTAGATTTCTACTTAAGTGTTTTGCTGAACTTATCATCAAACTAATACACATATTCCTAACAATCTCCCCCTATTTATTTCTACTAGAACTGTAGGCATAAATTTGGGTTTAGCTTGATGATAACAAGACACTTAACAAATATATAAACTGTAACAAAGCAGAAATTCAAAAGTGCTGCAAAAGTGTATATGCTGAGATGAAATTGAAGAAATACATTGTTTCCAAGGGTGCTCCTTTAGCCTGAGCAAATTACTTTCTTTTCCTTTGATCCCTGGTTTTCTTTCCTAGCCTCCTGTCATTCTCCTCTATTTGAAGTTGAAGTTGTCTGTAGAATTCAGCTTCATCTTCTTCATTGATATCTAACTTAGATTGCATATCCTTGAGAGTTTCATTTCTGGCAATCTTTAGCTGATCTTCAATTCTGAAAAATCTTCTGACTCCTTTGTTGTCTCTGAACTCCATCAACCAATGAGGTGATTTGTGAATTGTAATACCTCTCTCTGGAATGAGTAAAGTTCTAGGCAAAGCATTGGGCTCCCTCCAAGTTTTCCTTATGTTGGCAATCTTGTTGAGAATCTCAGTCCTGGCAGTTCTGGTAAAGCCAGAATCCTTATGTATGGCTGAGTAGACTCTAATCAAGGTAGTGTAGCCTTCATTCAGAATTCTGTGAAGAGGCCATGTTCTTTCCCCAGCTGCTTTGTATTTGAACACTAGTCTTTCTGGTAGCTGTCTGTAGGCAGCTATTCCCCTTACATCCTCCAGCTCATCCAGATAGAGTTCAATGTCTGAAAATTCTTTTATGTCACAGATGTGAACATAATCATCTTTAGAGTTTTGAGGTTTGGACTTAGGCTTCTGTGTGAATTTGATTGAGGCTTTAGAGGGTGTTGATTTGATTCTTCTTTTCTACTTCTTTGATGGTGGAGAAGAGGTTAGAAAGGTGGGCAATTTGATGGTGTCCCAATCAATTGGTTCCTCCTTGGGAATGATTGTTTCACCATGAATGTTCATGAAGGGGTCAGGTACAATGGGTTCAGGAATAGAGGGTAGTGGTTTGGATATTAATTGGGTTTCTTCAGTCTTATCTACCTTCTTTCTCTTTATATTGACCTTCTTTCTTTTCCCTTTCTGCCATTCTTCCTTACTTCTTTCCTCCATCTCAGTACCAACCATGTCCCCCATAGCTTCATCTTCACCTTTGTCTTCAATTTCTTTCTGATCTTCAGCCTGACTTGACTCTAGCTGTTTTTCAAGCTTTGCTTGTGCTCTTTTGTCAGCGTTTAGCTGTTTGGCTTCTTCCTTCAACCTTTTGGTTTCTTCCTTCTTGGCTATTGAGAATTTGGGATGTCCTTGCATCACACATATGCTCTTTCCCTCTCTGAAAATAATAGCCATGTTTCTCCTTACAGCCTCATCCATGGTCTCTTTGAGATATGCAATACTTCTTCCTAAAAGCTTGTCCTCATCTGCTTTTGGAAGAGGAAAATCCACCTCTTTTAGAGGATTCTTTGTAGAGTCCTTATTGGATCTGTTGTTGGGCTTGAGAACCATAGGTTGCAGATCTTTGGAAGAAGTTTCTCCATCCTTATGCCTCCCTACTGGCTTGAGTTCCATAGTAATTGATTCCACTTTTGTGCTATGCTTCACAGATTGTGATTGAGAAGTTGTAGAACCAAATATTAGTTGCATCTTTTCATCAATCTTCTTCCTTTGCTCTTTGACTTGCAATTCAGCTGCTGCTATCTGGATTAGATCAATTCCATCTAGCTTTCCTTTGACTTGAATTGGTGGAGAAGTTATGATGACAGGAACTAGCACTTGAGAAATCTGAACTGTTGTAGATGGCTCTCCTTCCCCTTCCCCTTTATTCTCCCCTTTTTTGTTATCATCAAGGGTAGGGGTCAAGCCTTGTGCTTGTGCCGGCTGTATGAGTAGATTCGTTTGAGTTTGTTGATTCTGAAAAATGGTGACCATAGAGTCTTCAATGATTTGAACCCTATCTTCCAATCTGGCCAGCCTCTTGTCAGCATCAGAGGTCTTCCTTAGTCTCCCCAACAAATCTTGCATAGTACCATAGGATATAACTAAATCCAATTTCTCAGCATTGTAGGATTTCAGATTAGCAATGTCCAGCTTGAGCTCATCCACACTTAGATTTTGCTGGTAATGCTGCAACTGCAAGAGATGCAGAGATTCCAGATGAGCTTGAAGAATTGCCTTAGTACCAGCATCCTGAGTCTCCTGAATGGCCTGCTGAATTGTCATGACTTATTTGACCAAAGTGACACCAAACTCTCCTGGTGTTGATGGTTTTGCCCATGCCCATGCAGGAAGATTAGGAACAGAACTTGGGCCTGCTACTCCCCCTAAGTTCATGCTCTCATTCAAAGAATTAGAGTCATCATCATTAGAATTTACTCCAAATTCTTCAGATGGCTCACCAGCTTGAGAAGGCAGCCTGTTGACAGCAGCTTTGTCTCTGAGAAGAGATTCTGAAGTGTGTACAATGTGTAGTGTCTGTTCTGCCTCCACATTGCCCTGTGCAGCCAATAATTGATAGGCTGAAACAGGGTGAGTAAAAGTGTCAGCATCCAAGGAAATGTTATCAATGACAGCTTTGTAGTGTTGCTGAAATTGTCTTCCCTTATCTGCATCATCCACTTTCATTAACTCACTAGCAATGGTTGGATCCACCCTTATAGCTTCTGTACCTGCCTTTCTCTCAATTTCTCTCTTTTCTTGCATCAGGGGCTCCCCCTGGCTCACACACACCCTCACCTTCACCTTCTAAGGTGACACTCCTCTCACTTACTTTTGCCATGCTGGAAGAAATAGCATGCATTTGGTGACTCTCAACCTCTCCTTTTGCCTGGGAGCAACCCAGCCTCTCACTCAAAAAACCACTCCCTTCCCTCAAGCCTAAAAGTGATTGTACAGTTGCCATGTCCTCTACAGTTGGAGTTGTTTCTGTTAAGTGTGTAGAGGCCATCAACGGATAGGGAGTATCCGTTGAAGTGGAAACTGATGGTATCAACAGATAACTACTGTTAAGCTTATCCGTTGAAGAACAACCACTTGTCAACAGATGAGAGATATCCGTTGAAGAAGGAAATGATGTAGAGATAGAAAGTGATATAATTGTTGAATCTGTGTGGATTGATTTTAAGTGAGGTGACACAGATTCTGCAACTACATCTGAAAGAATTGGCTGATGATCCAACAAATCATCTAAAAGATGATGATCACCAGGTTTTGAGTGGGGCTCCTCCCTGAGTTTTAATGAGGGAGAATCAGGAATTGATGTGAATATCATATCCACATCCAGAGAGGGTGTAGGAGAGTTTGAGGAATGGTGTGTGTCTATATTGAGAGAATGGGGCTGTGATTCCACATTTGCTGGAATCATATCAAGCTGAATTTGAGAAGGCACAGATACTGGTGGGTGTATCTGTGTTGTGTGTGTCCCTTGTATGGAAACTAGGGTTTTGGCCTTCTTCTTCCTTGAAAAGGCTTGAATTGGTGAATGTATAGCTTCAGTGTCCCTCCCTCTTTTGTTCCGTGTCCCTGGATGGGGACTATTTTCAATAGTTACATCCTTTTGGGAGGATGCAACTAGGGATGTGCTGGACTCCTTTTGAACCACTACAATCTTTTGAGAGACTGTGGCTTGGCTGGAATGGGTACCACTCACCTCTCCCACCTTATCCTGGGGGGCTTTTTGATGTTCACCCCTCCCCTCACCACTCACACCCTGTCACTCCCTTCAGGGTTTATGGTAGTTGTTACAACTGTTGTCTTTTGAGAAACAACAGAGGTAGGTTTCTTTGACTTGACTTTGGAGATTTTAGATTTGGTGGCTTTGGTAGGAGCCTGTTTGGACAATGACACAGGTTCCATAGCCACACTAGAAGGCAAAGAAACATTGGGGTTGGAAATAGTAGGAGTTATAGAAACATTTACCTCACTTACCTGTGGTGCATTCATGATTGGAAAGTATACCAATGGCACCTGGCTGTTGAGGTTCATTCTCAAAAGGTCTGCAAGGACCCTTTTCTCTTGTGCCCAGCATTTGAGTTTATTATTCTCATTGGATATAACCAAACCTTCAGCAACATGGTTAGCCAATAACATAAAGAATCTAGCAAAGTAGATGTTATGTGGTCTATTAGCTTTGTTACCTAATCTGGAACCTAATTCTAGCATAACACAGTTGCTAAAATTAAAGTACCTATCAGAAACTAGCATATAGAGCATATTAACAAGAGATGAAGTGATAGCATCAAAATTGCTAATCTTCCCAGAGAAAACCTTAATAAAGGCATCTCCAAGAAAACTCCATTCTTTCCTAAGGCCTTTCCTTCTAATACTACCTAAACTAGCAGAATCAAAAGCATAGCCTATGGAATCTAGCATAGCAGAGACATCTTTATCAGTATGTGGTGTCATGGCATTATTCTCAGACAACTTAAAGCAAGATTGTAAATCATCACAATTAATGCAATAGTCCTTACCTTTGAGAGAGAAGGCAATAGTCATATCTGTGGAGTTGAACTCTGCAGTTGTCCAAATCTCCTCAATCACTTCACAGTAGATGGTTGGGGCTTCCAGCATTGCATAGCTCAGTTTGCAGTTCTTGATGAAGTCCATCATCTTGTGATAATCAGAATGGGCTTCCTTCTTTTCAACCAAGACTATGAAATTATTCTTTTCATAAACAAATCTTGTTTGAGACATAATTTTGACTACTGGTGCCATTTTTGTGAGTAGAGGTTGCAGAGAAGAACTTGAGAATTGAGAGAGAAAGAGAATGATAATTGCAAGAAAGCGTAAAGTGAAAATAAGAATTCAATTGGGCTTTTATACTTTCTTGAATTAAAACACAAATTAAAATAATTAAATGATACTTTTAAGTAATTGAAAGCCGTTCAGGAATAAATGAAACTGTAGAAATTCTGAAAACTACCGTAAATACAAATACATACAACACTGTATATCTGTATCAACGGTTGAGTAAAAGAATCAACGGCTGTGACTCACTAACGTGACACATCAACGGATAAGATAAATAGTTATCCGTTGATGAACAACACTATTTTATCCGTTGAAGGATAAAATTACCAGAAATGTATTTGTCTTTCAACGGATAATGAATATCCGTTGATAGAATAATTTTGGCTTTCAACGGATAGGGAATATCCGTTGATAGGATAAGTCTTGATTAAAGCCAACTTTGTTCTTGCAGCAAATTCATTTCAGGCTACAAGACAGATTACATAGATGACATAGATTATGAATAGTTAAGCATACCGAACTCACTTACTAATCTTGTGAATGTTGATTCATCAAGTGGCTTGGTAAATATGTCTACAATCTGCTTTTCACTTGGAACAAAATGAAGTTCCACTGTACCTTTCATCACATGTTCCCTAATGAAATGGTACTTGATATCAATGTGCTTGGTTCTTGAGTGCTGCACTGGATTTTCAGTAATGGCAATGGCACTTGTGTTGTCACAAAATATTGGAATTTTGTCAACAGTTATACCATAGTCAAATAACTGATTCCTCATCCACAGTATTTGTGCACAGCAACTACCAGCTGCAATGTATTCAGCTTCAGCTGATGATGTGGAAACAGAATTCTGCTTCTTGCTGAACCATGATACAAGCTTGTTTCCTAGAAATTGACAGGTGCCTGTTGTGCTTTTCCTGTCTAATTTGCAACCTGCATAATATGCATCTGAGTAGCCAATTAGATCAAAACCAGACTCTCTAGGGTACCAAATTCCTAAATTTGGAGTCCCTTTGAGATATCTGAAAATTCTTTTAATAGCCACTAAGTGATATTCTTTAGGGTCAGCTTGAAATCTAGCACAGAGACATATAGAAAACATAATATCAGGTCTACTGGCAATTAAATATAAAAGTGAGCCAACCATGCCTCTATAACTTGTAATATCCACAGACTTATCAGCCTTGTTTAATTCAAGCTTGGTGGCAGTGGCCATGGGAGTTTTTGCAGGTGAACAATCCATTAAGTCAAACTTCTTTAAAAGATCATAAATATATTTAGTTTGACTAATGAAAATTCCACCACTAACTTGTTTAACTTGTAAACCAAGAAAGTAAGTTAGCTCTCCCATCATGCTCATTTCATATTTACTTTGCATTAATTTAGCAAACTTTTTACAAAGTTTATCATCTGTAGATCCAAATATAATATCATCTACATAAATTTGTACAAGTATCTTAGAGCCATTAACATTTCTAAATAAGAGAGTTTTGTCAACAGTACCTCTTGTGAAGTGATTATCTAGAAGGAACTTTGATAAAGTCTCATACCAGGCTCTAGGTGCTTGCTTTAGTCCATAGAGTGCTTTCAACAAATAATACACATTGTCTGGAAAATTTGGATCTTCAAAACCTGGAGGTTGGCTTACATAAACTTCTTCCTCCAGTTCCCCATTTAGAAATGCACTCTTGACATCCATCTGATAGACTTTGAAATTGGCATTAGCTGCATAGGCTAGAAAGATTCTGATGGCTTCAAGTCTTGCAACTGACACAAATGTTTCATCAAAATCTATTCCCTCTTGTTGAGAATAGCCTTTGGCAACCAATCTGGCTTTATTCCTTATGACAATGCCATTTTCATCTATCTTGTTTCTGAATACCCATTTTGTGTCAATAGAACTCTTGTTCTTTGGCTTGGGTACCAGCTTCCACACTTTGTTCCTCTCAAATTGGTTTAGCTCCTCTTGCATAGCTAAAATCCAATCTGGATCCAAAAGAGCTTCTTCCACTCGCTTAGGTTCCTCCTGTGATAGAAAGCTACTATACAGACATTCATCTTGAGTAGCCCTTCTAGTTTGTACTTTAGATGTAGCATCACCAATGATCAGTTCAAAAGGGTGATTCTTGGTCCATTTCCTTTGAGGTGGTAGATTAGCCCTTGATGAGGTTGCCTCGGTATTGTCATGATGTGAGATAAAATGTTGATTTGTTGAAACTCCCCCTGAGTTGCTGATCCTTTGAAAGGAATTGGGAGTTCTATCAACTAATGAGGTGAAGTGATTATCCGTTGACAGACTGTGATCAACGGATGCTTCGTTATGAACTTCAACGGATGATGCACTTTGTCTTTCAACGGATGTTGCATTGCTTCTTTCAACGGAAGCTGAATTTTGACTTTCAACGGATGCAGCATTCTGTGCATTATCCAAAGGCAGACTCTGGTTTCTTCTTGAGATGCCTTCTTCATCATTCTCATCTTCACTATCATCACAATATATCTCGATATTGTCAAATTTGAGTCCTTCATGATGTCCCTCATCTGTTAGTCCATCAATCTTTTTATCATCAAACACAACATGTACAGATTCCATGACAATGTTGGTTCTTAGATTGTAGACCCTATATGATTTTCCAGCAGAATAACCAACAAATATTCCTTCATCAGCCTTTGCATCAAACTTTCCTTTGTGATCAGATTGATTCCTTAAGATGTAACATTTGCAACCAAAGACATGTAGAAAGTTTAAAGTTTGTTTTCTTCTCTTGAATAATTGATAGGGAGTCATGCATTTTGCTTGATTGATTAGAGAAATATTCTGAGTGTAACATGCACAGTTAATAGCCTCAGCCCAAAAATAAGTTGGGAGCTTTGACTCCTCAAGCATTGTCCTTGCGGCTTCAATTAGTGATCTGTTCTTCCTTTCCACCACACCATTTTGTTGTGGAGTTCTTGGAGCTGAGAACTCATGCATGATCCCATTTACTCCACAGAACATCTTCATGGTTGAATTCTTGAACTCAGTTCCATTGTCACTCCTAATATTCCTTACTTTGAAATCAGGATGATTGTTGACTTGCTTGATATGATTGATGATGATTTCACTAGCTTCATCCTTTGATCCAAGAAAATAAACCCATGAAAACTTTGAGAAATCATCTACAATCACTAGGCAGTATCTTTTCCTTGAAATTGACAATACATTGACTGGTCCAAAAAGATCCATCTGTAGAAGTTGCAGTGGTTCATCAATTGCATATTCAAGCTTCTTACTGAATGATACTTTCTTTTGCTTTCCTTTCTAACAAGCATCACACAGTCCATCCCTTGTGAATTCCACTAGAGGCATTCCTCTAACTAAGTCCTTTTTGACTAGATCATTCATTGTCTTGAAATTCAAATGGGACAGCTTCTTGTGCCATAGCCAACTTTCAACTGGACTTGCTTTGCTGAGAAGACAAGTAATGGATTATGCATCTGTAGAGTTGAAATCAGCTAAGTACACATTTCCTTTTCTAACTCCAGTTAGAATCACTTTATTGTCCATACAGGCTTCAGAATTGAAGGAAACAGTATTCCCTCTGTCACATAGTTGACTGATGCTCAATAAATTGTGTTTGAGACCATCAACCAATGCAACTTCATCAATGATGACATTTTCTTTTGAAATCAAGCCATATCCCATAGTGAATCCTTTGCTGTCATCTCCAAAGGTTATGCTAGGGCCAGCTCTCTCCTTAAATTCTGTGAGCAGGGTGAAATCTCCTGTCATGTGTCTTGAACAACCACTGTCCAAGTACCATAGATTCCTTCTTTGTCCCTGCACACAACAAAATCAATCAAGTTGATTTTGGTACCCAAGTTTCCTTGGGTCCAGCCTTGTTAGTCTTTTTCCTAGACTTCATTCCTCCTGCATCTTTTGACTTAGGTAACTTTGGGTCAACCTTGGTCTCAGATGTGGTTGGTTGAAGTGTAGGGTTAGTCACAGAATCATTTAACACATTTGATTGAATTTGATAAGGCATAGGTTGTGCAAACATGTTATTCCACATAGGCATATTGTATGGCATTTGAGGCATACTAAATGCAGTAAAGTAATGATTGTTAATGTATGGCATGTTTGCAAAATGTGCATGGGGATTCTAGTGAGACATAACAGGCATAGCATGCAGAGGTGACATAGACATGTTAGGCATGGAGGGATTTGAAGGCATGGGAGCATTTTTAACAGATTTGCAATTATCAGATAGGTGATTAACACTTTTACAATGTACACAGCTTTTTCTAGGAGCATACCTATCAGGTGTGTAATTGTTATGTTTATTAATCCCTACCTTCCCATTTCTTTTAGATTTTCTTTTAGTTTCCTTCTTATCCTCAACCAACTTAAGCCTATCTTTCAACTGATCTAAAGTCATGTGTCCTATATTCACCTTACTGACATCTCTGGATGTGCTAGCTCCTTCTTTGACAAAGTTCTTGAGAGTTGAATCATTCTTTTTATTTTTAAAAGAACTTTCCTGTTTTAATTGATGAGCCTTCAACGGATGCTCCTTTTCTTCCTTCAACGGATAACTTTCATCATCCGTTGATTCCACATCCGTTGACAATCCATCAATTAATTCTAACTTCTTTTTATTTTTCTTCCAGGCATCCTCACAGAATGATTCAATTCCCTGAACCTTGGCAATTTGAACACTAACATCCCTAGATGTTTTCCAGGCCTTGATTACCTCTTGCTCACTTTCTAACTGTTTAGAAAGAATTTCTACTTTCTTAACAGCTTCTTCTAGCTCACTCTCGACAGTCAAGCATTTAAGTTTAATCTTTTCAAGCTCAATTACCTGACTCTCTAACACAGCATTCCTATCACTTAAAAACGCATTATTTTCTTTGATCTTAGTGTTTTCTTTAGATAGTGAATTAAGAGAAACACACAAATGATATAATTCATTGGACATATCATTTATGGCTTCATTGCATTCATGTTTAGAAAGCTGAGAGAGATCAGTAGTAATTACCTGGTTGCTTGATGAACTAGTTTCATTTTCATCAGAATTAGCCATCAGGGCTAGGTTGACATATTCCACATCATCATCTTCATTTACCCCATCTGCTGCCCAATCATCTTGAGTGAGAAAAGCTCTTTCCTTTTGTTTGAGCAAATCAAAATACTTCCTTTTGTAATCAACTTGCTCAAATTTCTTTTTCTCAGAATTTGGCTTCCTACACTCACTTGCAAAGTGTCCACTAATGCCACAGTTGTAACATTTGAACTTTGATTTGTCCACCATATTTTTGTTTGGCTTAGTGAACTTTGTGTTTTTCCTGAACTTCATCTTTGCAAACCTCCTGGACAGAAAGGCCAGATGTTCATCAATATCATCAGATTCATCCTGACTGGAATTGTCTTCATCCTCAGCAACTTGCTCTTTACCCTTGCTTGATTCTGATTTGCTTGTGCCAATTTTGAGACTTGGCATTGTCTTTTCCTCATTTCTGGCTTCAACTTTTTCACTGTCAGCTACAAGTGCAACTGATCCTCCTTTTCTCTTTCCCTTTTCCAACAGCTCATCTTGCTCCATCTCAAGTTCATAAGTCTTCAAAATTCCATATAACCTTTCAAGTGTGAAGTCCTTATAATCTTGAGAATTTCTTAGAGAAACAGTCATAGGCTTCCATTCCTTTGGTAGAGACCTTAGAAATTTTAAATTGGAGTCCTTGACTTGGTACACTCTCCCATACAGCTTTAATCCATTCAATAGTTTCTGAAATCTGTTGAATGTATCATTCAATGATTCTCCTTCTTCAAAATGAAAATATTCATATTGTTGAATGAGAAGCTGCATTTTATTTTCTCTAACTTGCTCAGTGCCATCACAGATAAGCTGCACAGTATCCCAAATTTCCTTAGCAGTTTGGCTATTGATGACATTGTCAAACATAACTTGATCCAGGCCATTAAACAAAATGTTCAGGGCTTTCTTGTCCTTGTGGACCTCTTCAATATCTTCAACAGTCCATTCTGCCTTTGGCTTGGGAATAGACTGTCCAACAGCAACTGTAGCAGTAGCAGCTGTGGCCACCTTATGTGGGATGTGAGGACCATTCTCAATGCAGTTGATGTAGCTTTCATCTTGAGAGAGAAGTTGTAAATGCATCTTCACCTTCCAGTGATGATAGTTATCTCTTTCCAGGATTGGAATCTTTACACCAATATCCTTCTTACTCATGCTGTTAGCAGAATACATCTTTAAACTCTTTGTATGTTAAGAGCTTGCTCTGATACCAATTGTTATTCCCAGTGGACTAACAATGAGATTTACAGAAGGGGGGTTGAATGTAAATCTCAAAACTTTTTCAAGTTTTGAGTAATTTGTAAGACTAAGTGTTTGAGTGATCAAATGTGTGTAAATTGCTTGGAGCTGATGCAGACAGATATATATTTAAACACAAATGTAATGAACACAAAGAACTTAAAAACTTTTCTGGTGGATTTGTTGTTCCACCAAAGATGTGTTATTTCAGAAAATCTGTGATTCAAAATTAAATCACAGCTGCTTCCTAGTACAAACTAGATGATTTTCTCTCTTGATATTTCTAAATAGCTCAGGGAAAATTCACAACTAATTACTAGCTACTACTTGGTTTATATAACACCAAGTTTACAAGTGAAGACAAAGATAAAGTACAATAAGACAATAGTTCTCCACTTGTTTCTGTTCCATTTTTATCCAGTGTAATATGGAATTATCTGTTGACTTTCCATTATGAACCAGACTAAAAACGGCTGCTTTTTCTGTTGTTCCTGAAATAGGCTACCACATCTCTGTCAATCCATGTGCCTCTGTCAGCTTTGTTAACTGTCACTATCAACTGCTATGAGACTGAGCATCCGTTGAAGCTTTCATCCGTTGATGGCTTTATCCGTTGATGCTCTAGCAGTGCATCCGTTGAGGCTTTCATCCATTGATGGCTTTATCCGTTGATGCTCTAGCAGTGCATCCGTTGAAGCTTTCATCCGTTGATGGCTTTATCCATTGATGCTCTAGCAGTTAAAGATTTATCCGTTGAAGCACTTATCCGTTGAAGCGTTAGAGACATCCATTGAAGCTTAGTTTCTTATCCGTTGAAGGTCTTCAATATCCGTTGACACTTCTTCACTTATACAAAATTACAAGGCATGAAATATTTACAATTAGCCCTCCTACTTGTACATCCATTAGTAGTCAACATGACTGATTATCTCCTAACAACATCTAAGAATTATAGCTTGAAACCAGAGAGTGAGATGTGCTACAATACCAAACTTATTGCTAAGTAAGGCTACTCCTTCAACGGATAGCCAAGATGGTCTTATCCGTTGAGGCTACAAACACTAGATTTCTACTTAAGTGTTTTGCTGAACTTATCATCAAACTAATACACATATTCCTAACAATGGTTCTTTGATGTTATTAAGAATGGTAGGAGTATAAAAGTTTCTGTGTTTTCAAATCATTCTCTTTCAGTGTTTGGTGTTTGGTAATTATATTTTTGAAGAGTATTATTGTATTTGTATGGTTTGGTGTCTGAGGATCAACAAAGGACAGTTTGCAAAGAATAAGGCTTACGGCTCAAGATCAAAAAAGAATCAGGGTTTAAGGGTAAAGAGCTTGAAGCATATGCATTATAAAACATGAGTTATATTTAATAATAGTAACATGTTATGAAACAGTTCGAAAACATTGGTAATATATCTTGAAGAAAAGTTCAGAAATACTTGCCTTACAAGGCTTTACAACTATTACTGATCAACTCTGAGCCGACTCTGCTGCTCAGGTTCTAACGTCCAACCACTAGCTTCCATTGGATTCGACTCCGACACTCAGGTCTTTCTGTTGAAACTCTATTGAGCTCGTCAACTGACCACTATGTTATCTTTAGTCCATCGTCCACTTTCAGGTTCCCGACTATAACCTATAGGGTCGAAATACCTTATATTAGACGTCTAGGTATGCTTGACATATTCTCAATACTAATTTTTACTTAACTATATTCAAACCCGACTCATAACACAAACAGTATTGCAATACAGGCATCAGTTAGGGCTCACATTATCAAAAATCGATTCAGTGTTCATTTTCAGAAAATACGTATACTTGTTATCGTATGAAATTAGGGTTATTGGTTTCGACAAAACATTCCACTACAATGTACAATTCAGGTTTTGTATAAAATTTACGCTTATGTACATACTTATACTCACTCGACGTCCCGATAATCCCCGGGTACGTTCCCGTATTTTCGTAGTTCGATTTTCCGAAAATCGGGCAGCGTCTCCTTTGTTTATCGGACTACCCGTCGAATACAATCGACGTCAAACCAACTACAATCAAGTTCACAACAACCATAACCCAAAATCCAACCACCAATTCAAGCCAACAATCAATCCAATCACAATTTATTCATTAACTTACGTACTTGACTTTAATATAAAAATCAAATTCTCGTTTCAAAGATAATTTCATGAACTAATTTATTTATTTTAAAATATTAGGACTCAGATAACGATCATCACAGTCCACCGTCGGCTCACTGAGGCTCACCGCCGGCGGCAGTAATATTTACGGGTACCCGATTAAATTCGGGCTTCCAACGCAAATTTCACCGATTAGGTTTTATAATATACCGCACGAAAGCAACTTTATTTCACGAACTCCAATCAAGTAATTTCTGCAGGATAGGGATTAAGATTAAAATTAACAAAAATCACAACCCAGCTAGAAGCACGCGCAAACACGCGGCCCCAACCGGAAAATAACCGGAATTTGTGCGACTCAGGCGGCCCAAAGAACAGAGCAACTATAGTAACATGGCAGGACTACAACAGAGACACACACATAACAGCTATACACGCACAGACCCACATATACATACAAGCAGAAACACCACTGGAATAGCCTTCGCCGACCGGAACTCCGGCGGCGGCTTACCGGAGAAAACGAAGGTGACAGCCCGAGAAGAGAAGTCAGGAAAAGTAGAATCACAGGGGAAAACAAAATGTTCACGGGGAGGGAAACACCCGGAGAAGAAAAAGAAAAGAGATTGAGTGAGATTAACTGGAAGAGAGAGGTGGGTCTGCGTGTGTGTGTCTGTGTTTTTATCCTTTTATTTCATTCTCTTGCTGGTTTATAAGGTAACACGTGTCCAAAATTTTACTGAAAATACGACACGTGTATTCGAGATAATCACGAAAGCCCTGAGACTCAGTTTGTCCTGATATGACGCTGTAAATAAGCTATTAACGATACATATCGCGCATTAAAATTTAATCTAAATAATTTCAAAATAATCTTAAAATTTCCGGAATATTAAAAAGTTAATAAAAGAAAAATTTTGCAATTTTTTATGTATTTCTTAAATGCACTCCATACCCGCAATTCCTAACTAACGAACCGAGCTGTATTTAAAACAGATTCAGAAAATCATGAAAATAGTCTTAAAATGTTATAAATATCCTGAAGTAAATAAAAACGTAAATTTCATAATTTTAAAATAATTTTTAAAATGCACTTTATACCCGCTTTTAACAAATAAACAAAACAACGCGCGAGTAAAATTAATCCCGAAAATTTCTAAAATAATTTTAAAATTCTCGAAATATTTTAAACTTAAACAAATATAAGTTTCATAATTTTTAAAGATTTTCTGAATTAAATATAAATTTTACAAATAAATACAATCAGAAAATCATACAGGGTTAAATAATTGATGAAATATTGATTTTTCAGTTTTATAAAATCCCAAAAATAAATATTGTAATTGTAAAATCAAAAAAACAATTTTAGAGACATTTCAAATATTTATGCAAATAAATTTGCACTAAATTCACTGTTAAAAGTGAAAACAATTCAATATGACTCCATAATTAATCGCGCGGACAACCCGATACATTATAAATCACATATGGATAATAATCAAACAACACATAGCGGTTAAAACCAACACGCATATTTTATTTATTTACTGATTTCCATAATTGCACAATTAAATAATTCAAAAAGATTACACGAGTCGTTATAGATATGTTATAGTTGTATAAGAAATCCTAATACATATCTAACTATTGATTGCTACAATAAGTAAAGTTCTACACTGACATATCTCTATATATATATCCACCTATGATATCTCCTGATTTCCAGCTTGACAAATACTGATATGAGCAAATACTGATGACAAGTACTGATCATCAAATACCGACGATAAATGTTGATGACATCATCTTTGTCAAACTCTGATATCAAATGCTGATGCCAAACTCTAATAGCTAAGTACTGATATCATCAATTACATCTAACAATCTCCCCCAACTTGTGCATTATGTAAATATGTACAAGTTTCTAATTGATGATGTCAAAACTATCTAAATTCAAAAATACTAACAAATGTACAATCTTACAGTCAGTGTATCGGACTTTATCTTCAGTCTTCAACCTTGGCAAATCCAGTAGCATCATCAAAGAATTTCTTGAGTAGATTTTCTTTAAGAACATTCAAATACATCTCCATTCTCTCTTTGATATCCTTGTGATCTTCTCTAGATTTATCATTCTGATAGATAACAGCTCTAAGGTCATGAATATTTGATCTTCTAAGTGATAAATCATCCAGCTCTAAGAATCCAACTTTCTTGCCATTTGGATTGAAAGTAAGAACTTTTATACCAATTGATGTAGTTGTTAACATATATAATGATATTATATTATTAGATAGTTTTATTATTATAATAGTTTCCTTATTAGAATATTTTCCTTTATTATGTTTGGTTGTTGACTATATAAGCCCCTCTTCTATTGTAATTGAGAATCAGTCGAAACATAATTAAACCATATTTCTCTATATTCTCGTCAGAATTTATCACGGTATCAAGAGCAATGGTTCAATCCTGGATTGGTTGATGGAGAGTCGATCGTTGTGGCTAACACATGCTGGGTTTAGAACAAGTGTTTCGATTATTATTTTTTCTCCTCTTCTTTTCCAAATCTCCTTTTTGGATATTTTGAGTTTTAATCATAATTAATATTTTTTTTCTTCAAATTGGTTGGTTTTCTCTGGGGAAACAATATTGATTTTGGCCGGAGTTTTTTTCTCGTGATTTTATTTTATTTTGGTTGAGATCTAATACACACTTTCTGCATCTCTTTGATGATATTGACTCATTGATAAAAAAAATTCCTTACTTTCCATCTCACCTTCTTTTCTCTTTCTCGCGTGATCTATAATGAGAGTAGCATAGGCACATCGACCCTTCATGAGATTGGTTTGGTTTATTTGGTGCTCTAGGCACAATCGGCCCTTCATGCGATTTGTTTAGTTTTTTTGGATGGCTTTAGTTTATTTGGTGCTCGAGGCACAATTGGCCCTTCATAGAATTATTTAGTTTATTTGGTGCTTGAGGTACATTGGCCCTTTGGGTAATTTGATTAATTTGAATATGGATTTGGATTCGGTTAGATTTGGATATGGATTTGGATTCAATTTTGATTTTAGTTGGATATTAGGTATGGATAAACTTTGTTATGTTTTATTTATATACGGTTTGTATTGAATCTTTGTTTTATATTAGATTTCGAGTTTGTTTGTATTAGGTTGATTATGGAGTTTGGATTTGAATTTGGATTCAGTTTTATATGTAGTTTTGGTATTGTTTTCTATGGTTGCAGATTTGTTGCTTTGGTGATTTGATTGCTTTGTTTTCTCTTGGGTTGCTGCGTCTTCAAATGATTTCCCTTTTGTTAACGCATTCTCATTTATTATTGCGTCTTTGGATTTGTTTGGAAATTTTTAGTTTGTTTGGATTCGTAACTTTGTTTTTGGATTTGTTTGGTGTTGAGTGGCATTTATGACACTTTATTACGCTCCGTAAAGCTTTGAATTGGTGTTTTTATACTCAAGTTGTTGTTGTTTTTACGTGTTTTTGTAGTGTTTTTGCATTGCAGGCATTTTCCAGGTAATCAGGTAAATTAGCATGGTTATAGTGCTAATTTGGTGTTTGGATGGTGTTGGAGTAAAGGCTCGTGAAATGTGATGGCCTCAACCCCAGGGTCAGGAGTTGACGTCATCAACAACCACAATAACAAACATAACATAATCAATTCCATGATAGAATATAAATACAACCCCGTTTTCCAAGATCTTTTCCAGGTTTAAGTATGATTTAGGCTACACTGTTACGACCGGCATTTTATGTAATATTATTTGTGAATTTGGTATAATATTAAGTCAAATGAAAATATATTCAATGATTGTACGTTTGTGTGAGTGAAAACTTCTGCATTATAAATTTGCTTTGGGTAGTATATGATTTTTCAAAGCAAGAGTTTATTTAATTTCTTTATTTTTGATTTATAAGGAATATTCTAAGCTTTGGAAAAATCTTCTTTTAAAAGGCATTTTGATCACAAATTTTGAAAATGATTTTATAAAGTCTCTAAAAATACAAGTTATTTTATGGTATAAATTTTATAATTTTTGAACTTGTATTTTATTTTATAAAAATAAATCTTTACAAATTTTATTTGTTATAATTATCAAATTACATGAATAACCTTGCATGCAAACTCTCTTTCTATTCTCTCAAAGGGCAAATAAGACTTTTCCAACCCCACTAAGTCATTTGATTATTACCAAATTACTACCTTAGCCTTGCATGCAAAATGGCCTAACTTTAGCCAAGGGACATTTTTGTAAGTTCTCACTTCCACTCATTACTTGTCAACCAAATAGCATAAAACAAACAAATCAAAGTGGAGAGAAGTCATTCATCATTTCACACTCCAATACACCACAAAAATTTCTCTCTTCCCCTCCCTCCCTTTTGCTCTCGGCCGAACCCCATTTCCCCCACTCCCTTCCATTTTTCATTCCATTTCTCATCTTCCCTAGTGTAATTCTTTCACCTACATTTATTTTATATACTTCCCAAGAGTTTTGTGATTTGGAAGATGAAGTTTCATGGTTGCATGTGTAGTTTTGTGTGATCTCCAAAGAGAAACTCTTGATTCTTGTGAATTCAAGAGCTCTCTATGAGATATATTATGTATATGTGCTAACTAAGTGTTTTATGGAGATATCATGCTTTAAAATCCTTTGCATGCTACTGAAATCTCATTATAAATTTATGTTTAGCCATGCATGCTAGTTTTAAGACATTAAAATGATGATCAACCATGTTTTGCATGCTATTCTTTTCGAAATCATGTTGTTATCTATAAAATTCGAAATAGATGTGCTTAAATAGATTGTTTCCATGATGAATTTCCTATTAATACTTAAAAGGAGTTATATTTCATAATTATTAAGGATAAGTATTAGGTGCAAGTCGATTTTGCAAGCATTTACAACTTTATGCCTAGCCGAAATCTTGTTATGTGCTTTCCATGAGTTGCATGTTATATATTTAGTTGCATGTTGTTGTTTTTAGGCATGGATGATCTCACCCAATGTTATTTTGAGAATAAAGGAGTTAGTTCAGTAGATTACCATGTATAAGTCTTGGTTTAAGTATTGAGTTTTTGTTAGTTGAGTTGTCAAGTCAAAACCTTGGAAAAATGAGAGTTATAGTTTCTGCAGAAAAATCAGTTTAATACCCTGAGGTTTGCATGTCATTTGGTTAGGTGCACAAGTAGAATAATAAAATCTGTCCAGCAGGGGACAGTTTTGTTGCAACTTAGAAATAGGGAGATTTGGCCATGTCATGGGTAGGCCCTCATTAGGCCCAATTGGGCCTTAGTTAGAGGGTATGTCAGAGAAGTTTTTCCAACCATAGTTCATAGGATATGAGCTAGAACCATGTGTCACAAGTTAATTCAAGTCAGGGCATTTTCTGCCCAGAAAAACAGGGGAACCTTGGACTTTTAGCTTAGGCCCAAGAAGGCCCAAGCCAGGCCTTTGAGCCACATCAAGCTTGTGAGATGCCCTTAGGTCAGGAGAGTCTTGTGTAAAAATTTTGAAGAAAAACTTGTAGTTTAAGAGTGTCTAATGCACTCAAGAAACCTTAGTTACCATTCTGAAATTTGCACCAGTGAGCACTTTCACTTATCACATAGTTTTAGAACACTTAGAAGTGAGTATTAGGTCAACCACCATAGTTGTAAGATAGTATAAGGTCAGTAGAGAAAAAGGCACAAGTGAGGGTCAATAGGTTTTGGATAATTTAGGAAAGGCACATTGAGTTAGGAAGCCCAAATTTGAAGACTTTGTTTAGTTAGCGACCAAGTGACTTAAGTGGTGAGTCGAGATCATCCAAGCCTAGTGTGGCATTATGGTGTATATGATGTTATTTGGTATTAATATACGATATGTGATTATGTGGCTACGTGTGTACATTTGAAAATATAATGGTGGATATGAATTAAGTGCGTATAGACCTAAGTGCCATCCATGTTTAATTTCGGGTTGTAAATAGGTTAAGATGTTAAGAATATATTATAATGAGGATTATTATTATTTATGTAGGATCTCGAGACGAGGGAAAACTTGCCATAAAAGTCGAGTGAAGCTCCAGTTGTTGCTCCTACCAGTCAGACCAGACCAGTCTATCTCAAGGCAAGTGATTCAACTTGACCTTCGTATTTACTGTAAATAGTTCATATATATATCGATGCAATTATCCTGAGTCATTTTGATATATTTAAATGAAGCGTATCTTTTGTTTATCTTTGAGTTACATAGAGATGCCATGAACCCTCGAGTACGTATTGCAAGTAGTTCAAAAGTCTTTCATGATAGTTTAATGCCATGATAAAATAGAGATTTGTTATAATACCTTATTGATCCTTTTGATTATCATGCTATTGATCCCTGAGAAATCTTGATATTGCACCCTGATGCTTTCATTCAACTCTTGAAATAACCTCGATAGAAACTTTATCTTGATACCTAAAAGCCAATCATTTCTTAAATTCATTCATGATTGTTTGATAACCCTATCCTTACCCTAAAAGCTTGATACCCTGTTATATCTTGAGCTGATGATCACTTTCTTTATATTTTAACACCTCTATCCTATTGGAACCAGTGATGCTTATCTTCTTGATGTTCTAATACCTATACCTTGTCTACAACCATTGCTTTAAGCCTAGTTTGGCATTACTCTTTCATATTATCCAATAGCCTTGCTCAATTTCCTTGTCAAAGTTCTTGTTTATGGAAACCTCTCAATTACCCTAATATAGTAAAGTCTAGTGGATCATGGCCCTGAGATTTAGTGTCATATTTCCAGTGTTTCAAGTTGATCTATAATCCCTTGATAAAAATGATTACAGTCGAAAGAGATTTTGTCATAAATCGGCATCAGTTTTTAAAATGATTAAAATGTGGATTTTTCAGTCCCAAAGGGGGATAAATGTTTTCTTTGAATGGTGGATCTGGACTGAGACGCGAGTCCTTTCCACACTTATATTAGGCTTAAAAGTTGCCTAGGGATTCCCAATAATGTTTTAGAACCCAGCGAGGTTCGGGATTACTTCGCGGCTGATCACCGGCTGTAATCCGTAGCGTCATAAAATGATTTTGATTAAGAATGATTTTTAAAATTTGTTTTGATGCAAGCAAAATGACGCCAACTCACATAAGTTTTATCTCTCGTTATCATTGATTATGTCTTTCCATTGTCATTCCTAAAGGTATATCTCGATTTATGTTTTGCGTTGTACTATTAGCACTTGTTGAGCTTTTGGCTCACTTCTTGCTTTACCCTTATATTACAGCTAGAAGCTATGGTTAGATTCAAGCAGACTGCCCGTAAGACCTGTGATATTGATGCTTATGTTCGAGCTCAGGTAGAATAAGTAATAATAGTTGTGTGAGGACTCGGTATGTGTAATCAGATGTAATAGTTGGTAGTGTTGGGCTGTTCCAAACCCTAAACTGTAAGATCTTGGATTTTGGTTGTGTATTCTTCATTAAAAAGATGTAATAGCTATATTTATTTCGCTATTTAAGTTGGGGGTGTGACAGGTTTTGGTATCAGAGCTACGGTTTAGAGTCCCTGGACAGCCCAAATAGGTTATAGGATTTGTGTGTAGGTTATAGATATTATGCGAGAGAGTAGGTTAAGTAAATTATTATTAATAATCCTCTTATTGGTTGTCAGCAAAGGGCGCATTCCTCGTCATCCTCTGGGTCGGACGACACTATTGCTTTCTCCGTGTATGCTGAGTTGAGGCGCGAGTTCGACATGCTTCAGGGCAAGTACGACCGACTGATAGACCGACTGAAGAACGTGTATCCGGACAGCCGAAACTACGAAGGGAAGCCCAAGGAGCAGATGATTGCGAGACTTGAGACCTTGGTTCAGTACGTCAATACTAAGCTTGAGGAGATGCCAGCACACCGGGACCGTACCAGCCAGTATGTCATTCAGATGGTGGCGGATGAGCTCCAGAGCATTGTGAAGACGCTTCGAGAGGAAAAGACTACCAAGCCCCGTTCAGATGGAGTGGAGCCTTAGTTCTTTCCATTTACCTTTCATGTTGTTGTACTATCAGACTCTATGGAATCCCCAGTTGTTTCCGTCTTTCCTTTAAATAAGCCTGTTATTCCTAGAATCAGACTATGTCCCAATCCTATGTACTGTGACCTTTAAAAATTTCAATAATTATGTGCTATTGTTCCATTTGCTCTCAACTGTTATTTTATGTTTTTATCATCATATCTGCTTAATTTGGAAACTTGACCCCATATGTAAATGAGAATGCCATGCGATACCCTCGAATCATTTTATCATTCATATTTGTTATGACACAACTCTTATTTTAGGATCATGCCTCCCAAAAAGAAGAACCCAACAACCACCTTCACCACAGACCCAAATATTCTTCGACTACTGGAAACCTTGCAACAGCAAACCAATGCTATAGCTCAACAACAACTAACCCTTCAACAACGAATTGAAAACCAAGATAACCGTGAGCCACACCAACCACCTGAACCACCAGTACCACCTAGACAAATTGTCACTTTCAAAGCTTTTCAGAATGTGAATCCACCTGTATTTCATGATACCACTGATCCAGTGATAGCAAACACCTGGATCAAGGAGATGGAAAGGGCTTTTGAGTTGGTACAGTTAGGAGACGATCAGAAGACGCCGTATGCCACTTACTTCTTGAAGGGAGAAGTCATCTATTGGTGGGAATCAGTAAAAGCTATGGAAGTCACTCAGCAGGTTTCTTGGGAGAGATTTAAAAAGTTATTTCTGGACAAGTATTACCCTAAGTACATGCAGAATCAGATGGAGCTAAAATTTCTTGATTTGAAGCAAGGGAACATGACTGTATTGGAGTATGAGAAGAAGTTCACTGAGTTGTCAAGGTTTGTGACAAAGTATACCAGCACTGAGGAGGAAAAAGCAAAGAAATTTCAGCAAAGATTGGAGCCTTGGATCAGAGATAGGGTGGCTATGTTTGAGCTTGAAACTTATGCGGGAGTAGTACAGAAAGCTGCTCTGATTGAGAATAATGGGATGCAGTCAAGGAAAGAGAGGGATAACAAGAAGAGGAAGGTTCCATTTTATGGAGAAAAGTCTGAAGCTGGAAGTTCGCAAGATCGGAATGTAAAGAGGATTGGTTTCCAGAAGGGCAGAAATTTTCAAAGGAAGGGAAATTTGGGCAAAAGGCAAGAATCAAAAGGGAACAATCAGGCAAGCCAAGGGCAAGTTGGAGAAAACAGGTTCCAGAGGCCAGAATGCAAGCACTGTGGAAGAAGGCACCCCAGAGTATGCAATAAGCTGAGTATGACCTGTTATAGGTGCAATCAGAAGGGATATTTGGCAAACGAGTGCAAGATGCCGAAGCCAGGAGTTACGTGTTACAAGTGTGGGAAGACTGGACACATGGCTAGGGAGTGTAAGGCAACAGGACCAGTCAGAGCTCTGATGAACGTGGCAAGTACCAGTGCAAGCATGCCAGCTGAGGTATTGGCTTTACCTCCACCACCCGCACCAACCCCGCAAGCAACAGCAAGGACATTTGATCTAAAGATGAAAGATGCTGTTCAGAATTCTGAGGTGATAGCAGGTACACTTTTACTCAATAATGTCAAAGCTAAAGTATTGATTGATTCGGGAGCAACAAGATCTTTCATATCAGAATCTTTTGTTGATAAGCTCCAATGTGATAAAACGGTTATGAGTGAGGTAGTAAATGTGGTAATTGCGAACCAAGAGGATTCCTGTGAATCAATTTTGTCCAAAATGTGAGATTGATATTTCGGGATATAAGTTCTCAGCCGACTTGATACTCTTCAAGCTGGGAGAGTTTGATATAATTTTAGGAATGGATTGGTTAGGAGAGAATAGCGCTCAGATAAATTGTAAGACCAAGAGAGTGTATTTAAAGACGAAGAGTGGAGAGAAGGTAGTATTTAAGGGGCAGAGGCAAGGGCAACTATTTCTTACAATTATTCAGGCTAAGAAGTTACTTAGAAAAGGTTGTGAGTCGTTCCTAGCATATGTAGTGGATTCAGAGAGAGGCAGCCCCAGCATGGAAGATATTCCTGTAGTTAATGAGTTCCCCGATGTGTTTCCCGACGAACTACCAGGCTTACCACCAGATCGACAAATTGAGTTCGAGATCAACCTTGCTCCAGGCACGGAACCAGTTTCAAAGGCTCCGTATAGGATGGCACCAGCAGAAATGAAAGAGTTGGCGAGCCAGCTACAAGAATTATTGGATAAGGGAGTGATACGACCAAGTACGTCGCCATGGGGAGCACCTGTTCTCTTTGTGAAGAAGAAAGATGGGAGTATGCGTCTATGCATAGATTACCGGGAGTTGAATAAAGTAACGATCAAGAACCGCTACCCGCTACCAAGGATAGATGACCTTTTTGATCAGTTAAAGGGAGCAAAATGCTTTTCGAAGATTGATTTGAGATCGGGATACCATCAATTAAAGATCAAGGAAGAAGATATTCCCAAGACCGCATTTAGGACCAGATATGGGCATTATGAATTCCTAGTAATGCCGTTTGGATTGACCAACGCTCCGGCTGCATTTATGGATCTGATGAATCGAGTATTTAAGAAGTATTTGGATAAATTTGTCGTGGTATTTATTGATGACATCCTTATTTATTCTAAGTCGGAAGAAGAACATATGCAGCACCTCTGGATAGCATTGGAGATACTCCGACAAGAGAAGTTGTATGCCAAGTTTACCAAATGTGAGTTTTGGTTAAAGGAAGTTCAATTTTTGGGGCATGTTATTGGAAATGAGGGAGTTAAAGTGGATCCGGCGAAGATTGAGGCAGTTATGAGTTGGGAGAGGCCAAAGACTCCTACGGAAGTGCGAAGTTTTCTAGGATTGGCCGGATACTATAGAAGATTCGTCAAGGATTTCTCGAAGATCGCCACGCCATTGACCAAGTTAACCAGAAAGAATCAAAAGTTTGAATGGAGTGCAGAATGTGAAAATAGCTTTCAAGAGTTAAAACAGAAGTTGGTAACAGCTCCGGTGTTGGTACTTCCAGATGATCAAGGGAATTTTGTAATATTCAGCGACGCTTCACATAAGGGTTTGGGTTGTGTGTTGATGCAACACAGTAAGGTAATAGCATATGCGTCAAGACAGTTGAAGCCGCACGAGTTAAAGTATCCGACGCATGACTTGGAACTAGCCGCCATAGTGTTCGCACTCAAGATTTGGAGACACTATCTCTATGGAGAGAAGTGTGAAATCTACACGGATCACAAGAGTTTAAAGTACATTTTTACTCAGAAAGAGCTCAATATGAGGCAGAGGAGATGGCTGGAATTGATTAAGGACTATGACTGTTCGATAAATTACCATCCTGGAAAGGCGAACGTAGTGGCCGATGCGCTGAGTCGGAAGGAGAGATTGAATATGATGATAACATCAAAAGAGTTATCTGAAGAAATCGGAAAATTTGAATTGGAACTTTGTGCTTATGGGAAAGTCAAAGAAGTTTGTCGTGCAATGACCTTTCAGCCAACACTAATGGAAAAGATAAAGAAGTGTCAAGAGGAAGTAATGGAAAAAGAGAAAAATCAGTTATCTGGAGAAGAGATTAATACTAAAAGGGATGAGCAAGGAATACTAAGGTTTTCATCCAGAATATGGATTCCTCATGTACCTGAATTAAAGAATAAGATCCTCCATGAAGCCCACCATTCGAAATTTTCAATCCACCCGGGAAGCACCAAGATGTATCAAGACTTAAAGAAGAACTTTTGGTGGCCAAATATGAAGCGAGACGTGGCAGAATGGGTTGCGAAGTGTTATACTTGTCAGAAAGTAAAGGCAGAACATCAACGACCAAGCGGATTAATTCAGCCCCTGAAGATTCCAGAATAGAAATGGGAAAATATCGCTATGGACTTTATAGTAGGACTACCGCGAACAAAATCCGGACATGACGCAATATGGGTTATAATTGATCGTCTTACGAAGTCGGCGCATTTCCTTCCAATAAATGAGAAGTCGTCACTGGACAAGTTGGTTCATCTGTATGTGCACGAAATCGTATTAAGGCATGGAGTACCCGTATCAATAGTTTCAGACAGAGATCCCCGATTTAACTCAAGATTCTGGAAGCAATTCCAGGAATGTCTTGGCACGAAGTTGAATATGAGCACGGCGTATCACCCGCAGACTGATGGTCAGAGCGAAAGGACGATTCAAACAATCGAAGACATGTTGCGCAGTTGTGCAATCGATTTTGCAGGAAGTTGGGACGACCACCTGCCATTGATTGAATTCTCATATAACAACAGCTATCATTCTAGTATCGGCATGCCACCATATGAAGCTTTGTACGGGCGAAAATGTAGATCACCAACAAGTTGGGATGAAGTAGGAGAAGGAAGAATTATCGGCTCAGAATTGGTACAACAGTTGCATGACTCAGTCAAGTTAATTCAGAAAAGGTTGCTTGCTGCTCAAGATAGACAGAGGAAGTATGCGGATCCAGCGCGTAAGGATGTTCAATTCCAAATTGGCGAAGCTGTGTTGCTAAAGGTGTCACCTAGGAAAGGGTTGATGAGATATGGCAAGAAAGGAAAGTTAGCACCTAGATACATAGGTCCTTTTGAGATTTTGAGTCAAGTAGGAAAGGTGGCCTACGAGTTGGCCTTACCACCTCAGTATCGGCATGTGCATAACGTGTTCCATGTGTCGTTACTTAAGAAATATAATCCTGACACTAGCCATGTGATAGAATATGAACCCGTAGAAATTCAGGCAGACCTGTCATTTGTGGAGCAACCGGTTAAAATACTCGACTGGCAAGTAAAGAGTCCTAGAAATAAGTCAGTAAAGTTAGTAAAAGTACTTTGGAAGAACCCTAAGGTCGAAGAGTCGACTTGGGAGTTAGAGTCTGATATGCGTTCCCGGTATCCTCATCTGTTCTCTTAGATTCTGGGGACAGAATCCCTTAAGGGGGAGAGGATGTTACGACCGATATTTTATATAATATTATTTATGAATTTGGTATAATATTAAGTCAAATGAAAATATATTCAATGATTGTACGTTTGTGTGAGTGAAAACTTCTGCATTATAAATTTGCTTTGGGTAGTATATGATTTTTCAAAGCAAGAGTTTATTTAATTTCTTTATTTTTGATTTATAAGGAATATTCTAAGCTTTGGAAAAATCTTCTTTTAAAAGGCATTTTGATCACAAATTTTGAAAATGATTTTATAAAGTCTCTAAAAATACAAGTTATTTTATGGTATAAATTTTATAATTTTTGAACTTGTATTTTATTTTATAAAAATAAATCTTTACAAATTTTATTTGTTATAATTATCAAATTACATGAATAACCTTGCATGCAAACTCTCTTTCTATTCTCTCAAAGGGCAAATAAGACTTTTCCAACCCCACTAAGTCATTTGATTATTACCAAATTACTACCTTAGCCTTGCATGCAAAATGGCCTAACTTTAGCCAAGGGACATTTTTGTAAGTTCTCACTTCCACTCATTACTTGTCAACCAAATAGCATAAAACAAACAAATCAAAGTGGAGAGAAGTCATTCATCATTTCACACTCCAACACACCACAAAAATTTCTCTCTTCCCCTCCCTCCCTTTTGCTCTCGGCCGAACCCCATTTCCCCCACTCCCTTCCATTTTTCATTCCATTTCTCATCTTCCCTAGTGTAATTCTTTCACCTACATTTATTTTATATACTTCCCAAGAGTTTTGTGATTTGGAAGATGAAGTTTCATGGTTGCATGTGTAGTTTTGTGTGATCTCCAAAGAGAAACTCTTGATTCTTGTGAATTCAAGAGCTCTCTATGAGATATATTATGTATATGTGCTAACTAAGTGTTTTATGGAGATATCATGCTTTAAAATCCTTTGCATGCTACTGAAATCTCATTATAAATTTATGTTTAGCCATGCATGCTAGTTTTAAGACATTAAAATGATGATCAACCATGTTTTGCATGCTATTCTTTTCGAAATCATGTTGTTATTTATAAAATTCGAAATAGATGTGCTTAAATAGATTGTTTCCATGATGAATTTCTTATTAATACTTAAGAGGAGTTATATTTCATAATTATTAAGGATAAGTATTAGGTGCAAGTCGATTTTGCAAGCATTTACAACTTTATGCCTAGCCGAAATCTTGTTATGTGCTTTCCATGAGTTGCATGTTATATATTTAGTTGCATGTTGTTGTTTTTAGGCATGGATGATCTCACCCAATGTTATTTTGAGAATAAAGGAGTTAGTTCAGTAGATTACCATGTATAAGTCTTGGTTTAAGTATTGAGTTTTTGTTAGTTGAGTTGTCAAGTCAAAACCTTGGAAAAATGAGAGTTATAGTTTCTGCAGAAAAATCAGTTTAATACCCTGAGGTTTAGAGTGAGTTTTGACCATGTCATTGATGTGCACTTTGAGGCCCAAGCTACCAGAAGTTAGTATGGGGAGTATATAATAGGTTTTCGGAGTTGGTTGGAGGTTTGCATGTCATTTGGTTAGGTGCACAAGTAGAATAACAAAATCTGTCCAGCAGGGGACAGTTTTGTTGCAACTTAGAAATAGGGAGATTTGGCCATGTCATGGGTAGGCCCTCATTAGGCCCAATTGGGCCTTAGTTAGAGGGTATGTCAGAGAAGTTTTTCCAACCATATTTCATAGGATATGAGCTAGAACCATGTGTCACAAGTTAATTCAAGTCAGGGCATTTTCTACCCAGAAAAACAGGGGAACCTTGGACTTTTAGCTTAGGCCCAAGAAGGCCCAAGCCAGGCCTTTGAGCCACATCAAGCTTGTGAGATGCCCTTAGGTCAGGAGAGTCTTGTGTAAAAATTTTAAAGAAAAACTTGTAGTTTAAGAGTGTCTAATGCACTCAAGAAACCTTAGTTACCATTCTGAAATTTGCACCAGTGAGCACTTTCACTTATCACATAGTTTTAGAACACTTAGAAGTGAGTATTAGGTCAACCACCATAGTTGTAAGATAGTATAAGGTCAGTAGAGAAAAAGGCACAAGTGAGGGTCAATAGGTTTTGGATAATTTAGGAAAGGCACATTGAGTTAGGAAGCCCAAATTTGAAGACTTTGTTTAGTTAGCGACCAAGTGACTTAAGTGGTGAGTCGAGATCATCCAAGCCTAGTGTGGCATTATGGTGTATATGATGTTATTTGGTATTAATATACGATATGTGATTATGTGGCTACGTGTGTACATTTGAAAATATAATGGTGGATATGAATTAAGTGCGTATAGGCCTAAGTGCCATCCATGTTTAATTTCGGGTTGTAAATAGGTTAAGATGGTAAGAATATATTATAATGAGGATTATTATTATTTATGTAGGATCTCGAGACGAGGGAAAACTTGCCATAAAAGTCGATTGAAGCTCCAGTTGTTGCTCCTACCAGTCAGACCAGACCAGTCTATCTCAAGGCAAGTGATTCAACTTGACCTTCGTATTTACTGTAAACAGTTCATATATATATCGATGCAATTATCCTGAGTCATTTTGATATATTTAAATCAAGCGTATCTTTTGTTTATCTTTGAGTTACATAGAGATGCCATGAACCCTCGAGTACGTATTGCAAGTAGTTCAAAAGTCTTTCATGATAGTTTAATGCCATGATAAAATAGAGATTTGTTATAATACCTTATTGATCCTTTTGATTATCATGCTATTGATCCCTGAGAAATCTTGATATTGCACCCTGATGCTTTCATTCAACTCTTGAAATAACCTCGATAGAAACTTTATCTTGATACCTAAAAGCCAATCATTTCTTAAATTCATTCATGATTGTTTGATAACCCTATCCTTACCCTAAAAGCTTGATACCCTGTTATATCTTGAGCTGATGATCACTTTCTTTATATTTTAACACCTCTATCCTATTGGAACCAGTGATGCTTATCTTCTTGATGTTCTAATACCTATACCTTGTCTACAACCATTGCTTTAAGCCTAGTTTGGCATTACTCTTTCATATTATCCAATAGCCTTGCTCAATTTCCTTGTCAAAGTTCTTGTTTATGGAAACCTCTCAATTACCCTAATATAGTAAAGTCTAGTGGATCATGGCCCTGAGATTTAGTGTCATATTTCCAGTGTTTCAAGTTGATCTATAATCCCTTGATAAAAATGATTACAGTCGAAAGAGATTTTGTCATAAATCGGCATCAGTTTTTAAAATGATTAAAATGTGGATTTTTCAGTCCCAAAGGGGGATAAATGTTTTCTTTGAATGGTGGATCTGGACTGAGACGTGAGTCCTTTCCACACTTATATTAGGCTTAAAAGTTGCCTAGGGATTCCCAATAATGTTTTAGAACCCAGCGAGGTTCGGGATTACTTCGCGGCTGATCACCGGCTGTAATCCGTAGCGTCATAAAATGATTTTGATTAAGAATGATTTTTAAAATTTGTTTTGATGCAAGCAAAATGATGCCAACTCACATAAGTTTTATCTCTCGTTATCATTGATTATGTCTTTCCATTGTCATTCCTAAAGGTATATCTCGATTTATGTTTTGCGTTGTACTATTAGCACTTGTTGAGCTTTTGGCTCACTTCTTGCTTTACCCTTATATTACAGCTAGAAGCTATGGTTAGATTCAAGCAGACTGCCCGTAAGACCTGTGATGTTGATGCTTATGTTCGAGCTCAGGTAGAATAAGTAATAATAGTTGTGTGAGGACTCGGTATTTGTAATCAAATGTAATAGTTGGTAGTGTTGGGCTGTTCCAAACCCTAAACTGTAAGATCTTGGATTTTGGTTGTGTATTCTTCATTAAAAAGATGTAATAGCTATATTTATTTCGCTATTTAAGTTGGGGGTGTGACATACACAACTATCACAACCTAATTTACTTTATACAATTGTTAGGGCGAAAACACGCGCTAATATTCACGCAAGTATACGCGTTCGCAAGTAATATAGAATACTTTCTAGTTCGTTCCCTCAGAGACTCAGACTAAATTATTGTCTAATTAAACTCACTCACCAATGTATGATTACTTCTCAATGTTAAGATACTAACACTTAAAATTGTTGATTAAATATTAACTATAATTAACTACTTAATTAATCACTTAACTAACACTTCAATTTATCAATAATAAAACACTCATGAGATCACAACTTCATTATTACTTCCTTCTATAGCCATTGTTATTACCTTTAGCATGTAACAATGATGATATTAATCGAATAACACGAAACTGATAAAAGCCAACTTTCATTGTACTAATACCATTCTACCAAGCATCCACAATTAAGATAGAAGTTGAATAGTCATCAATTATGTTGAGTTCCCATATGTCTACAGAAATTGACAACACAACGATTTAAGCACAAGTTATTCCTTTTGATTACATAGGGCAAATAAAACTGTTAGAGTTACCCACTAATCATGCACAACGTACATTAACCTATGCTAGCATGGCAAGTTCTAAATCTCAAGATCCACCGTCGCTTCATAAGAGATTAACACCCTATCTTATATGTTCACGATGCACATAAGACGAATACGCACAACCAATACTAGATATCATGCAATCATCACACACTAAAGTATTAAACAATTAACTAAAGAATTCCATAATAAATCCGTTGCAACCCCATGATCACGATTAGCCCACAATAGCACTTATCGTCATCATGGGTTCATATGAAATCATGATAAACAAACACAAGAAAATAATAACTAAACTAATTATACTAAAACAGAGTACGTCACAAGAGTAAATAAGTTCAAAGCAAGAAAACTAGCATCCAACGTTACAACGAAACAAGAATCACAAGAAGATATGCTTCCTCTTCGTTGCGGTGTGCTAAATCGGTCTTCTTCCTTATCTCCTTCGCTCCTTGCGTAAAAACACAATCTTCTTCAATCCACACTTGTGAAAACGTCTCAAATCTACTTATATAATAGTCCCAGAAAACTCAGATTACATAGAAGTGGAAACCAAACAGAAGTAGAAGTCCTAAAATAAATTGTCTTTTTTCCCGACCCTGCGCGGCCGCTCAGCCTAGCTGAGTGGGCGCTCAGCTTGCTGCGCGGCCGCTCAGCAATGCTGAGCGGGCGCTCAGACCTCTACTGGAAAAATTCTGATTTTGCTCCATTTTTTTGCCGTAATCTGCCCGTTTCTTTCCTCTCGCAATGGTGAACACATGCCAAGGCTTATTCTTGATGATTCCTCCCCCGAAATGCAACTAAAACCCTGAAATGCATAAACACTAGAAAAACGCATCAAATACACAAAATACTTGATTTCAAGACACCAATTTAAGCCATTTTAAGACGCTCTAAGTGGTATAAAATGCCACTTATCACACCCCAAACTTAAATCGATGCTTGTCCTCAAGCGTCACAGACTCAAAAACAAATAAAAACATGCATGAATGCAATCTATATGAAAATGCAGCGATCCCCCTTACTACAATTAATCAACCAAATTGCCACATCTCAACGAATGCAGTTAGACAACTAAAGATCAATAAACTCATGCAAACGAACATACAGCCAGAAACGTGGTGTGTGCAAATTCTTAACAGATATGCTTCGGAACTAGACCAATTACTATGACTAGACTATCCTCAAGGCAATCCTACGATTATACAAAGAATAAAAAATTCTAGGCACAAAGTGATATACAACACTACAAGAACTCTGGAGCTTACTACGGAATCGTGCTTTTTATTTACAACTCAAATGCTTATTTGACCGTGCAATGAGTGAGGTCCACAAAAGACTTATACAATGGTATCCATGTAACGAGCGTTAGGTTAGCGGATCCCAGACTCTAAAAGCCTTAGGTCAGTAGGCACAAAGTCCCCTAAGAACTTAATAACTCGAATACCAAAGAGCCCACTCTTGATCAATTATGCAAATTTTTTTTTTTTTTTAACTTCTGAGCAAGTGCGTTTCGCTCCATCTTGCTCAACCCTAGACTACTCGCACCATATGCGAGCCGGCTACTAGCTATTTGACGCCTAGCCACAACTAGCAACAACTTCCATATTTTTTTCTCCAATTTTTTTTTTCTTTTTAATGCCTTTATCACTAAGAACCTATAATCGAATTCTAAGCATAATAAGTAGATTGACCTTGAAAATAACCAAATCATAACAACAATCTAGCCCTTACGTAAGACTTAGTGGACTTACAATTATTTCTAGCATGCATATCAACCTACACAACTTAATATCACTTTAATGCTATCACTACACTCGCATCAATATCACAATTCAGTCGATAAATCATTGCAAAAGGGATCATGGTAAATGCATGAGCTACATGACATTCATAACAAAAAAAAACTATATGGCATAAATTATGCAACTATATGAACTAAATTATCATGAATATGCAACTAAATGACACACACACAATATTCCTTAACTACCACCCCCAAACTAAAAATCTTCACTGTCCTCAGTGAAAGTAGTAGAAAGGAACACAGGGTATACCTACTCGGAGTCATCATCATCATCACCCTCAGTGGGTGGAGTATCAGGCGGCGGGTATGCAGAGTCCTCACCAAAAACTGGCCACTGGATATCAGCTCCAAGGCCTCGAAAAGCAGTCCCTAACGCAAGGGTGAGCTCTTGAGCAAACCTGCTCTGCGTCTCATACATGGCATCCATCCGCCGTGAAAGCCTCCTATACTGGGCATCAACCATCCCAGCACCCTCCTGAGCTCTCGAAGAACCAGCCTCATCACGCCCTGGCCTAGCCATAGTAGCACCTCGTGCTGGACGCCCTCCTGGAAGACGATAACCCAGCCCATGCTCCTCAGGCTCACCATCGGTCCACTCCTGCATCCCATTCAGAGTGCCAGAATCAATCGGAGCTGCTGGCAACTGCAACTACTCATGAGCCGGCCAGTTCACTCCCACTGCTCGGTATAGCTTCGTAACCGTAGATGCATAAGGGATGTTCATATGCTTCGCTCCCCTCAAAAACTTCAGAATTCCTTGGTAAATAAACTCACCAAGGTCCACATAGTATTCCTCATTCAGAATTCCCCACAACAACTATGCTCTCTCAACTGTGACCTCGTGTGCATGCGAAGAAGGCAAAATATTAGCACAAATAAATGCATTCCATGCACGGGCATACCTGTTCATGGCGATCGCCGGAAAGTGACGATACTCATTAGTGCCGGTCCTGCAGGTCCAAACTGTGCCCGGTCGACAGAGAGTCGCACAAATCAAATCCAAGTCAAAATCCTCAGCAGTCTTTTCATTCCAGTTCTCCTCCTCGGGCTTCCTCTCTCGCTGTCCAATCACACGGCGAATCGCCGCAGGATGATAATCAACCGTCAGCCCTCGGACCACAGAAAACCCATTCTTTTCGGCCTTCGCGTTCGTGTAGAACTCGCGAACAACGCTCATCGGTACCGCTTCGGGTGACTCACAAAAAGCTATCCACCCCTTCTCTGCAATCATGGGCAGCAACTCACCATCCCTCCCCGATGGTAAAAACCCCCTCTCCTTCAGAATCGGCTTTCCCAACAGCCTAGTGTACTCCTCCTCCGCGGCTCTGTCAGTTAACCGAGGCCTTGCAGCAGTACCCCTCGATGAATCAGTAGTAGGAACTGTGCTGCTGCTGTCAATAGTGCGTGCTCTCTTGGGTGCCATTGATTCGTGAATAAAAGTGTGTAAGAACTGATTTTTGATATTTGTGAGAGGGTTTAAGTGTAGGAAGTTTTGTGGGAGATATGTAGGATAGGTGTATGTATATATAGGGTGTGGATTAGATTAGGGTTTGGAAATTAAGGGGTAACATGATGGGGTAGTGGGAACAAATCGTGGGTTTATGGGCTAAAACTGTTTTTATGTTTTTTTTTCTGAACTGTAAAAAAAAATAATTCTGGTACTCGACCCCTGAGCGGTCGCTCAGCAAAACTGAGCGGGCACTCAGCTTGCTGCGCGGTCGCTCAGCAAAGCTGAGCGGGCGCTCAGCTTGCTGCGCGGTCGCTCAGCAAAGCTGAGCGGGCGCTCAGCTTGCTGCGCGGTCGCTCAGCAAAGCTGAGCGGGCGCTCAGCTTGCTGCGCGGTCGCTCAGCAAAGCTGAGCGGGCGCTCAGGGGGTCACTGGAATTTTTTTTTTCAGCCCCTGTTTTCGGATTTTTTTGTGTTTTTGGATAGTTTATTAATTTCTAAGGGTTCCTGTAACAACAATTCATGGGTTGCCTCACACGCAGCGCTTCTTTTTCGTCATTAGCTTGACGTTTCGTACCCTTCTCAAGTAGTCAACAAAATGGCACTAACCACTTCTCGGTTTGCCATGTCCCCATAGTAGTGCTTCAACCGCTGACCGTTAACCTTGAATGCTTGGTCCGGATCATTCTTAAAAATTTCCACCGCTCCATGTGGAAACACAGTTTTGACAATAAAAGGTCCAGACCACCTTGATTTCAACTTCCCAGGAAAAAGTCGGAGCCGAGAGTTGAATAAGAGAACTTGTTGCCCTGGCATAAATAACTTTGGATGTAGCTTCCTATCGTGCCATCTCTTCACCTTTTCCTTATACATTTTGTTATTTTCGTACGCTTGAAGTCGAAATTCATCAAGTTCATTAAGCTGAAGCATTCTTTTCTTACCAGCTGCATCTAAATCCAGGTTCAACTTCTTCAATGCCCAGTAGGCCTTATGCTCAAGCTCTGCAGGTAGATGACATCCCTTACCATACACCAACTGAAACGGTGACATCCCAAGTGGAGTTTTGTATGCTGTTCTGTAAGCCCAAACATCTTCATCGAGCTTTAAAGACCAATCCTTCCTTGACGGACAAACAACCTTCTCTAGAATGCGCTTTATCTCTCTGTTAGACACTTCCGCTTGACCATTTGTTTGCGGATGATAGGCAGTAGCTACTCGATGATTCACATTATAACACTGCATCATAGAAGTGAACTTACAGTTGCAAAAATGCGATCCTTCATCACTTATGATTACCCGAGGTGTTCCAAACCTTGTGAAAATTTGCTTATGAAGAAAATTTAGCACTGCCTTTGCATCATTTGTCGGTAAAGCTTTAACTTCGACCCATTTTGAGACATAATCGACTGCCAGCAAGATGTACTGATTATTGCAAGACGAGATAAAAGGCCCCATGAAATCGATTCCCCACACATCAAAGACCTCGACTTCAAGCATCACATTTAATGGCATCTCATCCTTCCTTGACAAATTTCCCACTCTTTGGCAACGATCACACCTTAAAACAAACTGATGAGCATCCTTGAACAAAGTAGGCCAGAAAAAACCTGCTTGCAGAATACGAGCTACCGTCTTCTCACCACCATAGTGTCCACCATAAACTGTGGAATGGCAGTCTCGTAATATCCCCTCCGTATCACAGAACGGGATACATCTCCTGATGATCTGGTCAGCTCCCTGTCTAAACAAATATGGTTCATCCCACATATACCACTTCACCTCATGCAGAAACTTCTTCTTTTGAGCGGATGTCAAATTAGGAGGCATTATATTGCTGACGAGATAGTTTACAATATCTGCAAACCATGGTTCTTCCTCCTGAATTGTAAACAACTGCTCATCCGGAAAAGATTCATTGATTAACGTCCTATCTTGTGAAGTAGAATCGGGATTCTCCAACCTAGAGAGATGGTCAGCTACTTGATTCTCAGTACCTTTTCTATCTTTGATCTCTAACTCAAATTCCTGAAGTAAAAGCACCCAACGAATGAGTCTCGGCTTCGAATCCTTCTTGGAAACCAGATAGCGAATAGCTGCATGATCAGTGAATACTGTTACTTTCTTACCAAGCAGATAAGAGTGAAATTTCTCAAAACCAAAGACTATAGCCAAAAGCTCCTTCTCAGTAGTGGTGTAGTTCAATTGGGCACCATTTAAAGTCTTACTCGCATAGTAGACCACATGGAAGAGATTTTTCTTGCGTTGTCCCAGAGTTGCACCTACCGCATAATCACTTGCATCACACATCATCTCAAACGGTTCTGTCCAATCTGGTGCTGTAATAACTGGTGCAGTGATCAAACTCTTCTTGAGAGTCTCGAATGCTGCCACACATTCATCATCAAATTTGAAAGGCACATCTTTCTCAAGCAAATTGCACAACGGCTTAGATATCTTTAAAAAGTCCTTGATGAATCGCCGATAAAAACCCGCATGACCAAGAAAACTACGGATTCCTTTCACAGAATTAGGTGGGGGAAGATTTTCAATGACTCCCACCTTGGCCTTGTCCACCTCCAGACCCTTGCTAGAGACCTTATGCCCAAGGATAATGCCTTCACGCACCATAAAATGACATTTCTCCCAATTGAGCACCAAATTAGTTTCCACGCATCTTTTGAGTACGGCGCGCAGATTATTCAAACATTCATCATATGAGTGTCCAAAGATGGAGAAGTCATCCATGAACACTTTGACGTTATTTCCAATCATGTCAGAGAATATAGCCATCATACATCTCTGAAAGGTGGCCGGGGCGCCACATAACCCAAACGAAACTCTGCGAAAAGCAAACGTGCCAAATGGACAAGTGAAGGTAGTCTTTTCCTGATCCTCTGGTGCAATACAAATCTGATTATACCCGGAATAACCATCCAGAAGACAAAAATACTCATGACCCGCCAATCTGTCAAGCATCTGATCAATAAATGGAAGAGGGAAGTGATCCTTCCTTGTGGCTTTATTCAATTTTCTATAATCCATGCATACTCTCCATCCTGTAACTGTTCGAGTAGGGATGAGCTCATTCTTTTCATTTGCGACCACAGTGATACCTCCCTTCTTAGGTACACATTGTATGGGGCTCACCCACGAGCTGTCAGAAATAGGATAAATGACCTGCATCTAGCCATTTCAGAATTTCTTTCTTCACCACCTCCTTCATGATGGGATTCAGTCTTCGCTGCTGTTCCACAGTTGGCTTACTACCTTCTTCTAGCAGAATTTTATGCATACAATATGAAGGACTTATCCCCTTGATGTCTTCTATGGTCCATCCTATAGCCGATTTGAATTCTCTCAAAATCCTTAAGAGCTTGTCTTCCTCACTACCTGAAAGGTCAGATGAAATAATAACAGGTAACGTAGATGAATCACCTAAAAAAACATACCTCAAGTGCTCAGGTAATGGCTTGAGATCTAAGGTAAGTGCTTCCTCTATTGATGGTTTGAGCTTCCCTTCAGCGTTCTTAAGGTCAGAAGTACCAAGAGATTCAAATGGTATGTCCAGCTTTCGCTTCCAGGGAGAAGCGTTCAGATATTATAATTGCTCGTTGCTATCTTCATCATCGCTGTCAAAATCCCCCACTAAGGCCTTTTCCAATACATCAGACATTAGCATGTGATCGAGTTCCGAAGTAACCGCAGAATCAATCACATCCAATTTTAAGCACTCCTCATCTTCTGTAGGGAATTTCATTGCCTTGAATACGTTGAAGGTCACATCCTGATCTTGGACCCGCATAGTAAGTTCCCCTTTTTGCACATCTATCAAGGTACGGCCAGTAGCCAAGAAAGGCCTTCCCAAGATTATGGGAATCTTCTTATCTTCCTCAAAATCCAGAATAACAAAATCTGCTGGAAAGAAGAGCTTATCCACCTTGACGAGCACATCCTCAACTATGCCCCTTGGGTAAGTAATGGAACGGTCATCCAATTGTAGCGACATGTATGTGGGTTTTGGATCAGGCAGATCCAGCTTTTTAAAGATCGACAACGACATCAGATTAATGCTTGCTCCCAAATCACAAAGGCACTTGTCAAAAGTCAGATTGCCAATGGTGCAAGGAATGGTGAAGCTTCCTGGATCTTTCAGTTTTGGTGGTAACTTTTACTGCAGAACAGCGCTGCATTCTTCCGTGAGAGCAACGGTTTCAAGGTCATCCAGTTTCACCTTCCTTGAAAGAATAGTCTTCATAAACTTCGCATAACTGGGCATTTGTTCCAGAGCCTCAACGAAAGGTATATTGATGTGAAGTTTCTTGAACACCTCCAGAAACTTCCCGAACTGTCTATCCAGCTTTTGTTGCTGCAATCTCTTAGGAAAAGGTGGTGGAGGATAGAGCTGTTTCTCCCCTGTATTAGCCTCAGGCAGAGTGTGTTCAACAGTAGTCTTCCTTGTTTCCGCTGCTTTCTCCTTTTGCTTAGATTCTTCACCTCTAATTTCAGCTTCTACTTCTTTTGCCTTTTCAGCATCAGCTACTTTTCCAGACCTTAAGGTAATAGCCTTGACTTGCTCTTTAGCTTCCTTCCTGCCTGGTACTTCCGTGTCACTGGGAAGAGTGCCAGGTTGACGATTGAGCACTGCATTGGTTAATTGACCGATTTGATTTTCCAAGGTCTTGATAGAAACCGCCTGACTCTTGCACAACAGCTTAAGTTCCTCAAAATCAGCACTAGTAGGTGCAGCTGCACTTCCCTGTTGAGGATATGATTGCCTTGTAGCATACTGCTGTGGTTGCTGGAATCCAGGTGGGTTAAACTGTTTACTCACTCCTTGCTGATATGGTGGCTGAATAGCATTCTGATTATTCCCCCAGCTGAAATTTGGATGATTTCTGTTGTTAGGATGATAGGTCGTTGGCACAGGCTGCTGTTGTCGCTGATAATTATTCACATACTGAACAGATTCATTGACAAGAGAACACTGATCCGTAGCATGAGAACCTGCATAAAGCTCACAAACCATAGCTATTTGATTAACTCCATACGTAGCAAGAGAATCAACCTTCATTGATAGCGCTTGGAGTTGGGCTGCAATAGCGGTGGCTGCATCAACTTCCAGAATACCTGCTACCTTGCCTGACGTCATCCTCTGAGTTGGGTTTTGATGCTCATTTGCAGCCATCGTCTCTATAAGATTATACGCATCAGTATAGCTTTTAGCCCATAAGGCGCCTCCAGCTGCTGCATCGAGCATGGGCCGAGATTGGGCCCCCAAACCATTATAGAAACCAGTGATCACCATCCAATCTGGCATTCCATGATGTGGACATTTTCTCAACATTTCCTTGTAGCGTTCCCAAGCCTCGCACATAGATTCTGTAGGTTGCTGCGCAAACTGAGTAAGAGCACTCCTCATAGCAGCAGTCTTTGCCATCAGATAAAACTTCACCAGAAACTTTTGCGCAAGATCTTGCCACATAGTGATGGACCCAGCTGGTTCAGAATGTAACCAGTCTTTAGCCTTGTCCCTCAGTGAGAATGGGAAAAGCCTCAACTTGATAGCCTCATCAGTCACGCCATTATACTTAAAAGTGCTGCAGATCTCGACAAAATTCCTTATGTGCATGTTAGGGTCTTCAGTTGCCGCTCCTCCAAAAGAAACAGAATTCTGCACCATCTGAATAGTGCCCGGCTTGATTTCAAAGGTGTTAGCTTGAATAGTCAGATGAAGGATGCTTGACTGAATGTCATCAATTTTAGGCCGAGAAAAATCCATAAGAGCTGGATCAGCTTGAACAATACGATCTCCCATGTTTTCTGGTTCTTTCTGCTCAGTTCCTGAATCCGAATCCTCAAAATCTAACTTCTCCGGAATATCAAGAACTTCGTCTGTCTCCTCAGCTGTATCTAAAGTCCTCTTGCGAGCACGAGAACGAGTTTGCATAAACGCTTGCTAAAGTACCTGAAACACAACTGAAAAAAATAAGAAACTACTACGTCCTAATCACTGAGTCCTAATGACCAATGATGGTAAGTACATAAACTAAACAAATACGCCGAGTCCCCGGCAGCGGCGCCAAAAACTTGTTAGGGCGAAAACACGCGCTAATATTCACGCAAGTATACGCGTTCGCAAGTAATATAGAATACTTTCTAGTTCGTTCCCTCAGAGACTCAGACTAAATTATTGTCTAATTAAACTCACTCACCAATGTATGATTACTTCTCAATGTTAAGATACTAACACTTAAAATTGTTGATTAAATATTAACTATAATTAACTACTTAATTAATCACATAACTAACACTTCAATTTATCAATAATAAAACACTCATGAGATCATAACTTCATTATTACTTCCTTCTATAGCCATTGTTATTACCTTTAGCATGTAACAGTGATGATATTAATCGAATAACACGAAACTGATAAAAGCCAACTTTCATTGTACTAATACCATTCTACCAAGCATCCACAATTAAGATAGAAGTTGAATAGTCATCAATTATGTTGAGTTCCCATATGTCTACAGAAATTGACAACACAACGATTTAAGCACAAGTTATTCCTTTTGATTACATAGGGCAAATAAAACTGTTAGAGTTACCCACTAATCATGCACAACGTACATGAACCTATGCTAGCATGGCAAGTTCTAAATCTCAAGATCCACCGTCGCTTCACAAGAGATTAACACCCTATCTTATATGTTCGCGACGCACATAAGATGAATACGCACAACCAATACTAGATATCATGCAATCATCACACACTAAAGTATTAAACAATTAACTAAAGAATTCCATAATAAATCCGTTGCAACCCCATGATCACGATTAGCCCACAATAGCACTTATCGTCATCATGGGTTCATATGAAATCATGATAAACAAACACAAGAAAATAATAACTAAACTAATTATATTAAAATAGAGTACGTCACAAGAGTAAATAAGTTCAAAGCAAGAAAACTAGCATCCAACGTTACAACGAAACAAGAATCACAAGAAGATATGCTTCCTCTTCGTTGCGGTGTGCTAAATCGGTCTTCTTCCTTATCTCCTTCGCTCCTTGCGTAAAAACACAATCTTCTTCAATCCACACTTGTGAAAACGTCTCAAATCTACTTATATAATAGTCCCATAAAACTCAGATTACATAGAAGTGGAAACCAAACAGAAGTAGAAGTCCTAAAATAAATTGTCTTTTTTCCCGACCCTGCGCGGCCGCTCAGCCTAGCTGAGCGGGCGCTCAGCTTGCTGCGCGGCCGCTCAGCAATGCTGAGCGGGCGCTCAGACCTCTACTGGAAAAATTCTGATTTTGCTCCGTTTCTTTGCCGTAATCTGCCCGTTTCTTTCCTCTCGCAATGGTGAACACATGCCAAGGCTTATTCTTGATGATTCCTCCCCCGAAATGCAACTAAAACCCTGAAATGCATAAACACTAGAAAAACGCATCAAATACACAAAATACTTGATTTCAAGACACCAATTTAAGCCATTTTAAGACGCTCTAAGTGGAATAAAATGCCACTTATCAACAATCCTGACCACTAACTTAATACAGCAACTCAGCAGACCATATCTGGCTGAACACAACTACCTCAGAGGAGCCTGACACCGAAAGAACTAGAACTCTGCCCTGACAACCACAGAAGAATCTCCTAGGGATCTGCAATACATATATAAAACATTCGGCATGGGTGAGCAATCAATTGCTCAGCAGTACCACTATATAAATAACAGGTAAAACGGTTTAAAGTAAAGCAGTTATACGAACAAAATTCATAACTCGTTAGAAAAAAAGTAAAACATGTATAAACTGGATATCAAAACTAGCATGCTCTGTAAAACAAAATCAACAGTCGTGTGCTGTGCATATATTCCAGAGTTTAACTTTAGCATGCTATTTTCATTCCCAAACCTTAAGTTCCATTATAGGAACCATAAAACCATTTGTCCCGTTACGGGGACCCAAAACCATTTATTCGTTACTGGAACCTCAATCACTTGTTCCGTTACTGGAACCTCAGTCACTTGTTCCGTTACTGGAACCACAAAATCACAATCAGATATGTATTGGATGTTATCTAGGGTGTTGAGGTAACTCAGGAACCGTGGCTTCATCAAGAGTGGCTGTTATGCAACTTGATCAATAGCAACAACATGGATTGTAATAGTAAATGAATGAGAAATTTGAGTGGACTTGAATAAAGTATCAGTATTTAGACCCGCAGGGAAATTACCAGCACTTGGTGCATCAGAGTTTAACTAAGGGTCTACAGGTTGGAAATCAACAACTGTTTCTTTAGGGCTCTGAGCACCTGCAAAATGAAACAAAGAACCACTTAAATCTCTCTTTCTTTTAAAGTAGTCTCACTACTTCTCACACCACTCATCTCATGACTTTTAAGAGTCAGAGTTTCCTCACAAGGATATGCTAAATTTGATTCTCATCTACCTCTCCTTTTGCCAGTTAAGGATCCTGCCTCTCTTGATTTCTGTTTTTCTCTAAATCTTTTCCCTCAGTCTCACATGAAAGGCTCGGAAAATTTTGACCTATAGAAATAAGAGGTGGCCGAGAAGAGATGTCTGTGGTCACATGACTAGGGATACCCTATTTTGAAGGACGAGACATGATCATGCCATCGGGATTTAATTAAACAGTCAATGCTGACAAGACACTATTAGTATTTAAATTAAATGCTGATAAAGAGGAGTCGATATTTATACCTTGTGTTTTTTAAGGATCGGCTTCTTGAAGTGGTAAGGCATCCAATGGAGGAACTGAAATAACTTCAGTTGATTTTGGTGTTGAATGTAACCTTCCTTCAATATCCAGTGCCAAGATCATTGCATCAGAAGTCAAGCCTGAATTACCACTTTGAGGTAGTGGTTCTTGTGTAGCTGGAGATGTAGGAGCTTCTAAATCACTTTGAGATTTAGGTTCTTGTGTACTCATCTCCTCAGAATCAGAATCAGACTCATGTGCTTGGCCAATATGCACACCAACTATCTTCTTAGTAGTATGAGACTCAACAGTCTTGTAGAAAGCTTTAACTTTGGAGAGCTCATCTGTGATCTTGGTTTTGGCAGGATCATCTTATTCTTGGATAGAATTGGTAGCAAAAGGTGCAATGTATGCAATATCTGCTACACCACTTTAATATATAGGTTATTGTGGGACTGGATCAGTTGTAGCTACTGCATCCCTTTGAGTTGGTGGTTCTTGTGTGCTTGGCCCATGGGATTGGCCTTGTTTCTACAGCCTCTTTACTATCCTCTCAACTTGCTCATGAGTAACTTCCCGTACTCTTCTTTTTAGCTTCATAGAAGAATCAGTTAATGTGATAGGTGCATCAATGTTTGTGTAATCCTTATGATTCCTTGGATTTTGTGGTATGAATGCATCTTGTCCCTCCTTAGCTACTTCCTATTTTAGCTTTAATTTATGTTGTGCAAGGTAAGTTTTGACCAGCTTTCTTTTCCTTGATCAAGGGCTTTGATTATCAGTTTTTACAACATTAGTGTTTGTTGTGCCATGTGCAGTTGGTAAAATAACTGGAACTTGAGTAGAATTGATATTTATTTTCTTAAACTTGAATGATAAGAGAGCAATGTCCTCATCATCTGATTCTGAATCAGCTAGCACACACTTTCTCTTGGCAAATTCTGAAGGTTGAGAGGAATGAGAAGCTTATGTTGTAGATCCACCATTTTCTACATCATTTTTTGTATATGGTGGTTTCTGAGAAGCCCTAAATCCTAATGCTTGAGGAGCATCAAACTTGCTAGCTTCTTTCTTTTTACAACAGGTGCCTTTTGGGAGATACCTGAGGTGGTTTGTGTTTGAGGTTGTGTTTGTGTTGTAAAGCTTGGGTTAGCTACAGGGGGTTCCCCACAGTTATAACATGTAGCTTAGCTCTTTGCACATTCTGTTGTGCTTAAGTCTCAGGAAGCCTTGCAAATAACAAGTCCCTGCCAGAAACTTGCAACTTCAGAAGTGCAAGAGCAGTCCTTTCCTTATCTTTTGGAATAAAGTCAGAGAAAGTCATTTTTGTGAGCTTAAATACTAATATAATTTGGTTAGTAGGAATTAGGGTATTGGGGAAACAGTGATTAAAGATAAGCTGACAAAATCTAGCATAATATACTATATCAGGATTAGCTTTTAACTTATCTCCTATAAAATATAAAACTACTCTAACAAAATCATAAATACAATCATGAATTAGAGAGTACCCAATCTGCTGTGTCATTATGGGGAATGCATCAAAGTTTGTGCACTTGTTGTTGAAGGCCCTGATGATGCGGTCGAAGTAGAAATTCCATTCTTTTCGAAGCCCGGACCTTTTCAATTGCCCCATATTCTTCAAATCCTTGTCATGGCCAAATTAAGTAAAGAATCTCTTCATCTCAGTATCACCAATGAAAGTTGTATAAGATGTCTGAGCAGGGAGATGAAGAGCTTCTCTAACTTTCTATGGTGGTACAACCTTGATCTCTTTACCAAATTCAAAAGTGGTACTTGGAATACCACTTTCACCACCATCATCATAGATCACAGTCCTTCATAAAGCTAGAACTTTATCCCCATATACAATTGTAGGGTTTATAAGAGCATACCCCACCTCACTCGCACTTGGTAAATCCTGAAAGATGTGATAATCAGGATTGATACCAGTGTGGTCCAGAATTGGAGCATAGTTGTTTGTTATAAACTTAGCACTATTGTAGTTGAAAGTCAATGACGTAGTTGGTGAAGACATGATGAACTATTTCAAAAAGTGTAAAAACTGATGAGGTTATCAGAGTTTAATTGAGAGAAAAGAAGAAGTAAGAGAGTGAAAAGAGTTTGATTAGAGATAAAATGATAATTTAAAATCAAAATTGATTTTGTATAATTCTGTAATCTATTACACCCAAACGGTTCACATCAGTGGGACACTTGGCAAGATGTTATTGCACAGAAAACAATAATAGAACAGATAATAAGGAGCAGTAAAGACATGCATAGCTCCACAAGGTAATGTGATGTAATTACTCAAACATTTTCCTGAACACACCCCATCAACTATGCACTTATAATCATTTGCATAAAATAACCCACTAAAATACATCATAGTAATTTAATTAAAATACTGCTTTTAATATTTTCTAAATAAATTCAAAAATCATCAGTGATTATCAGTCAATCAGAGTTTGACCATTATAAGTATTTAATCAACTACTATCAGTGTTTATCAGTCAACATATATGTTTGACTAATATCAGTACTTAACTATACCATCATGCAACTACTGTCAGAGTTTAAATATTAGGATTTAATACTCTACTTGAATTTTAAATAATAAACATCATGAATACTTGGCATTAGTGTTTAGCACAGTTATCATATTTAAAGAAATATTGATACTATTAGATATATTTGATAATGTCATGGCTAATATGATTTATGTTTAGTTTTCAGATCTTACTTAAACAGGATAAATTAGTACTTACTGGAAGTCAGGACTTAAGGATATCAGTACTTATATTATCTGGAGATAATCATCAGAAGATAGATATCAGAACTTAAGTGCTGAAGGACGTTCAAATAAGGACAGTAGCTGATTAAAGGAAAAAAGATCGAGATAAACATAAGAAGAGATATGCATGAAGAAGGAGTTCCGTGAAGAATGGAATACTTGGAAGAAAAGATATTTGATTGATATATTTTAGGAAGCAGAATTATATTCCATATCAATTAGCGATTATCTTGTAACTGTGTAGTATATAAACACAGACATAGGGTTTACACTATAAGTGTTATCATATTCGAGAAGATTATTCATTGTAACCCTAGCAGCTCTCGTGATATTTGTTCATCATTGAGAGGTAACCGTTCCATATTATAACAGAGTTTATTATTTCAATAAAGTTTGTTTTCTGTTACTTGAAACATTAAAAGGTCGATTTGATTGTATTTTACACTGTATTCACCCCCTCTAGAGTGTGTTTGACCTAACAAGTGGTATCAGAGCCTATCTGTTAACACACATACAGTTAAAGATCCAAACACAATCATGTCTGACACAGAAACTCCAACTAAGCCTACCAAAACTGAAGAACCTCCAAAGACACAAATTCAAAGTCGGTATGAAACCATCAGAGTTCCCATACTGAGACCATCTGAATATGCCATATGGAAGGTGAGGATGACCATGTTTCTGGAAGCCACAAATCCAGAATATCTTGATAGAATCAAGGAAGGACCTCACAAACCAACCAAGCTCGCTGTTGCAGTTGCAGGTGAAGCAGCAAAGACCGTACCAAAGGAGAAGAGTGATTATACTGCTGAAGATATAACATCAATTGCTAAGGATGCTAAAGTACGACACTTACTGCATAGTGCCATTGATAATGTAATGTCAAACAGGGTAATTAACTGCAAGACTGCTAAGGAGATATGGGATGCTTTGGAAACAAGGTGTCAGGGAACTGATATAATTAAGAAGAACAGGAAGACGATACTCACTCAAGAGTATGAACACTTTGACTCAAAGGCTAATGAGTTATTGACTGATTTATATGATAGATTTGTCAAACTCTTGAATGATTTGTCACTGGTTAATAAGGAGTATGATCTTGAAGATTCAAACCTTAAATTCCTGTTAGCTCTTCCTAAATATTGGGATTTGAAGGCAACAACAATAAGAGACAACTACAGTCTTGATGAAACAACTCTTGATGAAATTTATGGAATGCTCAAGACTCATGAACTTGAGATGGAACAAAGAAGCAAGAGGAAAGGAGGAAAGTCAAGGACAGTTGCTCTTAAGGCTGAAGAAGAATCCCCCAAGGCACCTACCTCAAAAAAAGACAAGGGTAAAGCTTTTTCACAAAGTCTGATACTGAGTCATCAAGTTCTGAAAGTGATGATGACTCAGATTCTGAAAGCTTGCCTGAGACTGATGCTGATGAGGAGATGATGAAGCTGTGTGCTCTTATGGTGAAAGGGATCACAAAGATTGCATACAGGAAGTTTAGGAAGGGAAAGAATTTTTCCAGGAAAGGCACAAGTTCTGATAAGAAGAATTTCAGAAGATCTGAAGGCAGAGGAGGAAAGTCTGATAGAGGAGATTATACCAATATCAAATGCTATAACTGTGGTGAGAAAGGCCACATATCTCCTGATTGCAAGAAAGTAAAGGGTGACAAAGGCAAGGCTCTTGTCACAAAGCAGAAAAGCTGGACAGACACCTCAGACTCTGAAAGTGAGGAGAACTATGCGTTGATGGCAAATGCTGATAAAGAAAGTGCTGAAAGCAGTTCTGAAGCTGCTGAAATAAAGGTACCTCAGACTACTTATGCTTTTCATACTGATGATATTAATGAGTTGAGAAGATATCTTAAAACCATGTTTGTTAGTTATAGAGATCAAACTCTAACATGTGAAAGATTAACTTCTGAAAATCTTGCTTTTAAGAAAAGAAATGATTTCTTAGAAAAAGAGTTAGTTATGTTCCATCAAACTCAGAAGGATAGAGATGATGTTTTTTATGTTAGGGATGAAGTGCTAAAATTGAACGAATCTCTAAAAACTGAGTTAGAAAAGGAAAGAGAGATTATCAGGACTTGGACTAACTCTGGCAGAGCAACTCAAAATTTGCTAAGTAGTGAAAATTGGAAAGAGGGCTTAGGTTATGGAGAGGATAAGAATGATAAAGGAACTGTAGAAATTAAGCCTATAGTTAAGCAAAAACCAAAATTAAAACCTGTTAAGTTTGTAACTGTAAAGTCTGATAATGAGAAATCAGAAGTTAAAGAGGAATTAACTTCTGACAAACTAAAACAGAAAAAGACAATTGAAGTAAACATAGGCTTAATGACTAAGAAGCAGCTTAAGCATAAGCTGAAAGATGTTAAGAATGCAAACAAGGTAAAATCACCTAGGAAAAATAGAAATGGAAAGGAAGGTGTGAATAAAAGCAATGATTATAAACCTGTTCCTGATGCTCCTAGGAAAATATGTTATAACTGTGGAAGTTCTAACCATCTGGCTTCTTTTTGCAGGAAGAATAAGAACATACACTCCTTACCTTCAAAATCAGGAGTTAAGAGTCAGTCTGTTAGATATAAACCACAAAATCCTTGTTTTCATTGTGGTAGTTTATGGCATTCCATTTATACTTGTAAGGAATATCATAGTTTGTACTATGATTATTATCAATTAAAACCTTCTTTGAAGAAAGTTTCCATTGTTCCTTCTAGTGTAAATTCTGATTCAAAGTCTGATAGTGTAAGTTCTGATAAGAAAAATGTTAACATAAACTCTGATGCTAAATCCACTGCAACCGTTAACAAACTTGATAAGGCCAAAGGATCCAAGCAAGTCTGGGTCCTTAAAACTAATCATTAGTGGCCTTTGTGATTGCAGGGCAACAGGAAAAATATCCTA